>NW_027182434.1:2277240-2602560 GCF_040938575.1 Ambystoma mexicanum
GAAGAGGTCAACGTTACGTTCTTCTTTAAAATGCAAGGCCAGGAAAAGTGGCAGCGGTGGGATTTGAACCCACGCCTCCGAAGAGACTGGAGCCTTAATCCAGCGCCTTAGACCGCTCGGCCACGCTACCTCCCGGCTAGTCGCCGAAAGCGGAACTTGACCCGTTGCCCGGCCCGCTTTAGTGCTTTGCCTTTTCTCCTTGGAAAGTCTGGAGACAGGCAGTGGAAGGGCAGGCAAACTGTCAGGTGCGCAGAGGAGGGGAGACCATGAGGCAAGGTGGGAGATGGGGGCAAGAAGTGAGAAAAAAACTAATCGCAAGCTAGGGCAGGATTCGGAAAGTGAAGCCGAAAAGGGGCTTAGCATGCAGCCCAGGGGTTTCTTTGACTGTCCTAAGCCCACAGGGACTTTGCCGTCCTCAGCTCATGAGACTTGAGATGGGTAGCTTGATTTGCTGAGGAAATGCGGGATGACAGATTCAACTCTGGAGTCAAACATAGCCCGGAACTATCGCCTTAAACTGAGTTTTAAGCCTGGTGCCGATAAAAAGAAAGAAATTAGCCTTAGATCGGGCAAGCCGTTTGACGGGGGAAAATGAGACCCCCCTAGGCCAGCTAGGTGGTCGCTGGATGCTGTGCAGACATCAGCAGCTGTTCATTTCATGCCCTCACGTCTCCTCGTTAGTATAGTGGTCAGTATCCCCGCCTGTCACGCGGGAGACCGGGGTTCAATTCCCCGACGGGGAGGTTAAACCGTTTCTGGATTTTTTTTAGTTCTTGACAAATATTCTTGAAGATTAGGCTGAGTCAAGTAGGGAATGGGTGCCAAGAACTGACTCTTTAAGAAAAAAGCACCGGCAACGCTAGTCATCGTACAATATTTGTGCACAATTGCTTACATTAGGCGGCCGGTCCACTTTATTGAGTCCCCCTCAGCACCATTTAGTGCTCCTGTTGTCTGCGAAGTCCAAATTGTAACCCTGAATCAGTTCCTCTTCTGACCCTTTGTATCATGTTACATGACGAGTAATGATCACCTGTTAGCTTTATCCCTAATTATAACTCTCACTCTTTCCCTGCATCTAACCCTAGCTCTAATCCCATCATTAACCTCGGTCCGGGCACACGCGTGAACCCCTACTCTCATCTCAGCCTCTCCTGGTGATACATCACACCTGGGATCGTTTGCTCCCTGTGGGCTGTGGGAAATTTGCTACCAGCACGCCCTGGAAGTGGGGCTCATTCCGCTGCAACGGGAGGTCTTCCCAGGACGCGTCACAGCTCAACGCAAGAGCTCCTGGGTTTCGAAGGCTCTTGCAGCAAGCCTTCACAAAGCAGCAGGGAGCGCCGTTCCAGATGGGAAACTTGAGACTGGATGTCCAGAAAAGCAAGACGTCAGAAGCGAAACCTTTTTCCTGCAGGGTGTGGCATACCATCCGCTTGCTCATTGCGACAGAGGTGGCACTAATGAAGGAAGAGGTCAACGTTACGTTCTTCTTTAAAATGCAAGGCCAGGAAAAGTGGCAGCGGTGGGATTTGAACCCACGCCTCCGAAGAGACTGGAGCCTTAATCCAGCGCCTTAGACCGCTCGGCCACGCTACCTCCCTGCTAGTCGCCGAAAGCGGAACTTGACCCGTTGCCCGGCCCGCTTTAGTGCTTTGCCTTTTCTCCTTGGAAAGTCTGGAGACAGGCAGTGGAAGGGCAGGCAAACTGTCAGGTGCGCAGAGGAGGGGAGACCATGAGGCAAGGTGGGAGATGGGGGCAAGAAGTGAGAAAAAAACTAATCGCAAGCTAGGGCAGGATTCGGAAAGTGAAGCCGAAAAGGGGCTTAGCATGCAGCCCAGGGGTTTCTTTGACTGTCCTAAGCCCACAGGGACTTTGCCGTCCTCAGCTCATGAGACTTGAGATGGGTAGCTTGATTTGCTGAGGAAATGCGGGATGACAGATTCAACTCTGGAGTCAAACATAGCCCGGAACTATCGCCTTAAACTGAGTTTTAAGCCTGGTGCCGATAAAAAGAAAGAAATTAGCCTTAGATCGGGCAAGCCGTTTGACGGGGGAAAATGAGACCCCCCTAGGCCAGCTAGGTGGTCGCTGGATGCTGTGCAGACATCAGCAGCTGTTCATTTCATGCCCTCACGTCTCCTCGTTAGTATAGTGGTCAGTATCCCCGCCTGTCACGCGGGAGACCGGGGTTCAATTCCCCGACGGGGAGGTTAAACCGTTTCTGGATTTTTTTTAGTTCTTGACAAATATTCTTGAAGATTAGGCTGAGTCAAGTAGGGAATGGGTGCCAAGAACTGACTCTTTAAGAAAAAAGCACCGGCAACGCTAGTCATCGTACAATATTTGTGCACAATTGCTTACATTAGGCGGCCGGTCCACTTTATTGAGTCCCCCTCAGCACCATTTAGTGCTCCTGTTGTCTGCGAAGTCCAAATTGTAACCCTGAATCAGTTCCTCTTCTGACCCTTTGTATCATGTTACATGACGAGTAATGATCACCTGTTAGCTTTATCCCTAATTATAACTCTCACTCTTTCCCTGCATCTAACCCTAGCTCTAATCCCATCATTAACCTCGGTCCGGGCACACGCGTGAACCCCTACTCTCATCTCAGCCTCTCCTGGTGATACATCACACCTGGGATCGTTTGCTCCCTGTGGGCTGTGGGAAATTTGCTACCAGCACGCCCTGGAAGTGGGGCTCATTCCGCTGCAACGGGAGGTCTTCCCAGGACGCGTCACAGCTCAACGCAAGAGCTCCTGGGTTTCGAAGGCTCTTGCAGCAAGCCTTCACAAAGCAGCAGGGAGCGCCGTTCCAGATGGGAAACTTGAGACTGGATGTCCAGAAAAGCAAGACGTCAGAAGCGAAACCTTTTTCCTGCAGGGTGTGGCATACCATCCGCTTGCTCATTGCGACAGAGGTGGCACTAATGAAGGAAGAGGTCAACGTTACGTTCTTCTTTAAAATGCAAGGCCAGGAAAAGTGGCAGCGGTGGGATTTGAACCCACGCCTCCGAAGAGACTGGAGCCTTAATCCAGCGCCTTAGACCGCTCGGCCACGCTACCTCCCGGCTAGTCGCCGAAAGCGGAACTTGACCCGTTGCCCGGCCCGCTTTAGTGCTTTGCCTTTTCTCCTTGGAAAGTCTGGAGACAGGCAGTGGAAGGGCAGGCAAACTGTCAGGTGCGCAGAGGAGGGGAGACCATGAGGCAAGGTGGGAGATGGGGGCAAGAAGTGAGAAAAAAACTAATCGCAAGCTAGGGCAGGATTCGGAAAGTGAAGCCGAAAAGGGGCTTAGCATGCAGCCCAGGGGTTTCTTTGACTGTCCTAAGCCCACAGGGACTTTGCCGTCCTCAGCTCATGAGACTTGAGATGGGTAGCTTGATTTGCTGAGGAAATGCGGGATGACAGATTCAACTCTGGAGTCAAACATAGCCCGGAACTATCGCCTTAAACTGAGTTTTAAGCCTGGTGCCGATAAAAAGAAAGAAATTAGCCTTAGATCGGGCAAGCCGTTTGACGGGGGAAAATGAGACCCCCCTAGGCCAGCTAGGTGGTCGCTGGATGCTGTGCAGACATCAGCAGCTGTTCATTTCATGCCCTCACGTCTCCTCGTTAGTATAGTGGTCAGTATCCCCGCCTGTCATGCGGGAGACCGGGGTTCAATTCCCCGACGGGGAGGTTAAACCGTTTCTGGATTTTTTTTAGTTCTTGACAAATATTCTTGAAGATTAGGCTGAGTCAAGTAGGGAATGGGTGCCAAGAACTGACTCTTTAAGAAAAAAGCACCGGCAACGCTAGTCATCGTACAATATTTGTGCACAATTGCTTACATTAGGCGGCCGGTCCACTTTATTGAGTCCCCCTCAGCACCATTTAGTGCTCCTGTTGTCTGCGAAGTCCAAATTGTAACCCTGAATCAGTTCCTCTTCTGACCCTTTGTATCATGTTACATGACGAGTAATGATCACCTGTTAGCTTTATCCCTAATTATAACTCTCACTCTTTCCCTGCATCTAACCCTAGCTCTAATCCCATCATTAACCTCGGTCCGGGCACACGCGTGAACCCCTACTCTCATCTCAGCCTCTCCTGGTGATACATCACACCTGGGATCGTTTGCTCCCTGTGGGCTGTGGGAAATTTGCTACCAGCACGCCCTGGAAGTGGGGCTCATTCCGCTGCAACGGGAGGTCTTCCCAGGACGCGTCACAGCTCAACGCAAGAGCTCCTGGGTTTCGAAGGCTCTTGCAGCAAGCCTTCACAAAGCAGCAGGGAGCGCCGTTCCAGATGGGAAACTTGAGACTGGATGTCCAGAAAAGCAAGACGTCAGAAGCGAAACCTTTTTCCTGCAGGGTGTGGCATACCATCCGCTTGCTCATTGCGACAGAGGTGGCACTAATGAAGGAAGAGGTCAACGTTACGTTCTTCTTTAAAATGCAAGGCCAGGAAAAGTGGCAGCGGTGGGATTTGAACCCACGCCTCCGAAGAGACTGGAGCCTTAATCCAGCGCCTTAGACCGCTCGGCCACGCTACCTCCCGGCTAGTCGCCGAAAGCGGAACTTGACCCGTTGCCCGGCCCGCTTTAGTGCTTTGCCTTTTCTCCTTGGAAAGTCTGGAGACAGGCAGTGGAAGGGCAGGCAAACTGTCAGGTGCGCAGAGGAGGGGAGACCATGAGGCAAGGTGGGAGATGGGGGCAAGAAGTGAGAAAAAAACTAATCGCAAGCTAGGGCAGGATTCGGAAAGTGAAGCCGAAAAGGGGCTTAGCATGCAGCCCAGGGGTTTCTTTGACTGTCCTAAGCCCACAGGGACTTTGCCGTCCTCAGCTCATGAGACTTGAGATGGGTAGCTTGATTTGCTGAGGAAATGCGGGATGACAGATTCAACTCTGGAGTCAAACATAGCCCGGAACTATCGCCTTAAACTGAGTTTTAAGCCTGGTGCCGATAAAAAGAAAGAAATTAGCCTTAGATCGGGCAAGCCGTTTGACGGGGGAAAATGAGACCCCCCTAGGCCAGCTAGGTGGTCGCTGGATGCTGTGCAGACATCAGCAGCTGTTCATTTCATGCCCTCACGTCTCCTCGTTAGTATAGTGGTCAGTATCCCCGCCTGTCACGCTGGAGACCGGGGTTCAATTCCCCGACGGGGAGGTTAAACCGTTTCTGGATTTTTTTTAGTTCTTGACAAATATTCTTGAAGATTAGGCTGAGTCAAGTAGGGAATGGGTGCCAAGAACTGACTCTTTAAGAAAAAAGCACCGGCAACGCTAGTCATCGTACAATATTTGTGCACAATTGCTTACATTAGGCGGCCGGTCCACTTTATTGAGTCCCCCTCAGCACCATTTAGTGCTCCTGTTGTCTGCGAAGTCCAAATTGTAACCCTGAATCAGTTCCTCTTCTGACCCTTTGTATCATGTTACATGACGAGTAATGATCACCTGTTAGCTTTATCCCTAATTATAACTCTCACTCTTTCCCTGCATCTAACCCTAGCTCTAATCCCATCATTAACCTCGGTCCGGGCACACGCGTGAACCCCTACTCTCATCTCAGCCTCTCCTGGTGATACATCACACCTGGGATCGTTTGCTCCCTGTGGGCTGTGGGAAATTTGCTACCAGCACGCCCTGGAAGTGGGGCTCATTCCGCTGCAACGGGAGGTCTTCCCAGGACGCGTCACAGCTCAACGCAAGAGCTCCTGGGTTTCGAAGGCTCTTGCAGCAAGCCTTCACAAAGCAGCAGGGAGCGCCGTTCCAGATGGGAAACTTGAGACTGGATGTCCAGAAAAGCAAGACGTCAGAAGCGAAACCTTTTTCCTGCAGGGTGTGGCATACCATCCGCTTGCTCATTGCGACAGAGGTGGCACTAATGAAGGAAGAGGTCAACGTTACGTTCTTCTTTAAAATGCAAGGCCAGGAAAAGTGGCAGCGGTGGGATTTGAACCCACGCCTCCGAAGAGACTGGAGCCTTAATCCAGCGCCTTAGACCGCTCGGCCACGCTACCTCCCTGCTAGTCGCCGAAAGCGGAACTTGACCCGTTGCCCGGCCCGCTTTAGTGCTTTGCCTTTTCTCCTTGGAAAGTCTGGAGACAGGCAGTGGAAGGGCAGGCAAACTGTCAGGTGCGCAGAGGAGGGGAGACCATGAGGCAAGGTGGGAGATGGGGGCAAGAAGTGAGAAAAAAACTAATCGCAAGCTAGGGCAGGATTCGGAAAGTGAAGCCGAAAAGGGGCTTAGCATGCAGCCCAGGGGTTTCTTTGACTGTCCTAAGCCCACAGGGACTTTGCCGTCCTCAGCTCATGAGACTTGAGATGGGTAGCTTGATTTGCTGAGGAAATGCGGGATGACAGATTCAACTCTGGAGTCAAACATAGCCCGGAACTATCGCCTTAAACTGAGTTTTAAGCCTGGTGCCGATAAAAAGAAAGAAATTAGCCTTAGATCGGGCAAGCCGTTTGACGGGGGAAAATGAGACCCCCCTAGGCCAGCTAGGTGGTCGCTGGATGCTGTGCAGACATCAGCAGCTGTTCATTTCATGCCCTCACGTCTCCTCGTTAGTATAGTGGTCAGTATCCCCGCCTGTCACGCGGGAGACCGGAGGTTAAACCGTTTCTGGATTTTTTTTAGTTCTTGACAAATATTCTTGAAGATTAGGCTGAGTCAAGTAGGGAATGGGTGCCAAGAACTGACTCTTTAAGAAAAAAGCACCGGCAACGCTAGTCATCGTACAATATTTGTGCACAATTGCTTACATTAGGCGGCCGGTCCACTTTATTGAGTCCCCCTCAGCACCATTTAGTGCTCCTGTTGTCTGCGAAGTCCAAATTGTAACCCTGAATCAGTTCCTCTTCTGACCCTTTGTATCATGTTACATGACGAGTAATGATCACCTGTTAGCTTTATCCCTAATTATAACTCTCACTCTTTCCCTGCATCTAACCCTAGCTCTAATCCCATCATTAACCTCGGTCCGGGCACAGGCGTGAACCCCTACTCTCATCTCAGCCTCTCCTGGTGATACATCACACCTGGGATCGTTTGCTCCCTGTGGGCTGTGGGAAATTTGCTACCAGCACGCCCTGGAAGTGGGGCTCATTCCGCTGCAACGGGAGGTCTTCCCAGGACGCGTCACAGCTCAACGCAAGAGCTCCTGGGTTTCGAAGGCTCTTGCAGCAAGCCTTCACAAAGCAGCAGGGAGCGCCGTTCCAGATGGGAAACTTGAGACTGGATGTCCAGAAAAGCAAGACGTCAGAAGCGAAACCTTTTTCCTGCAGGGTGTGGCATACCATCCGCTTGCTCATTGCGACAGAGGTGGCACTAATGAAGGAAGAGGTCAACGTTACGTTCTTCTTTAAAATGCAAGGCCAGGAAAAGTGGCAGCGGTGGGATTTGAACCCACGCCTCCGAAGAGACTGGAGCCTTAATCCAGCGCCTTAGACCGCTCGGCCACGCTACCTCCCTGCTAGTCGCCGAAAGCGGAACTTGACCCGTTGCCCGGCCCGCTTTAGTGCTTTGCCTTTTCTCCTTGGAAAGTCTGGAGACAGGCAGTGGAAGGGCAGGCAAACTGTCAGGTGCGCAGAGGAGGGGAGACCATGAGGCAAGGTGGGAGATGGGGGCAAGAAGTGAGAAAAAAACTAATCGCAAGCTAGGGCAGGATTCGGAAAGTGAAGCCGAAAAGGGGCTTAGCATGCAGCCCAGGGGTTTCTTTGACTGTCCTAAGCCCACAGGGACTTTGCCGTCCTCAGCTCATGAGACTTGAGATGGGTAGCTTGATTTGCTGAGGAAATGCGGGATGACAGATTCAACTCTGGAGTCAAACATAGCCCGGAACTATCGCCTTAAACTGAGTTTTAAGCCTGGTGCCGATAAAAAGAAAGAAATTAGCCTTAGATCGGGCAAGCCGTTTGACGGGGGAAAATGAGACCCCCCTAGGCCAGCTAGGTGGTCGCTGGATGCTGTGCAGACATCAGCAGCTGTTCATTTCATGCCCTCACGTCTCCTCGTTAGTATAGTGGTCAGTATCCCCGCCTGTCACGCGGGAGACCGGGGTTCAATTCCCCGACGGGGAGGTTAAACCTTTTCTGGATTTTTTTTAGTTCTTGACAAATATTCTTGAAGATTAGGCTGAGTCAAGTAGGGAATGGGTGCCAAGAACTGACTCTTTAAGAAAAAAGCACCGGCAACGCTAGTCATCGTACAATATTTGTGCACAATTGCTTACATTAGGCGGCCGGTCCACTTTATTGAGTCCCCCTCAGCACCATTTAGTGCTCCTGTTGTCTGCGAAGTCCAAATTGTAACCCTGAATCAGTTCCTCTTCTGACCCTTTGTATCATGTTACATGACGAGTAATGATCACCTGTTAGCTTTATCCCTAATTATAACTCTCACTCTTTCCCTGCATCTAACCCTAGCTCTAATCCCATCATTAACCTCGGTCCGGGCACACGCGTGAACCCCTACTCTCATCTCAGCCTCTCCTGGTGATACATCACACCTGGGATCGTTTGCTCCCTGTGGGCTGTGGGAAATTTGCTACCAGCACGCCCTGGAAGTGGGGCTCATTCCGCTGCAACGGGAGGTCTTCCCAGGACGCGTCACAGCTCAACGCAAGAGCTCCTGGGTTTCGAAGGCTCTTGCAGCAAGCCTTCACAAAGCAGCAGGGAGCGC
Organism: Ambystoma mexicanum; assembly: GCF_040938575.1. Classification (NCBI taxonomy): domain Eukaryota; kingdom Metazoa; phylum Chordata; class Amphibia; order Caudata; family Ambystomatidae; genus Ambystoma; species Ambystoma mexicanum. Next base: position 2,285,910 of record NW_027182434.1, read on the forward strand.
CGTTCCAGATGGGAAACTTGAGACTGGATGTCCAGAAAAGCAAGACGTCAGAAGCGAAACCTTTTTCCTGCAGGGTGTGGCATACCATCCGCTTGCTCATTGCGACAGAGGTGGCACTAATGAAGGAAGAGGTCAACGTTACGTTCTTCTTTAAAATGCAAGGCCAGGAAAAGTGGCAGCGGTGGGATTTGAACCCACGCCTCCGAAGAGACTGGAGCCTTAATCCAGCGCCTTAGACCGCTCGGCCACGCTACCTCCCTGCTAGTCGCCGAAAGCGGAACTTGACCCGTTGCCCGGCCCGCTTTAGTGCTTTGCCTTTTCTCCTTGGAAAGTCTGGAGACAGGCAGTGGAAGGGCAGGCAAACTGTCAGGTGCGCAGAGGAGGGGAGACCATGAGGCAAGGTGGGAGATGGGGGCAAGAAGTGAGAAAAAAACTAATCGCAAGCTAGGGCAGGATTCGGAAAGTGAAGCCGAAAAGGGGCTTAGCATGCAGCCCAGGGGTTTCTTTGACTGTCCTAAGCCCACAGGGACTTTGCCGTCCTCAGCTCATGAGACTTGAGATGGGTAGCTTGATTTGCTGAGGAAATGCGGGATGACAGATTCAACTCTGGAGTCAAACATAGCCCGGAACTATCGCCTTAAACTGAGTTTTAAGCCTGGTGCCGATAAAAAGAAAGAAATTAGCCTTAGATCGGGCAAGCCGTTTGACGGGGGAAAATGAGACCCCCCTAGGCCAGCTAGGTGGTCGCTGGATGCTGTGCAGACATCAGCAGCTGTTCATTTCATGCCCTCACGTCTCCTCGTTAGTATAGTGGTCAGTATCCCCGCCTGTCACGCGGGAGACCGGGGTTCAATTCCCCGACGGGGAGGTTAAACCTTTTCTGGATTTTTTTTAGTTCTTGACAAATATTCTTGAAGATTAGGCTGAGTCAAGTAGGGAATGGGTGCCAAGAACTGACTCTTTAAGAAAAAAGCACCGGCAACGCTAGTCATCGTACAATATTTGTGCACAATTGCTTACATTAGGCGGCCGGTCCACTTTATTGAGTCCCCCTCAGCACCATTTAGTGCTCCTGTTGTCTGCGAAGTCCAAATTGTAACCCTGAATCAGTTCCTCTTCTGACCCTTTGTATCATGTTACATGACGAGTAATGATCACCTGTTAGCTTTATCCCTAATTATAACTCTCACTCTTTCCCTGCATCTAACCCTAGCTCTAATCCCATCATTAACCTCGGTCCGGGCACACGCGTGAACCCCTACTCTCATCTCAGCCTCTCCTGGTGATACATCACACCTGGGATCGTTTGCTCCCTGTGGGCTGTGGGAAATTTGCTACCAGCACGCCCTGGAAGTGGGGCTCATTCCGCTGCAACGGGAGGTCTTCCCAGGACGCGTCACAGCTCAACGCAAGAGCTCCTGGGTTTCGAAGGCTCTTGCAGCAAGCCTTCACAAAGCAGCAGGGAGCGCCGTTCCAGATGAGAAACTTGAGACTGGATGTCCAGAAAAGCAAGACGTCAGAAGCGAAACCTTTTTCCTGCAGGGTGTGGCATACCATCCGCTTGCTCATTGCGACAGAGGTGGCACTAATGAAGGAAGAGGTCAACGTTACGTTCTTCTTTAAAATGCAAGGCCAGGAAAAGTGGCAGCGGTGGGATTTGAACCCACGCCTCCGAAGAGACTGGAGCCTTAATCCAGCGCCTTAGACCGCTCGGCCACGCTACCTCCCTGCTAGTCGCCGAAAGCGGAACTTGACCCGTTGCCCGGCCCGCTTTAGTGCTTTGCCTTTTCTCCTTGGAAAGTCTGGAGACAGGCAGTGGAAGGGCAGGCAAACTGTCAGGTGCGCAGAGGAGGGGAGACCATGAGGCAAGGTGGGAGATGGGGGCAAGAAGTGAGAAAAAAACTAATCGCAAGCTAGGGCAGGATTCGGAAAGTGAAGCCGAAAAGGGGCTTAGCATGCAGCCCAGGGGTTTCTTTGACTGTCCTAAGCCCACAGGGACTTTGCCGTCCTCAGCTCATGAGACTTGAGATGGGTAGCTTGATTTGCTGAGGAAATGCGGGATGACAGATTCAACTCTGGAGTCAAACATAGCCCGGAACTATCGCCTTAAACTGAGTTTTAAGCCTGGTGCCGATAAAAAGAAAGAAATTAGCCTTAGATCGGGCAAGCCGTTTGACGGGGGAAAATGAGACCCCCCTAGGCCAGCTAGGTGGTCGCTGGATGCTGTGCAGACATCAGCAGCTGTTCATTTCATGCCCTCACGTCTCCTCGTTAGTATAGTGGTCAGTATCCCCGCCTGTCACGCGGGAGACCGGGGTCGACGGGGAGGTTAAACCGTTTCTGGATTTTTTTTAGTTCTTGACAAATATTCTTGAAGATTAGGCTGAGTCAAGTAGGGAATGGGTGCCAAGAACTGACTCTTTAAGAAAAAAGCACCGGCAACGCTAGTCATCGTACAATATTTGTGCACAATTGCTTACATTAGGCGGCCGGTCCACTTTATTGAGTCCCCCTCAGCACCATTTAGTGCTCCTGTTGTCTGCGAAGTCCAAATTGTAACCCTGAATCAGTTCCTCTTCTGACCCTTTGTATCATGTTACATGACGAGTAATGATCACCTGTTAGCTTTATCCCTAATTATAACTCTCACTCTTTCCCTGCATCTAACCCTAGCTCTAATCCCATCATTAACCTCGGTCCGGGCACACGCGTGAACCCCTACTCTCATCTCAGCCTCTCCTGGTGATACATCACACCTGGGATCGTTTGCTCCCTGTGGGCTGTGGGAAATTTGCTACCAGCACGCCCTGGAAGTGGGGCTCATTCCGCTGCAACGGGAGGTCTTCCCAGGACGCGTCACAGCTCAACGCAAGAGCTCCTGGGTTTCGAAGGCTCTTGCAGCAAGCCTTCACAAAGCAGCAGGGAGCGCCGTTCCAGATGGGAAACTTGAGACTGGATGTCCAGAAAAGCAAGACGTCAGAAGCGAAACCTTTTTCCTGCAGGGTGTGGCATACCATCCGCTTGCTCATTGCGACAGAGGTGGCACTAATGAAGGAAGAGGTCAACGTTACGTTCTTCTTTAAAATGCAAGGCCAGGAAAAGTGGCAGCGGTGGGATTTGAACCCACGCCTCCGAAGAGACTGGAGCCTTAATCCAGCGCCTTAGACCGCTCGGCCACGCTACCTCCCGGCTAGTCGCCGAAAGCGGAACTTGACCCGTTGCCCGGCCCGCTTTAGTGCTTTGCCTTTTCTCCTTGGAAAGTCTGGAGACAGGCAGTGGAAGGGCAGGCAAACTGTCAGGTGCGCAGAGGAGGGGAGACCATGAGGCAAGGTGGGAGATGGGGGCAAGAAGTGAGAAAAAAACTAATCGCAAGCTAGGGCAGGATTCGGAAAGTGAAGCCGAAAAGGGGCTTAGCATGCAGCCCAGGGGTTTCTTTGACTGTCCTAAGCCCACAGGGACTTTGCCGTCCTCAGCTCATGAGACTTGAGATGGGTAGCTTGATTTGCTGAGGAAATGCGGGATGACAGATTCAACTCTGGAGTCAAACATAGCCCGGAACTATCGCCTTAAACTGAGTTTTAAGCCTGGTGCCGATAAAAAGAAAGAAATTAGCCTTAGATCGGGCAAGCCGTTTGACGGGGGAAAATGAGACCCCCCTAGGCCAGCTAGGTGGTCGCTGGATGCTGTGCAGACATCAGCAGCTGTTCATTTCATGCCCTCACGTCTCCTCGTTAGTATAGTGGTCAGTATCCCCGCCTGTCACGCGGGAGACCGGGGTTCAATTCCCCGACGGGGAGGTTAAACCGTTTCTGGATTTTTTTTAGTTCTTGACAAATATTCTTGAAGATTAGGCTGAGTCAAGTAGGGAATGGGTGCCAAGAACTGACTCTTTAAGAAAAAAGCACCGGCAACGCTAGTCATCGTACAATATTTGTGCACAATTGCTTACATTAGGCGGCCGGTCCACTTTATTGAGTCCCCCTCAGCACCATTTAGTGCTCCTGTTGTCTGCGAAGTCCAAATTGTAACCCTGAATCAGTTCCTCTTCTGACCCTTTGTATCATGTTACATGACGAGTAATGATCACCTGTTAGCTTTATCCCTAATTATAACTCTCACTCTTTCCCTGCATCTAACCCTAGCTCTAATCCCATCATTAACCTCGGTCCGGGCACACGCGTGAACCCCTACTCTCATCTCAGCCTCTCCTGGTGATACATCACACCTGGGATCGTTTGCTCCCTGTGGGCTGTGGGAAATTTGCTACCAGCACGCCCTGGAAGTGGGGCTCATTCCGCTGCAACGGGAGGTCTTCCCAGGACGCGTCACAGCTCAACGCAAGAGCTCCTGGGTTTCGAAGGCTCTTGCAGCAAGCCTTCACAAAGCAGCAGGGAGCGCCGTTCCAGATGGGAAACTTGAGACTGGATGTCCAGAAAAGCAAGACGTCAGAAGCGAAACCTTTTTCCTGCAGGGTGTGGCATACCATCCGCTTGCTCATTGCGACAGAGGTGGCACTAATGAAGGAAGAGGTCAACGTTACGTTCTTCTTTAAAATGCAAGGCCAGGAAAAGTGGCAGCGGTGGGATTTGAACCCACGCCTCCGAAGAGACTGGAGCCTTAATCCAGCGCCTTAGACCGCTCGGCCACGCTACCTCCCGGCTAGTCGCCGAAAGCGGAACTTGACCCGTTGCCCGGCCCGCTTTAGTGCTTTGCCTTTTCTCCTTGGAAAGTCTGGAGACAGGCAGTGGAAGGGCAGGCAAACTGTCAGGTGCGCAGAGGAGGGGAGACCATGAGGCAAGGTGGGAGATGGGGGCAAGAAGTGAGAAAAAAACTAATCGCAAGCTAGGGCAGGATTCGGAAAGTGAAGCCGAAAAGGGGCTTAGCATGCAGCCCAGGGGTTTCTTTGACTGTCCTAAGCCCACAGGGACTTTGCCGTCCTCAGCTCATGAGACTTGAGATGGGTAGCTTGATTTGCTGAGGAAATGCGGGATGACAGATTCAACTCTGGAGTCAAACATAGCCCGGAACTATCGCCTTAAACTGAGTTTTAAGCCTGGTGCCGATAAAAAGAAAGAAATTAGCCTTAGATCGGGCAAGCCGTTTGACGGGGGAAAATGAGACCCCCCTAGGCCAGCTAGGTGGTCGCTGGATGCTGTGCAGACATCAGCAGCTGTTCATTTCATGCCCTCACGTCTCCTCGTTAGTATAGTGGTCAGTATCCCCGCCTGTCACGCGGGAGACCGGGGTTCAATTCCCTGACGGGGAGGTTAAACCGTTTCTGGATTTTTTTTAGTTCTTGACAAATATTCTTGAAGATTAGGCTGAGTCAAGTAGGGAATGGGTGCCAAGAACTGACTCTTTAAGAAAAAAGCACCGGCAACGCTAGTCATCGTACAATATTTGTGCACAATTGCTTACATTAGGCGGCCGGTCCACTTTATTGAGTCCCCCTCAGCACCATTTAGTGCTCCTGTTGTCTGCGAAGTCCAAATTGTAACCCTGAATCAGTTCCTCTTCTGACCCTTTGTATCATGTTACATGACGAGTAATGATCACCTGTTAGCTTTATCCCTAATTATAACTCTCACTCTTTCCCTGCATCTAACCCTAGCTCTAATCCCATCATTAACCTCGGTCCGGGCACACGCGTGAACCCCTACTCTCATCTCAGCCTCTCCTGGTGATACATCACACCTGGGATCGTTTGCTCCCTGTGGGCTGTGGGAAATTTGCTACCAGCACGCCCTGGAAGTGGGGCTCATTCCGCTGCAACGGGAGGTCTTCCCAGGACGCGTCACAGCTCAACGCAAGAGCTCCTGGGTTTCGAAGGCTCTTGCAGCAAGCCTTCACAAAGCAGCAGGGAGCGCCGTTCCAGATGGGAAACTTGAGACTGGATGTCCAGAAAAGCAAGACGTCAGAAGCGAAACCTTTTTCCTGCAGGGTGTGGCATACCATCCGCTTGCTCATTGCGACAGAGGTGGCACTAATGAAGGAAGAGGTCAACGTTACGTTCTTCTTTAAAATGCAAGGCCAGGAAAAGTGGCAGCGGTGGGATTTGAACCCACGCCTCCGAAGAGACTGGAGCCTTAATCCAGCGCCTTAGACCGCTCGGCCACGCTACCTCCCGGCTAGTCGCCGAAAGCGGAACTTGACCCGTTGCCCGGCCCGCTTTAGTGCTTTGCCTTTTCTCCTTGGAAAGTCTGGAGACAGGCAGTGGAAGGGCAGGCAAACTGTCAGGTGCGCAGAGGAGGGGAGACCATGAGGCAAGGTGGGAGATGGGGGCAAGAAGTGAGAAAAAAACTAATCGCAAGCTAGGGCAGGATTCGGAAAGTGAAGCCGAAAAGGGGCTTAGCATGCAGCCCAGGGGTTTCTTTGACTGTCCTAAGCCCACAGGGACTTTGCCGTCCTCAGCTCATGAGACTTGAGATGGGTAGCTTGATTTGCTGAGGAAATGCGGGATGACAGATTCAACTCTGGAGTCAAACATAGCCCGGAACTATCGCCTTAAACTGAGTTTTAAGCCTGGTGCCGATAAAAAGAAAGAAATTAGCCTTAGATCGGGCAAGCCGTTTGACGGGGGAAAATGAGACCCCCCTAGGCCAGCTAGGTGGTCGCTGGATGCTGTGCAGACATCAGCAGCTGTTCATTTCATGCCCTCACGTCTCCTCGTTAGTATAGTGGTCAGTATCCCCGCCTGTCACGCGGGAGACCGGGGTTCAATTCCCCGACGGGGAGGTTAAACCGTTTCTGGATTTTTTTTAGTTCTTGACAAATATTCTTGAAGATTAGGCTGAGTCAAGTAGGGAATGGGTGCCAAGAACTGACTCTTTAAGAAAAAAGCACCGGCAACGCTAGTCATCGTACAATATTTGTGCACAATTGCTTACATTAGGCGGCCGGTCCACTTTATTGAGTCCCCCTCAGCACCATTTAGTGCTCCTGTTGTCTGCGAAGTCCAAATTGTAACCCTGAATCAGTTCCTCTTCTGACCCTTTGTATCATGTTACATGACGAGTAATGATCACCTGTTAGCTTTATCCCTAATTATAACTCTCACTCTTTCCCTGCATCTAACCCTAGCTCTAATCCCATCATTAACCTCGGTCCGGGCACACGCGTGAACCCCTACTCTCATCTCAGCCTCTCCTGGTGATACATCACACCTGGGATCGTTTGCTCCCTGTGGGCTGTGGGAAATTTGCTACCAGCACGCCCTGGAAGTGGGGCTCATTCCGCTGCAACGGGAGGTCTTCCCAGGACGCGTCACAGCTCAACGCAAGAGCTCCTGGGTTTCGAAGGCTCTTGCAGCAAGCCTTCACAAAGCAGCAGGGAGCGCCGTTCCAGATGGGAAACTTGAGACTGGATGTCCAGAAAAGCAAGACGTCAGAAGCGAAACCTTTTTCCTGCAGGGTGTGGCATACCATCCGCTTGCTCATTGCGACAGAGGTGGCACTAATGAAGGAAGAGGTCAACGTTACGTTCTTCTTTAAAATGCAAGGCCAGGAAAAGTGGCAGCGGTGGGATTTGAACCCACGCCTCCGAAGAGACTGGAGCCTTAATCCAGCGCCTTAGACCGCTCGGCCACGCTACCTCCCTGCTAGTCGCCGAAAGCGGAACTTGACCCGTTGCCCGGCCCGCTTTAGTGCTTTGCCTTTTCTCCTTGGAAAGTCTGGAGACAGGCAGTGGAAGGGCAGGCAAACTGTCAGGTGCGCAGAGGAGGGGAGACCATGAGGCAAGGTGGGAGATGGGGGCAAGAAGTGAGAAAAAAACTAATCGCAAGCTAGGGCAGGATTCGGAAAGTGAAGCCGAAAAGGGGCTTAGCATGCAGCCCAGGGGTTTCTTTGACTGTCCTAAGCCCACAGGGACTTTGCCGTCCTCAGCTCATGAGACTTGAGATGGGTAGCTTGATTTGCTGAGGAAATGCGGGATGACAGATTCAACTCTGGAGTCAAACATAGCCCGGAACTATCGCCTTAAACTGAGTTTTAAGCCTGGTGCCGATAAAAAGAAAGAAATTAGCCTTAGATCGGGCAAGCCGTTTGACGGGGGAAAATGAGACCCCCCTAGGCCAGCTAGGTGGTCGCTGGATGCTGTGCAGACATCAGCAGCTGTTCATTTCATGCCCTCACGTCTCCTCGTTAGTATAGTGGTCAGTATCCCCGCCTGTCACGCGGGAGACCGGGGTTCAATTCCCCGACGGGGAGGTTAAACCGTTTCTGGATTTTTTTTAGTTCTTGACAAATATTCTTGAAGATTAGGCTGAGTCAAGTAGGGAATGGGTGCCAAGAACTGACTCTTTAAGAAAAAAGCACCGGCAACGCTAGTCATCGTACAATATTTGTGCACAATTGCTTACATTAGGCGGCCGGTCCACTTTATTGAGTCCCCCTCAGCACCATTTAGTGCTCCTGTTGTCTGCGAAGTCCAAATTGTAACCCTGAATCAGTTCCTCTTCTGACCCTTTGTATCATGTTACATGACGAGTAATGATCACCTGTTAGCTTTATCCCTAATTATAACTCTCACTCTTTCCCTGCATCTAACCCTAGCTCTAATCCCATCATTAACCTCGGTCCGGGCACACGCGTGAACCCCTACTCTCATCTCAGCCTCTCCTGGTGATACATCACACCTGGGATCGTTTGCTCCCTGTGGGCTGTGGGAAATTTGCTACCAGCACGCCCTGGAAGTGGGGCTCATTCCGCTGCAACGGGAGGTCTTCCCAGGACGCGTCACAGCTCAACGCAAGAGCTCCTGGGTTTCGAAGGCTCTTGCAGCAAGCCTTCACAAAGCAGCAGGGAGCGCCGTTCCAGATGGGAAACTTGAGACTGGATGTCCAGAAAAGCAAGACGTCAGAAGCGAAACCTTTTTCCTGCAGGGTGTGGCATACCATCCGCTTGCTCATTGCGACAGAGGTGGCACTAATGAAGGAAGAGGTCAACGTTACGTTCTTCTTTAAAATGCAAGGCCAGGAAAAGTGGCAGCGGTGGGATTTGAACCCACGCCTCCGAAGAGACTGGAGCCTTAATCCAGCGCCTTAGACCGCTCGGCCACGCTACCTCCCTGCTAGTCGCCGAAAGCAGAACTTGACCCGTTGCCCGGCCCGCTTTAGTGCTTTGCCTTTTCTCCTTGGAAAGTCTGGAGACAGGCAGTGGAAGGGCAGGCAAACTGTCAGGTGCGCAGAGGAGGGGAGACCATGAGGCAAGGTGGGAGATGGGGGCAAGAAGTGAGAAAAAAACTAATCGCAAGCTAGGGCAGGATTCGGAAAGTGAAGCCGAAAAGGGGCTTAGCATGCAGCCCAGGGGTTTCTTTGACTGTCCTAAGCCCACAGGGACTTTGCCGTCCTCAGCTCATGAGACTTGAGATGGGTAGCTTGATTTGCTGAGGAAATGCGGGATGACAGATTCAACTCTGGAGTCAAACATAGCCCGGAACTATCGCCTTAAACTGAGTTTTAAGCCTGGTGCCGATAAAAAGAAAGAAATTAGCCTTAGATCGGGCAAGCCGTTTGACGGGGGAAAATGAGACCCCCCTAGGCCAGCTAGGTGGTCGCTGGATGCTGTGCAGACATCAGCAGCTGTTCATTTCATGCCCTCACGTCTCCTCGTTAGTATAGTGGTCAGTATCCCCACCTGTCACGCGGGAGACCGGGGTTCAATTCCCCGACGGGGAGGTTAAACCGTTTCTGGATTTTTTTTAGTTCTTGACAAATATTCTTGAAGATTAGGCTGAGTCAAGTAGGGAATGGGTGCCAAGAACTGACTCTTTAAGAAAAAAGCACCGGCAACGCTAGTCATCGTACAATATTTGTGCACAATTGCTTACATTAGGCGGCCGGTCCACTTTATTGAGTCCCCCTCAGCACCATTTAGTGCTCCTGTTGTCTGCGAAGTCCAAATTGTAACCCTGAATCGGTTCCTCTTCTGACCCTTTGTATCATGTTACATGACGAGTAATGATCACCTGTTAGCTTTATCCCTAATTATAACTCTCACTCTTTCCCTGCATCTAACCCTAGCTCTAATCCCATCATTAACCTCGGTCCGGGCACACGCGTGAACCCCTACTCTCATCTCAGCCTCTCCTGGTGATACATCACACCTGGGATCGTTTGCTCCCTGTGGGCTGTGGGAAATTTGCTACCAGCACGCCCTGGAAGTGGGGCTCATTCCGCTGCAACGGGAGGTCTTCCCAGGACGCGTCACAGCTCAACGCAAGAGCTCCTGGGTTTCGAAGGCTCTTGCAGCAAGCCTTCACAAAGCAGCAGGGAGCGCCGTTCCAGATGGGAAACTTGAGACTGGATGTCCAGAAAAGCAAGACGTCAGAAGCGAAACCTTTTTCCTGCAGGGTGTGGCATACCATCCGCTTGCTCATTGCGACAGAGGTGGCACTAATGAAGGAAGAGGTCAACGTTACGTTCTTCTTTAAAATGCAAGGCCAGGAAAAGTGGCAGCGGTGGGATTTGAACCCACGCCTCCGAAGAGACTGGAGCCTTAATCCAGCGCCTTAGACCGCTCGGCCACGCTACCTCCCTGCTAGTCGCCGAAAGCGGAACTTAACCCGTTGCCCGGCCCGCTTTAGTGCTTTGCCTTTTCTCCTTGGAAAGTCTGGAGACAGGCAGTGGAAGGGCAGGCAAACTGTCAGGTGCGCAGAGGAGGGGAGACCATGAGGCAAGGTGGGAGATGGGGGCAAGAAGTGAGAAAAAAACTAATCGCAAGCTAGGGCAGGATTCGGAAAGTGAAGCCGAAAAGGGGCTTAGCATGCAGCCCAGGGGTTTCTTTGACTGTCCTAAGCCCACAGGGACTTTGCCGTCCTCAGCTCATGAGACTTGAGATGGGTAGCTTGATTTGCTGAGGAAATGCGGGATGACAGATTCAACTCTGGAGTCAAACATAGCCCGGAACTATCGCCTTAAACTGAGTTTTAAGCCTGGTGCCGATAAAAAGAAAGAAATTAGCCTTAGATCGGGCAAGCCGTTTGACGGGGGAAAATGAGACCCCCCTAGGCCAGCTAGGTGGTCGCTGGATGCTGTGCAGACATCAGCAGCTGTTCATTTCATGCCCTCACGTCTCCTCGTTAGTATAGTGGTCAGTATCCCCGCCTGTCACGCGGGAGACCGGGGTTCAATTCCCCGACGGGGAGGTTAAACCTTTTCTGGATTTTTTTTAGTTCTTGACAAATATTCTTGAAGATTAGGCTGAGTCAAGTAGGGAATGGGTGCCAAGAACTGACTCTTTAAGAAAAAAGCACCGGCAACGCTAGTCATCGTACAATATTTGTGCACAATTGCTTACATTAGGCGGCCGGTCCACTTTATTGAGTCCCCCTCAGCACCATTTAGTGCTCCTGTTGTCTGCGAAGTCCAAATTGTAACCCTGAATCAGTTCCTCTTCTGACCCTTTGTATCATGTTACATGACGAGTAATGATCACCTGTTAGCTTTATCCCTAATTATAACTCTCACTCTTTCCCTGCATCTAACCCTAGCTCTAATCCCATCATTAACCTCGGTCCGGGCACAGGCGTGAACCCCTACTCTCATCTCAGCCTCTCCTGGTGATACATCACACCTGGGATCGTTTGCTCCCTGTGGGCTGTGGGAAATTTGCTACCAGCACGCCCTGGAAGTGGGGCTCATTCCGCTGCAACGGGAGGTCTTCCCAGGACGCGTCACAGCTCAACGCAAGAGCTCCTGGGTTTCGAAGGCTCTTGCAGCAAGCCTTCACAAAGCAGCAGGGAGCGCCGTTCCAGATGGGAAACTTGAGACTGGATGTCCAGAAAAGCAAGACGTCAGAAGCGAAACCTTTTTCCTGCAGGGTGTGGCATACCATCCGCTTGCTCATTGCGACAGAGGTGGCACTAATGAAGGAAGAGGTCAACGTTACGTTCTTCTTTAAAATGCAAGGCCAGGAAAAGTGGCAGCGGTGGGATTTGAACCCACGCCTCCGAAGAGACTGGAGCCTTAATCCAGCGCCTTAGACCGCTCGGCCACGCTACCTCCCTGCTAGTCGCCGAAAGCGGAACTTGACCCGTTGCCCGGCCCGCTTTAGTGCTTTGCCTTTTCTCCTTGGAAAGTCTGGAGACAGGCAGTGGAAGGGCAGGCAAACTGTCAGGTGCGCAGAGGAGGGGAGACCATGAGGCAAGGTGGGAGATGGGGGCAAGAAGTGAGAAAAAAACTAATCGCAAGCTAGGGCAGGATTCGGAAAGTGAAGCCGAAAAGGGGCTTAGCATGCAGCCCAGGGGTTTCTTTGACTGTCCTAAGCCCACAGGGACTTTGCCGTCCTCAGCTCATGAGACTTGAGATGGGTAGCTTGATTTGCTGAGGAAATGCGGGATGACAGATTCAACTCTGGAGTCAAACATAGCCCGGAACTATCGCCTTAAACTGAGTTTTAAGCCTGGTGCCGATAAAAAGAAAGAAATTAGCCTTAGATCGGGCAAGCCGTTTGACGGGGGAAAATGAGACCCCCCTAGGCCAGCTAGGTGGTCGCTGGATGCTGTGCAGACATCAGCAGCTGTTCATTTCATGCCCTCACGTCTCCTCGTTAGTATAGTGGTCAGTATCCCCGCCTGTCACGCGGGAGACCGGGGTTCAATTCCCCGACAGGGAGGTTAAACCTTTTCTGGATTTTTTTTAGTTCTTGACAAATATTCTTGAAGATTAGGCTGAGTCAAGTAGGGAATGGGTGCCAAGAACTGACTCTTTAAGAAAAAAGCACCGGCAACGCTAGTCATCGTACAATATTTGTGCACAATTGCTTACATTAGGCGGCCGGTCCACTTTATTGAGTCCCCCTCAGCACCATTTAGTGCTCCTGTTGTCTGCGAAGTCCAAATTGTAACCCTGAATCAGTTCCTCTTCTGACCCTTTGTATCATGTTACATGACGAGTAATGATCACCTGTTAGCTTTATCCCTAATTATAACTCTCACTCTTTCCCTGCATCTAACCCTAGCTCTAATCCCATCATTAACCTCGGTCCGGGCACACGCGTGAACCCCTACTCTCATCTCAGCCTCTCCTGGTGATACATCACACCTGGGATCGTTTGCTCCCTGTGGGCTGTGGGAAATTTGCTACCAGCACGCCCTGGAAGTGGGGCTCATTCCGCTGCAACGGGAGGTCTTCCCAGGACGCGTCACAGCTCAACGCAAGAGCTCCTGGGTTTCGAAGGCTCTTGCAGCAAGCCTTCACAAAGCAGCAGGGAGCGCCGTTCCAGATGGGAAACTTGAGACTGGATGTCCAGAAAAGCAAGACGTCAGAAGCGAAACCTTTTTCCTGCAGGGTGTGGCATACCATCCGCTTGCTCATTGCGACAGAGGTGGCACTAATGAAGGAAGAGGTCAACGTTACGTTCTTCTTTAAAATGCAAGGCCAGGAAAAGTGGCAGCGGTGGGATTTGAACCCACGCCTCCGAAGAGACTGGAGCCTTAATCCAGCGCCTTAGACCGCTCGGCCACGCTACCTCCCTGCTAGTCGCCGAAAGCGGAACTTGACCCGTTGCCCGGCCCGCTTTAGTGCTTTGCCTTTTCTCCTTGGAAAGTCTGGAGACAGGCAGTGGAAGGGCAGGCAAACTGTCAGGTGCGCAGAGGAGGGGAGACCATGAGGCAAGGTGGGAGATGGGGGCAAGAAGTGAGAAAAAAACTAATCGCAAGCTAGGGCAGGATTCGGAAAGTGAAGCCGAAAAGGGGCTTAGCATGCAGCCCAGGGGTTTCTTTGACTGTCCTAAGCCCACAGGGACTTTGCCGTCCTCAGCTCATGAGACTTGAGATGGGTAGCTTGATTTGCTGAGGAAATGCGGGATGACAGATTCAACTCTGGAGTCAAACATAGCCCGGAACTATCGCCTTAAACTGAGTTTTAAGCCTGGTGCCGATAAAAAGAAAGAAATTAGCCTTAGATCGGGCAAGCCGTTTGACGGGGGAAAATGAGACCCCCCTAGGCCAGCTAGGTGGTCGCTGGATGCTGTGCAGACATCAGCAGCTGTTCATTTCATGCCCTCACGTCTCCTCGTTAGTATAGTGGTCAGTATCCCCGCCTGTCACGCGGGAGACCGGGGTTCAATTCCCCGACGGGGAGGTTAAACCTTTTCTGGATTTTTTTTAGTTCTTGACAAATATTCTTGAAGATTAGGCTGAGTCAAGTAGGGAATGGGTGCCAAGAACTGACTCTTTAAGAAAAAAGCACCGGCAACGCTAGTCATCGTACAATATTTGTGCACAATTGCTTACATTAGGCGGCCGGTCCACTTTATTGAGTCCCCCTCAGCACCATTTAGTGCTCCTGTTGTCTGCGAAGTCCAAATTGTAACCCTGAATCAGTTCCTCTTCTGACCCTTTGTATCATGTTACATGACGAGTAATGATCACCTGTTAGCTTTATCCCTAATTATAACTCTCACTCTTTCCCTGCATCTAACCCTAGCTCTAATCCCATCATTAACCTCGGTCCGGGCACACGCGTGAACCCCTACTCTCATCTCAGCCTCTCCTGGTGATACATCACACCTGGGATCGTTTGCTCCCTGTGGGCTGTGGGAAATTTGCTACCAGCACGCCCTGGAAGTGGGGCTCATTCCGCTGCAACGGGAGGTCTTCCCAGGACGCGTCACAGCTCAACGCAAGAGCTCCTGGGTTTCGAAGGCTCTTGCAGCAAGCCTTCACAAAGCAGCAGGGAGCGCCGTTCCAGATGAGAAACTTGAGACTGGATGTCCAGAAAAGCAAGACGTCAGAAGCGAAACCTTTTTCCTGCAGGGTGTGGCATACCATCCGCTTGCTCATTGCGACAGAGGTGGCACTAATGAAGGAAGAGGTCAACGTTACGTTCTTCTTTAAAATGCAAGGCCAGGAAAAGTGGCAGCGGTGGGATTTGAACCCACGCCTCCGAAGAGACTGGAGCCTTAATCCAGCGCCTTAGACCGCTCGGCCACGCTACCTCCCTGCTAGTCGCCGAAAGCGGAACTTGACCCGTTGCCCGGCCCGCTTTAGTGCTTTGCCTTTTCTCCTTGGAAAGTCTGGAGACAGGCAGTGGAAGGGCAGGCAAACTGTCAGGTGCGCAGAGGAGGGGAGACCATGAGGCAAGGTGGGAGATGGGGGCAAGAAGTGAGAAAAAAACTAATCGCAAGCTAGGGCAGGATTCGGAAAGTGAAGCCGAAAAGGGGCTTAGCATGCAGCCCAGGGGTTTCTTTGACTGTCCTAAGCCCACAGGGACTTTGCCGTCCTCAGCTCATGAGACTTGAGATGGGTAGCTTGATTTGCTGAGGAAATGCGGGATGACAGATTCAACTCTGGAGTCAAACATAGCCCGGAACTATCGCCTTAAACTGAGTTTTAAGCCTGGTGCCGATAAAAAGAAAGAAATTAGCCTTAGATCGGGCAAGCCGTTTGACGGGGGAAAATGAGACCCCCCTAGGCCAGCTAGGTGGTCGCTGGATGCTGTGCAGACATCAGCAGCTGTTCATTTCATGCCCTCACGTCTCCTCGTTAGTATAGTGGTCAGTATCCCCGCCTGTCACGCGGGAGACCGGGGTCGACGGGGAGGTTAAACCGTTTCTGGATTTTTTTTAGTTCTTGACAAATATTCTTGAAGATTAGGCTGAGTCAAGTAGGGAATGGGTGCCAAGAACTGACTCTTTAAGAAAAAAGCACCGGCAACGCTAGTCATCGTACAATATTTGTGCACAATTGCTTACATTAGGCGGCCGGTCCACTTTATTGAGTCCCCCTCAGCACCATTTAGTGCTCCTGTTGTCTGCGAAGTCCAAATTGTAACCCTGAATCAGTTCCTCTTCTGACCCTTTGTATCATGTTACATGACGAGTAATGATCACCTGTTAGCTTTATCCCTAATTATAACTCTCACTCTTTCCCTGCATCTAACCCTAGCTCTAATCCCATCATTAACCTCGGTCCGGGCACACGCGTGAACCCCTACTCTCATCTCAGCCTCTCCTGGTGATACATCACACCTGGGATCGTTTGCTCCCTGTGGGCTGTGGGAAATTTGCTACCAGCACGCCCTGGAAGTGGGGCTCATTCCGCTGCAACGGGAGGTCTTCCCAGGACGCGTCACAGCTCAACGCAAGAGCTCCTGGGTTTCGAAGGCTCTTGCAGCAAGCCTTCACAAAGCAGCAGGGAGCGCCGTTCCAGATGGGAAACTTGAGACTGGATGTCCAGAAAAGCAAGACGTCAGAAGCGAAACCTTTTTCCTGCAGGGTGTGGCATACCATCCGCTTGCTCATTGCGACAGAGGTGGCACTAATGAAGGAAGAGGTCAACGTTACGTTCTTCTTTAAAATGCAAGGCCAGGAAAAGTGGCAGCGGTGGGATTTGAACCCACGCCTCCGAAGAGACTGGAGCCTTAATCCAGCGCCTTAGACCGCTCGGCCACGCTACCTCCCGGCTAGTCGCCGAAAGCGGAACTTGACCCGTTGCCCGGCCCGCTTTAGTGCTTTGCCTTTTCTCCTTGGAAAGTCTGGAGACAGGCAGTGGAAGGGCAGGCAAACTGTCAGGTGCGCAGAGGAGGGGAGACCATGAGGCAAGGTGGGAGATGGGGGCAAGAAGTGAGAAAAAAACTAATCGCAAGCTAGGGCAGGATTCGGAAAGTGAAGCCGAAAAGGGGCTTAGCATGCAGCCCAGGGGTTTCTTTGACTGTCCTAAGCCCACAGGGACTTTGCCGTCCTCAGCTCATGAGACTTGAGATGGGTAGCTTGATTTGCTGAGGAAATGCGGGATGACAGATTCAACTCTGGAGTCAAACATAGCCCGGAACTATCGCCTTAAACTGAGTTTTAAGCCTGGTGCCGATAAAAAGAAAGAAATTAGCCTTAGATCGGGCAAGCCGTTTGACGGGGGAAAATGAGACCCCCCTAGGCCAGCTAGGTGGTCGCTGGATGCTGTGCAGACATCAGCAGCTGTTCATTTCATGCCCTCACGTCTCCTCGTTAGTATAGTGGTCAGTATCCCCGCCTGTCACGCGGGAGACCGGGGTTCAATTCCCCGACGGGGAGGTTAAACCGTTTCTGGATTTTTTTTAGTTCTTGACAAATATTCTTGAAGATTAGGCTGAGTCAAGTAGGGAATGGGTGCCAAGAACTGACTCTTTAAGAAAAAAGCACCGGCAACGCTAGTCATCGTACAATATTTGTGCACAATTGCTTACATTAGGCGGCCGGTCCACTTTATTGAGTCCCCCTCAGCACCATTTAGTGCTCCTGTTGTCTGCGAAGTCCAAATTGTAACCCTGAATCAGTTCCTCTTCTGACCCTTTGTATCATGTTACATGACGAGTAATGATCACCTGTTAGCTTTATCCCTAATTATAACTCTCACTCTTTCCCTGCATCTAACCCTAGCTCTAATCCCATCATTAACCTCGGTCCGGGCACACGCGTGAACCCCTACTCTCATCTCAGCCTCTCCTGGTGATACATCACACCTGGGATCGTTTGCTCCCTGTGGGCTGTGGGAAATTTGCTACCAGCACGCCCTGGAAGTGGGGCTCATTCCGCTGCAACGGGAGGTCTTCCCAGGACGCGTCACAGCTCAACGCAAGAGCTCCTGGGTTTCGAAGGCTCTTGCAGCAAGCCTTCACAAAGCAGCAGGGAGCGCCGTTCCAGATGGGAAACTTGAGACTGGATGTCCAGAAAAGCAAGACGTCAGAAGCGAAACCTTTTTCCTGCAGGGTGTGGCATACCATCCGCTTGCTCATTGCGACAGAGGTGGCACTAATGAAGGAAGAGGTCAACGTTACGTTCTTCTTTAAAATGCAAGGCCAGGAAAAGTGGCAGCGGTGGGATTTGAACCCACGCCTCCGAAGAGACTGGAGCCTTAATCCAGCGCCTTAGACCGCTCGGCCACGCTACCTCCCGGCTAGTCGCCGAAAGCGGAACTTGACCCGTTGCCCGGCCCGCTTTAGTGCTTTGCCTTTTCTCCTTGGAAAGTCTGGAGACAGGCAGTGGAAGGGCAGGCAAACTGTCAGGTGCGCAGAGGAGGGGAGACCATGAGGCAAGGTGGGAGATGGGGGCAAGAAGTGAGAAAAAAACTAATCGCAAGCTAGGGCAGGATTCGGAAAGTGAAGCCGAAAAGGGGCTTAGCATGCAGCCCAGGGGTTTCTTTGACTGTCCTAAGCCCACAGGGACTTTGCCGTCCTCAGCTCATGAGACTTGAGATGGGTAGCTTGATTTGCTGAGGAAATGCGGGATGACAGATTCAACTCTGGAGTCAAACATAGCCCGGAACTATCGCCTTAAACTGAGTTTTAAGCCTGGTGCCGATAAAAAGAAAGAAATTAGCCTTAGATCGGGCAAGCCGTTTGACGGGGGAAAATGAGACCCCCCTAGGCCAGCTAGGTGGTCGCTGGATGCTGTGCAGACATCAGCAGCTGTTCATTTCATGCCCTCACGTCTCCTCGTTAGTATAGTGGTCAGTATCCCCGCCTGTCACGCGGGAGACCGGGGTTCAATTCCCCGACGGGGAGGTTAAACCGTTTCTGGATTTTTTTTAGTTCTTGACAAATATTCTTGAAGATTAGGCTGAGTCAAGTAGGGAATGGGTGCCAAGAACTGACTCTTTAAGAAAAAAGCACCGGCAACGCTAGTCATCGTACAATATTTGTGCACAATTGCTTACATTAGGCGGCCGGTCCACTTTATTGAGTCCCCCTCAGCACCATTTAGTGCTCCTGTTGTCTGCGAAGTCCAAATTGTAACCCTGAATCAGTTCCTCTTCTGACCCTTTGTATCATGTTACATGACGAGTAATGATCACCTGTTAGCTTTATCCCTAATTATAACTCTCACTCTTTCCCTGCATCTAACCCTAGCTCTAATCCCATCATTAACCTCGGTCCGGGCACACGCGTGAACCCCTACTCTCATCTCAGCCTCTCCTGGTGATACATCACACCTGGGATCGTTTGCTCCCTGTGGGCTGTGGGAAATTTGCTACCAGCACGCCCTGGAAGTGGGGCTCATTCCGCTGCAACGGGAGGTCTTCCCAGGACGCGTCACAGCTCAACGCAAGAGCTCCTGGGTTTCGAAGGCTCTTGCAGCAAGCCTTCACAAAGCAGCAGGGAGCGCCGTTCCAGATGGGAAACTTGAGACTGGATGTCCAGAAAAGCAAGACGTCAGAAGCGAAACCTTTTTCCTGCAGGGTGTGGCATACCATCCGCTTGCTCATTGCGACAGAGGTGGCACTAATGAAGGAAGAGGTCAACGTTACGTTCTTCTTTAAAATGCAAGGCCAGGAAAAGTGGCAGCGGTGGGATTTGAACCCACGCCTCCGAAGAGACTGGAGCCTTAATCCAGCGCCTTAGACCGCTCGGCCACGCTACCTCCCGGCTAGTCGCCGAAAGCGGAACTTGACCCGTTGCCCGGCCCGCTTTAGTGCTTTGCCTTTTCTCCTTGGAAAGTCTGGAGACAGGCAGTGGAAGGGCAGGCAAACTGTCAGGTGCGCAGAGGAGGGGAGACCATGAGGCAAGGTGGGAGATGGGGGCAAGAAGTGAGAAAAAAACTAATCGCAAGCTAGGGCAGGATTCGGAAAGTGAAGCCGAAAAGGGGCTTAGCATGCAGCCCAGGGGTTTCTTTGACTGTCCTAAGCCCACAGGGACTTTGCCGTCCTCAGCTCATGAGACTTGAGATGGGTAGCTTGATTTGCTGAGGAAATGCGGGATGACAGATTCAACTCTGGAGTCAAACATAGCCCGGAACTATCGCCTTAAACTGAGTTTTAAGCCTGGTGCCGATAAAAAGAAAGAAATTAGCCTTAGATCGGGCAAGCCGTTTGACGGGGGAAAATGAGACCCCCCTAGGCCAGCTAGGTGGTCGCTGGATGCTGTGCAGACATCAGCAGCTGTTCATTTCATGCCCTCACGTCTCCTCGTTAGTATAGTGGTCAGTATCCCCGCCTGTCACGCGGGAGACCGGGGTTCAATTCCCCGACGGGGAGGTTAAACCGTTTCTGGATTTTTTTTAGTTCTTGACAAATATTCTTGAAGATTAGGCTGAGTCAAGTAGGGAATGGGTGCCAAGAACTGACTCTTTAAGAAAAAAGCACCGGCAACGCTAGTCATCGTACAATATTTGTGCACAATTGCTTACATTAGGCGGCCGGTCCACTTTATTGAGTCCCCCTCAGCACCATTTAGTGCTCCTGTTGTCTGCGAAGTCCAAATTGTAACCCTGAATCAGTTCCTCTTCTGACCCTTTGTATCATGTTACATGACGAGTAATGATCACCTGTTAGCTTTATCCCTAATTATAACTCTCACTCTTTCCCTGCATCTAACCCTAGCTCTAATCCCATCATTAACCTCGGTCCGGGCACACGCGTGAACCCCTACTCTCATCTCAGCCTCTCCTGGTGATACATCACACCTGGGATCGTTTGCTCCCTGTGGGCTGTGGGAAATTTGCTACCAGCACGCCCTGGAAGTGGGGCTCATTCCGCTGCAACGGGAGGTCTTCCCAGGACGCGTCACAGCTCAACGCAAGAGCTCCTGGGTTTCGAAGGCTCTTGCAGCAAGCCTTCACAAAGCAGCAGGGAGCGCCGTTCCAGATGGGAAACTTGAGACTGGATGTCCAGAAAAGCAAGACGTCAGAAGCGAAACCTTTTTCCTGCAGGGTGTGGCATACCATCCGCTTGCTCATTGCGACAGAGGTGGCACTAATGAAGGAAGAGGTCAACGTTACGTTCTTCTTTAAAATGCAAGGCCAGGAAAAGTGGCAGCGGTGGGATTTGAACCCACGCCTCCGAAGAGACTGGAGCCTTAATCCAGCGCCTTAGACCGCTCGGCCACGCTACCTCCCGGCTAGTCGCCGAAAGCGGAACTTGACCCGTTGCCCGGCCCGCTTTAGTGCTTTGCCTTTTCTCCTTGGAAAGTCTGGAGACAGGCAGTGGAAGGGCAGGCAAACTGTCAGGTGCGCAGAGGAGGGGAGACCATGAGGCAAGGTGGGAGATGGGGGCAAGAAGTGAGAAAAAAACTAATCGCAAGCTAGGGCAGGATTCGGAAAGTGAAGCCGAAAAGGGGCTTAGCATGCAGCCCAGGGGTTTCTTTGACTGTCCTAAGCCCACAGGGACTTTGCCGTCCTCAGCTCATGAGACTTGAGATGGGTAGCTTGATTTGCTGAGGAAATGCGGGATGACAGATTCAACTCTGGAGTCAAACATAGCCCGGAACTATCGCCTTAAACTGAGTTTTAAGCCTGGTGCCGATAAAAAGAAAGAAATTAGCCTTAGATCGGGCAAGCCGTTTGACGGGGGAAAATGAGACCCCCCTAGGCCAGCTAGGTGGTCGCTGGATGCTGTGCAGACATCAGCAGCTGTTCATTTCATGCCCTCACGTCTCCTCGTTAGTATAGTGGTCAGTATCCCCGCCTGTCACGCGGGAGACCGGGGTTCAATTCCCCGACGGGGAGGTTAAACCGTTTCTGGATTTTTTTTAGTTCTTGACAAATATTCTTGAAGATTAGGCTGAGTCAAGTAGGGAATGGGTGCCAAGAACTGACTCTTTAAGAAAAAAGCACCGGCAACGCTAGTCATCGTACAATATTTGTGCACAATTGCTTACATTAGGCGGCCGGTCCACTTTATTGAGTCCCCCTCAGCACCATTTAGTGCTCCTGTTGTCTGCGAAGTCCAAATTGTAACCCTGAATCAGTTCCTCTTCTGACCCTTTGTATCATGTTACATGACGAGTAATGATCACCTGTTAGCTTTATCCCTAATTATAACTCTCACTCTTTCCCTGCATCTAACCCTAGCTCTAATCCCATCATTAACCTCGGTCCGGGCACACGCGTGAACCCCTACTCTCATCTCAGCCTCTCCTGGTGATACATCACACCTGGGATCGTTTGCTCCCTGTGGGCTGTGGGAAATTTGCTACCAGCACGCCCTGGAAGTGGGGCTCATTCCGCTGCAACGGGAGGTCTTCCCAGGACGCGTCACAGCTCAACGCAAGAGCTCCTGGGTTTCGAAGGCTCTTGCAGCAAGCCTTCACAAAGCAGCAGGGAGCGCCGTTCCAGATGGGAAACTTGAGACTGGATGTCCAGAAAAGCAAGACGTCAGAAGCGAAACCTTTTTCCTGCAGGGTGTGGCATACCATCCGCTTGCTCATTGCGACAGAGGTGGCACTAATGAAGGAAGAGGTCAACGTTACGTTCTTCTTTAAAATGCAAGGCCAGGAAAAGTGGCAGCGGTGGGATTTGAACCCACGCCTCCGAAGAGACTGGAGCCTTAATCCAGCGCCTTAGACCGCTCGGCCACGCTACCTCCCTGCTAGTCGCCGAAAGCGGAACTTGACCCGTTGCCCGGCCCGCTTTAGTGCTTTGCCTTTTCTCCTTGGAAAGTCTGGAGACAGGCAGTGGAAGGGCAGGCAAACTGTCAGGTGCGCAGAGGAGGGGAGACCATGAGGCAAGGTGGGAGATGGGGGCAAGAAGTGAGAAAAAAACTAATCGCAAGCTAGGGCAGGATTCGGAAAGTGAAGCCGAAAAGGGGCTTAGCATGCAGCCCAGGGGTTTCTTTGACTGTCCTAAGCCCACAGGGACTTTGCCGTCCTCAGCTCATGAGACTTGAGATGGGTAGCTTGATTTGCTGAGGAAATGCGGGATGACAGATTCAACTCTGGAGTCAAACATAGCCCGGAACTATCGCCTTAAACTGAGTTTTAAGCCTGGTGCCGATAAAAAGAAAGAAATTAGCCTTAGATCGGGCAAGCCGTTTGACGGGGGAAAATGAGACCCCCCTAGGCCAGCTAGGTGGTCGCTGGATGCTGTGCAGACATCAGCAGCTGTTCATTTCATGCCCTCACGTCTCCTCGTTAGTATAGTGGTCAGTATCCCCGCCTGTCACACGGGAGACCGGGGTTCAATTCCCCGACGGGGAGGTTAAACCTTTTCTGGATTTTTTTTAGTTCTTGACAAATATTCTTGAAGATTAGGCTGAGTCAAGTAGGGAATGGGTGCCAAGAACTGACTCTTTAAGAAAAAAGCACCGGCAACGCTAGTCATCGTACAATATTTGTGCACAATTGCTTACATTAGGCGGCCGGTCCACTTTATTGAGTCCCCCTCAGCACCATTTAGTGCTCCTGTTGTCTGCGAAGTCCAAATTGTAACCCTGAATCAGTTCCTCTTCTGACCCTTTGTATCATGTTACATGACGAGTAATGATCACCTGTTAGCTTTATCCCTAATTATAACTCTCACTCTTTCCCTGCATCTAACCCTAGCTCTAATCCCATCATTAACCTCGGTCCGGGCACACGCGTGAACCCCTACTCTCATCTCAGCCTCTCCTGGTGATACATCACACCTGGGATCGTTTGCTCCCTGTGGGCTGTGGGAAATTTGCTACCAGCACGCCCTGGAAGTGGGGCTCATTCCGCTGCAACGGGAGGTCTTCCCAGGACGCGTCACAGCTCAACGCAAGAGCTCCTGGGTTTCGAAGGCTCTTGCAGCAAGCCTTCACAAAGCAGCAGGGAGCGCCGTTCCAGATGGGAAACTTGAGACTGGATGTCCAGAAAAGCAAGACGTCAGAAGCGAAACCTTTTTCCTGCAGGGTGTGGCATACCATCCGCTTGCTCATTGCGACAGAGGTGGCACTAATGAAGGAAGAGGTCAACGTTACGTTCTTCTTTAAAATGCAAGGCCAGGAAAAGTGGCAGCGGTGGGATTTGAACCCACGCCTCCGAAGAGACTGGAGCCTTAATCCAGCGCCTTAGACCGCTCGGCCACGCTACCTCCCGGCTAGTCGCCGAAAGCGGAACTTGACCCGTTGCCCGGCCCGCTTTAGTGCTTTGCCTTTTCTCCTTGGAAAGTCTGGAGACAGGCAGTGGAAGGGCAGGCAAACTGTCAGGTGCGCAGAGGAGGGGAGACCATGAGGCAAGGTGGGAGATGGGGGCAAGAAGTGAGAAAAAAACTAATCGCAAGCTAGGGCAGGATTCGGAAAGTGAAGCCGAAAAGGGGCTTAGCATGCAGCCCAGGGGTTTCTTTGACTGTCCTAAGCCCACAGGGACTTTGCCGTCCTCAGCTCATGAGACTTGAGATGGGTAGCTTGATTTGCTGAGGAAATGCGGGATGACAGATTCAACTCTGGAGTCAAACATAGCCCGGAACTATCGCCTTAAACTGAGTTTTAAGCCTGGTGCCGATAAAAAGAAAGAAATTAGCCTTAGATCGGGCAAGCCGTTTGACGGGGGAAAATGAGACCCCCCTAGGCCAGCTAGGTGGTCGCTGGATGCTGTGCAGACATCAGCAGCTGTTCATTTCATGCCCTCACGTCTCCTCGTTAGTATAGTGGTCAGTATCCCCGCCTGTCACCCGGGAGACCGGGGTTCAATTCCCCGACGGGGAGGTTAAACCGTTTCTGGATTTTTTTTAGTTCTTGACAAATATTCTTGAAGATTAGGCTGAGTCAAGTAGGGAATGGGTGCCAAGAACTGACTCTTTAAGAAAAAAGCACCGGCAACGCTAGTCATCGTACAATATTTGTGCACAATTGCTTACATTAGGCGGCCGGTCCACTTTATTGAGTCCCCCTCAGCACCATTTAGTGCTCCTGTTGTCTGCGAAGTCCAAATTGTAACCCTGAATCAGTTCCTCTTCTGACCCTTTGTATCATGTTACATGACGAGTAATGATCACCTGTTAGCTTTATCCCTAATTATAACTCTCACTCTTTCCCTGCATCTAACCCTAGCTCTAATCCCATCATTAACCTCGGTCCGGGCACACGCGTGAACCCCTACTCTCATCTCAGCCTCTCCTGGTGATACATCACACCTGGGATCGTTTGCTCCCTGTGGGCTGTGGGAAATTTGCTACCAGCACGCCCTGGAAGTGGGGCTCATTCCGCTGCAACGGGAGGTCTTCCCAGGACGCGTCACAGCTCAACGCAAGAGCTCCTGGGTTTCGAAGGCTCTTGCAGCAAGCCTTCACAAAGCAGCAGGGAGCGCCGTTCCAGATGGGAAACTTGAGACTGGATGTCCAGAAAAGCAAGACGTCAGAAGCGAAACCTTTTTCCTGCAGGGTGTGGCATACCATCCGCTTGCTCATTGCGACAGAGGTGGCACTAATGAAGGAAGAGGTCAACGTTACGTTCTTCTTTAAAATGCAAGGCCAGGAAAAGTGGCAGCGGTGGGATTTGAACCCACGCCTCCGAAGAGACTGGAGCCTTAATCCAGCGCCTTAGACCGCTCGGCCACGCTACCTCCCTGCTAGTCGCCGAAAGCGGAACTTGACCCGTTGCCCGGCCCGCTTTAGTGCTTTGCCTTTTCTCCTTGGAAAGTCTGGAGACAGGCAGTGGAAGGGCAGGCAAACTGTCAGGTGCGCAGAGGAGGGGAGACCATGAGGCAAGGTGGGAGATGGGGGCAAGAAGTGAGAAAAAAACTAATCGCAAGCTAGGGCAGGATTCGGAAAGTGAAGCCGAAAAGGGGCTTAGCATGCAGCCCAGGGGTTTCTTTGACTGTCCTAAGCCCACAGGGACTTTGCCGTCCTCAGCTCATGAGACTTGAGATGGGTAGCTTGATTTGCTGAGGAAATGCGGGATGACAGATTCAACTCTGGAGTCAAACTTAGCCCGGAACTATCGCCTTAAACTGAGTTTTAAGCCTGGTGCCGATAAAAAGAAAGAAATTAGCCTTAGATCGGGCAAGCCGTTTGACGGGGGAAAATGAGACCCCCTAGGCCAGCTAGGTGGTCGCTGGATGCTGTGCAGACATCAGCAGCTGTTCATTTCATGCCCTCACGTCTCCTCGTTAGTATAGTGGTCAGTATCCCCGCCTGTCACGCGGGAGACCGGGGCTCAATTCCCCGACGGGGAGGTTAAACCTTTTCTGGATTTTTTTTAGTTCTTGACAAATATTCTTGAAGATTAGGCTGAGTCAAGTAGGGAATGGGTGCCAAGAACTGACTCTTTAAGAAAAAAGCACCGGCAACGCTAGTCATCGTACAATATTTGTGCACAATTGCTTACATTAGGCGGCCGGTCCACTTTATTGAGTCCCCCTCAGCACCATTTAGTGCTCCTGTTGTCTGCGAAGTCCAAATTGTAACCCTGAATCAGTTCCTCTTCTGACCCTTTGTATCATGTTACATGACGAGTAATGATCACCTGTTAGCTTTATCCCTAATTATAACTCTCACTCTTTCCCTGCATCTAACCCTAGCTCTAATCCCATCATTAACCTCGGTCCGGGCACACGCGTGAACCCCTACTCTCATCTCAGCCTCTCCTGGTGATACATCACACCTGGGATCGTTTGCTCCCTGTGGGCTGTGGGAAATTTGCTACCAGCACGCCCTGGAAGTGGGGCTCATTCCGCTGCAACGGGAGGTCTTCCCAGGACGCGTCACAGCTCAACGCAAGAGCTCCTGGGTTTCGAAGGCTCTTGCAGCAAGCCTTCACAAAGCAGCAGGGAGCGCCGTTCCAGATGGGAAACTTGAGACTGGATGTCCAGAAAAGCAAGACGTCAGAAGCGAAACCTTTTTCCTGCAGGGTGTGGCATACCATCCGCTTGCTCATTGCGACAGAGGTGGCACTAATGAAGGAAGAGGTCAACGTTACGTTCTTCTTTAAAATGCAAGGCCAGGAAAAGTGGCAGCGGTGGGATTTGAACCCACGCCTCCGAAGAGACTGGAGCCTTAATCCAGCGCCTTAGACCGCTCGGCCACGCTACCTCCCTGCTAGTCGCCGAAAGCGGAACTTGACCCGTTGCCCGGCCCGCTTTAGTGCTTTGCCTTTTCTCCTTGGAAAGTCTGGAGACAGGCAGTGGAAGGGCAGGCAAACTGTCAGGTGCGCAGAGGAGGGGAGACCATGAGGCAAGGTGGGAGATGGGGGCAAGAAGTGAGAAAAAAACTAATCGCAAGCTAGGGCAGGATTCGGAAAGTGAAGCCGAAAAGGGGCTTAGCATGCAGCCCAGGGGTTTCTTTGACTGTCCTAAGCCCACAGGGACTTTGCCGTCCTCAGCTCATGAGACTTGAGATGGGTAGCTTGATTTGCTGAGGAAATGCGGGATGACAGATTCAACTCTGGAGTCAAACATAGCCCGGAACTATCGCCTTAAACTGAGTTTTAAGCCTGGTGCCGATAAAAAGAAAGAAATTAGCCTTAGATCGGGCAAGCCGTTTGACGGGGGAAAATGAGACCCCCCTAGGCCAGCTAGGTGGTCGCTGGATGCTGTGCAGACATCAGCAGCTGTTCATTTCATGCCCTCACGTCTCCTCGTTAGTATAGTGGTCAGTATCCCCGCCTGTCACGCGGGAGACCGGGGTTCAATTCCCCGACGGGGAGGTTAAACCTTTTCTGGATTTTTTTTAGTTCTTGACAAATATTCTTGAAGATTAGGCTGAGTCAAGTAGGGAATGGGTGCCAAGAACTGACTCTTTAAGAAAAAAGCACCGGCAACGCTAGTCATCGTACAATATTTGTGCACAATTGCTTACATTAGGCGGCCGGTCCACTTTATTGAGTCCCCCTCAGCACCATTTAGTGCTCCTGTTGTCTGCGAAGTCCAAATTGTAACCCTGAATCAGTTCCTCTTCTGACCCTTTGTATCATGTTACATGACGAGTAATGATCACCTGTTAGCTTTATCCCTAATTATAACTCTCACTCTTTCCCTGCATCTAACCCTAGCTCTAATCCCATCATTAACCTCGGTCCGGGCACACGCGTGAACCCCTACTCTCATCTCAGCCTCTCCTGGTGATACATCACACCTGGGATCGTTTGCTCCCTGTGGGCTGTGGGAAATTTGCTACCAGCACGCCCTGGAAGTGGGGCTCATTCCGCTGCAACGGGAGGTCTTCCCAGGACGCGTCACAGCTCAACGCAAGAGCTCCTGGGTTTCGAAGGCTCTTGCAGCAAGCCTTCACAAAGCAGCAGGGAGCGCCGTTCCAGATGAGAAACTTGAGACTGGATGTCCAGAAAAGCAAGACGTCAGAAGCGAAACCTTTTTCCTGCAGGGTGTGGCATACCATCCGCTTGCTCATTGCGACAGAGGTGGCACTAATGAAGGAAGAGGTCAACGTTACGTTCTTCTTTAAAATGCAAGGCCAGGAAAAGTGGCAGCGGTGGGATTTGAACCCACGCCTCCGAAGAGACTGGAGCCTTAATCCAGCGCCTTAGACCGCTCGGCCACGCTACCTCCCTGCTAGTCGCCGAAAGCGGAACTTGACCCGTTGCCCGGCCCGCTTTAGTGCTTTGCCTTTTCTCCTTGGAAAGTCTGGAGACAGGCAGTGGAAGGGCAGGCAAACTGTCAGGTGCGCAGAGGAGGGGAGACCATGAGGCAAGGTGGGAGATGGGGGCAAGAAGTGAGAAAAAAACTAATCGCAAGCTAGGGCAGGATTCGGAAAGTGAAGCCGAAAAGGGGCTTAGCATGCAGCCCAGGGGTTTCTTTGACTGTCCTAAGCCCACAGGGACTTTGCCGTCCTCAGCTCATGAGACTTGAGATGGGTAGCTTGATTTGCTGAGGAAATGCGGGATGACAGATTCAACTCTGGAGTCAAACATAGCCCGGAACTATCGCCTTAAACTGAGTTTTAAGCCTGGTGCCGATAAAAAGAAAGAAATTAGCCTTAGATCGGGCAAGCCGTTTGACGGGGGAAAATGAGACCCCCCTAGGCCAGCTAGGTGGTCGCTGGATGCTGTGCAGACATCAGCAGCTGTTCATTTCATGCCCTCACGTCTCCTCGTTAGTATAGTGGTCAGTATCCCCGCCTGTCACGCGGGAGACCGGGGTTCAATTCCCCGACGGGGAGGTTAAACCTTTTCTGGATTTTTTTTAGTTCTTGACAAATATTCTTGAAGATTAGGCTGAGTCAAGTAGGGAATGGGTGCCAAGAACTGACTCTTTAAGAAAAAAGCACCGGCAACGCTAGTCATCGTACAATATTTGTGCACAATTGCTTACATTAGGCGGCCGGTCCACTTTATTGAGTCCCCCTCAGCACCATTTAGTGCTCCTGTTGTCTGCGAAGTCCAAATTGTAACCCTGAATCAGTTCCTCTTCTGACCCTTTGTATCATGTTACATGACGAGTAATGATCACCTGTTAGCTTTATCCCTAATTATAACTCTCACTCTTTCCCTGCATCTAACCCTAGCTCTAATCCCATCATTAACCTCGGTCCGGGCACACGCGTGAACCCCTACTCTCATCTCAGCCTCTCCTGGTGATACATCACACCTGGGATCGTTTGCTCCCTGTGGGCTGTGGGAAATTTGCTACCAGCACGCCCTGGAAGTGGGGCTCATTCCGCTGCAACGGGAGGTCTTCCCAGGACGCGTCACAGCTCAACGCAAGAGCTCCTGGGTTTCGAAGGCTCTTGCAGCAAGCCTTCACAAAGCAGCAGGGAGCGCCGTTCCAGATGAGAAACTTGAGACTGGATGTCCAGAAAAGCAAGACGTCAGAAGCGAAACCTTTTTCCTGCAGGGTGTGGCATACCATCCGCTTGCTCATTGCGACAGAGGTGGCACTAATGAAGGAAGAGGTCAACGTTACGTTCTTCTTTAAAATGCAAGGCCAGGAAAAGTGGCAGCGGTGGGATTTGAACCCACGCCTCCGAAGAGACTGGAGCCTTAATCCAGCGCCTTAGACCGCTCGGCCACGCTACCTCCCTGCTAGTCGCCGAAAGCGGAACTTGACCCGTTGCCCGGCCCGCTTTAGTGCTTTGCCTTTTCTCCTTGGAAAGTCTGGAGACAGGCAGTGGAAGGGCAGGCAAACTGTCAGGTGCGCAGAGGAGGGGAGACCATGAGGCAAGGTGGGAGATGGGGGCAAGAAGTGAGAAAAAAACTAATCGCAAGCTAGGGCAGGATTCGGAAAGTGAAGCCGAAAAGGGGCTTAGCATGCAGCCCAGGGGTTTCTTTGACTGTCCTAAGCCCACAGGGACTTTGCCGTCCTCAGCTCATGAGACTTGAGATGGGTAGCTTGATTTGCTGAGGAAATGCGGGATGACAGATTCAACTCTGGAGTCAAACATAGCCCGGAACTATCGCCTTAAACTGAGTTTTAAGCCTGGTGCCGATAAAAAGAAAGAAATTAGCCTTAGATCGGGCAAGCCGTTTGACGGGGGAAAATGAGACCCCCCTAGGCCAGCTAGGTGGTCGCTGGATGCTGTGCAGACATCAGCAGCTGTTCATTTCATGCCCTCACGTCTCCTCGTTAGTATAGTGGTCAGTATCCCCGCCTGTCACGCGGGAGACCGGGGTCGACGGGGAGGTTAAACCGTTTCTGGATTTTTTTTAGTTCTTGACAAATATTCTTGAAGATTAGGCTGAGTCAAGTAGGGAATGGGTGCCAAGAACTGACTCTTTAAGAAAAAAGCACCGGCAACGCTAGTCATCGTACAATATTTGTGCACAATTGCTTACATTAGGCGGCCGGTCCACTTTATTGAGTCCCCCTCAGCACCATTTAGTGCTCCTGTTGTCTGCGAAGTCCAAATTGTAACCCTGAATCAGTTCCTCTTCTGACCCTTTGTATCATGTTACATGACGAGTAATGATCACCTGTTAGCTTTATCCCTAATTATAACTCTCACTCTTTCCCTGCATCTAACCCTAGCTCTAATCCCATCATTAACCTCGGTCCGGGCACACGCGTGAACCCCTACTCTCATCTCAGCCTCTCCTGGTGATACATCACACCTGGGATCGTTTGCTCCCTGTGGGCTGTGGGAAATTTGCTACCAGCACGCCCTGGAAGTGGGGCTCATTCCGCTGCAACGGGAGGTCTTCCCAGGACGCGTCACAGCTCAACGCAAGAGCTCCTGGGTTTCGAAGGCTCTTGCAGCAAGCCTTCACAAAGCAGCAGGGAGCGCCGTTCCAGATGGGAAACTTGAGACTGGATGTCCAGAAAAGCAAGACGTCAGAAGCGAAACCTTTTTCCTGCAGGGTGTGGCATACCATCCGCTTGCTCATTGCGACAGAGGTGGCACTAATGAAGGAAGAGGTCAACGTTACGTTCTTCTTTAAAATGCAAGGCCAGGAAAAGTGGCAGCGGTGGGATTTGAACCCACGCCTCCGAAGAGACTGGAGCCTTAATCCAGCGCCTTAGACCGCTCGGCCACGCTACCTCCCGGCTAGTCGCCGAAAGCGGAACTTGACCCGTTGCCCGGCCCGCTTTAGTGCTTTGCCTTTTCTCCTTGGAAAGTCTGGAGACAGGCAGTGGAAGGGCAGGCAAACTGTCAGGTGCGCAGAGGAGGGGAGACCATGAGGCAAGGTGGGAGATGGGGGCAAGAAGTGAGAAAAAAACTAATCGCAAGCTAGGGCAGGATTCGGAAAGTGAAGCCGAAAAGGGGCTTAGCATGCAGCCCAGGGGTTTCTTTGACTGTCCTAAGCCCACAGGGACTTTGCCGTCCTCAGCTCATGAGACTTGAGATGGGTAGCTTGATTTGCTGAGGAAATGCGGGATGACAGATTCAACTCTGGAGTCAAACATAGCCCGGAACTATCGCCTTAAACTGAGTTTTAAGCCTGGTGCCGATAAAAAGAAAGAAATTAGCCTTAGATCGGGCAAGCCGTTTGACGGGGGAAAATGAGACCCCCCTAGGCCAGCTAGGTGGTCGCTGGATGCTGTGCAGACATCAGCAGCTGTTCATTTCATGCCCTCACGTCTCCTCGTTAGTATAGTGGTCAGTATCCCCGCCTGTCACGCGGGAGACCGGGGTTCAATTCCCCGACGGGGAGGTTAAACCGTTTCTGGATTTTTTTTAGTTCTTGACAAATATTCTTGAAGATTAGGCTGAGTCAAGTAGGGAATGGGTGCCAAGAACTGACTCTTTAAGAAAAAAGCACCGGCAACGCTAGTCATCGTACAATATTTGTGCACAATTGCTTACATTAGGCGGCCGGTCCACTTTATTGAGTCCCCCTCAGCACCATTTAGTGCTCCTGTTGTCTGCGAAGTCCAAATTGTAACCCTGAATCAGTTCCTCTTCTGACCCTTTGTATCATGTTACATGACGAGTAATGATCACCTGTTAGCTTTATCCCTAATTATAACTCTCACTCTTTCCCTGCATCTAACCCTAGCTCTAATCCCATCATTAACCTCGGTCCGGGCACACGCGTGAACCCCTACTCTCATCTCAGCCTCTCCTGGTGATACATCACACCTGGGATCGTTTGCTCCCTGTGGGCTGTGGGAAATTTGCTACCAGCACGCCCTGGAAGTGGGGCTCATTCCGCTGCAACGGGAGGTCTTCCCAGGACGCGTCACAGCTCAACGCAAGAGCTCCTGGGTTTCGAAGGCTCTTGCAGCAAGCCTTCACAAAGCAGCAGGGAGCGCCGTTCCAGATGGGAAACTTGAGACTGGATGTCCAGAAAAGCAAGACGTCAGAAGCGAAACCTTTTTCCTGCAGGGTGTGGCATACCATCCGCTTGCTCATTGCGACAGAGGTGGCACTAATGAAGGAAGAGGTCAACGTTACGTTCTTCTTTAAAATGCAAGGCCAGGAAAAGTGGCAGCGGTGGGATTTGAACCCACGCCTCCGAAGAGACTGGAGCCTTAATCCAGCGCCTTAGACCGCTCGGCCACGCTACCTCCCGGCTAGTCGCCGAAAGCGGAACTTGACCCGTTGCCCGGCCCGCTTTAGTGCTTTGCCTTTTCTCCTTGGAAAGTCTGGAGACAGGCAGTGGAAGGGCAGGCAAACTGTCAGGTGCGCAGAGGAGGGGAGACCATGAGGCAAGGTGGGAGATGGGGGCAAGAAGTGAGAAAAAAACTAATCGCAAGCTAGGGCAGGATTCGGAAAGTGAAGCCGAAAAGGGGCTTAGCATGCAGCCCAGGGGTTTCTTTGACTGTCCTAAGCCCACAGGGACTTTGCCGTCCTCAGCTCATGAGACTTGAGATGGGTAGCTTGATTTGCTGAGGAAATGCGGGATGACAGATTCAACTCTGGAGTCAAACATAGCCCGGAACTATCGCCTTAAACTGAGTTTTAAGCCTGGTGCCGATAAAAAGAAAGAAATTAGCCTTAGATCGGGCAAGCCGTTTGACGGGGGAAAATGAGACCCCCCTAGGCCAGCTAGGTGGTCGCTGGATGCTGTGCAGACATCAGCAGCTGTTCATTTCATGCCCTCACGTCTCCTCGTTAGTATAGTGGTCAGTATCCCCGCCTGTCACGCGGGAGACCGGGGTTCAATTCCCCGACGGGGAGGTTAAACCGTTTCTGGATTTTTTTTAGTTCTTGACAAATATTCTTGAAGATTAGGCTGAGTCAAGTAGGGAATGGGTGCCAAGAACTGACTCTTTAAGAAAAAAGCACCGGCAACGCTAGTCATCGTACAATATTTGTGCACAATTGCTTACATTAGGCGGCCGGTCCACTTTATTGAGTCCCCCTCAGCACCATTTAGTGCTCCTGTTGTCTGCGAAGTCCAAATTGTAACCCTGAATCAGTTCCTCTTCTGACCCTTTGTATCATGTTACATGACGAGTAATGATCACCTGTTAGCTTTATCCCTAATTATAACTCTCACTCTTTCCCTGCATCTAACCCTAGCTCTAATCCCATCATTAACCTCGGTCCGGGCACACGCGTGAACCCCTACTCTCATCTCAGCCTCTCCTGGTGATACATCACACCTGGGATCGTTTGCTCCCTGTGGGCTGTGGGAAATTTGCTACCAGCACGCCCTGGAAGTGGGGCTCATTCCGCTGCAACGGGAGGTCTTCCCAGGACGCGTCACAGCTCAACGCAAGAGCTCCTGGGTTTCGAAGGCTCTTGCAGCAAGCCTTCACAAAGCAGCAGGGAGCGCCGTTCCAGATGGGAAACTTGAGACTGGATGTCCAGAAAAGCAAGACGTCAGAAGCGAAACCTTTTTCCTGCAGGGTGTGGCATACCATCCGCTTGCTCATTGCGACAGAGGTGGCACTAATGAAGGAAGAGGTCAACGTTACGTTCTTCTTTAAAATGCAAGGCCAGGAAAAGTGGCAGCGGTGGGATTTGAACCCACGCCTCCGAAGAGACTGGAGCCTTAATCCAGCGCCTTAGACCGCTCGGCCACGCTACCTCCCGGCTAGTCGCCGAAAGCGGAACTTGACCCGTTGCCCGGCCCGCTTTAGTGCTTTGCCTTTTCTCCTTGGAAAGTCTGGAGACAGGCAGTGGAAGGGCAGGCAAACTGTCAGGTGCGCAGAGGAGGGGAGACCATGAGGCAAGGTGGGAGATGGGGGCAAGAAGTGAGAAAAAAACTAATCGCAAGCTAGGGCAGGATTCGGAAAGTGAAGCCGAAAAGGGGCTTAGCATGCAGCCCAGGGGTTTCTTTGACTGTCCTAAGCCCACAGGGACTTTGCCGTCCTCAGCTCATGAGACTTGAGATGGGTAGCTTGATTTGCTGAGGAAATGCGGGATGACAGATTCAACTCTGGAGTCAAACATAGCCCGGAACTATCGCCTTAAACTGAGTTTTAAGCCTGGTGCCGATAAAAAGAAAGAAATTAGCCTTAGATCGGGCAAGCCGTTTGACGGGGGAAAATGAGACCCCCCTAGGCCAGCTAGGTGGTCGCTGGATGCTGTGCAGACATCAGCAGCTGTTCATTTCATGCCCTCACGTCTCCTCGTTAGTATAGTGGTCAGTATCCCCGCCTGTCACGCGGGAGACCGGGGTTCAATTCCCCGACGGGGAGGTTAAACCGTTTCTGGATTTTTTTTAGTTCTTGACAAATATTCTTGAAGATTAGGCTGAGTCAAGTAGGGAATGGGTGCCAAGAACTGACTCTTTAAGAAAAAAGCACCGGCAACGCTAGTCATCGTACAATATTTGTGCACAATTGCTTACATTAGGCGGCCGGTCCACTTTATTGAGTCCCCCTCAGCACCATTTAGTGCTCCTGTTGTCTGCGAAGTCCAAATTGTAACCCTGAATCAGTTCCTCTTCTGACCCTTTGTATCATGTTACATGACGAGTAATGATCACCTGTTAGCTTTATCCCTAATTATAACTCTCACTCTTTCCCTGCATCTAACCCTAGCTCTAATCCCATCATTAACCTCGGTCCGGGCACACGCGTGAACCCCTACTCTCATCTCAGCCTCTCCTGGTGATACATCACACCTGGGATCGTTTGCTCCCTGTGGGCTGTGGGAAATTTGCTACCAGCACGCCCTGGAAGTGGGGCTCATTCCGCTGCAACGGGAGGTCTTCCCAGGACGCGTCACAGCTCAACGCAAGAGCTCCTGGGTTTCGAAGGCTCTTGCAGCAAGCCTTCACAAAGCAGCAGGGAGCGCCGTTCCAGATGGGAAACTTGAGACTGGATGTCCAGAAAAGCAAGACGTCAGAAGCGAAACCTTTTTCCTGCAGGGTGTGGCATACCATCCGCTTGCTCATTGCGACAGAGGTGGCACTAATGAAGGAAGAGGTCAACGTTACGTTCTTCTTTAAAATGCAAGGCCAGGAAAAGTGGCAGCGGTGGGATTTGAACCCACGCCTCCGAAGAGACTGGAGCCTTAATCCAGCGCCTTAGACCGCTCGGCCACGCTACCTCCCTGCTAGTCGCCGAAAGCGGAACTTGACCCGTTGCCCGGCCCGCTTTAGTGCTTTGCCTTTTCTCCTTGGAAAGTCTGGAGACAGGCAGTGGAAGGGCAGGCAAACTGTCAGGTGCGCAGAGGAGGGGAGACCATGAGGCAAGGTGGGAGATGGGGGCAAGAAGTGAGAAAAAAACTAATCGCAAGCTAGGGCAGGATTCGGAAAGTGAAGCCGAAAAGGGGCTTAGCATGCAGCCCAGGGGTTTCTTTGACTGTCCTAAGCCCACAGGGACTTTGCCGTCCTCAGCTCATGAGACTTGAGATGGGTAGCTTGATTTGCTGAGGAAATGCGGGATGACAGATTCAACTCTGGAGTCAAACATAGCCCGGAACTATCGCCTTAAACTGAGTTTTAAGCCTGGTGCCGATAAAAAGAAAGAAATTAGCCTTAGATCGGGCAAGCCGTTTGACGGGGGAAAATGAGACCCCCCTAGGCCAGCTAGGTGGTCGCTGGATGCTGTGCAGACATCAGCAGCTGTTCATTTCATGCCCTCACGTCTCCTCG
Source organism: Ambystoma mexicanum (assembly GCF_040938575.1). Taxonomy (NCBI): domain Eukaryota; kingdom Metazoa; phylum Chordata; class Amphibia; order Caudata; family Ambystomatidae; genus Ambystoma; species Ambystoma mexicanum. Next base: position 2,321,940 of record NW_027182434.1, read on the forward strand.
TTAGTATAGTGGTCAGTATCCCCGCCTGTCACGCGGGAGACCGGGGTTCAATTCCCCGACGGGGAGGTTAAACCTTTTCTGGATTTTTTTTAGTTCTTGACAAATATTCTTGAAGATTAGGCTGAGTCAAGTAGGGAATGGGTGCCAAGAACTGACTCTTTAAGAAAAAAGCACCGGCAACGCTAGTCATCGTACAATATTTGTGCACAATTGCTTACATTAGGCGGCCGGTCCACTTTATTGAGTCCCCCTCAGCACCATTTAGTGCTCCTGTTGTCTGCGAAGTCCAAATTGTAACCCTGAATCAGTTCCTCTTCTGACCCTTTGTATCATGTTACATGACGAGTAATGATCACCTGTTAGCTTTATCCCTAATTATAACTCTCACTCTTTCCCTGCATCTAACCCTAGCTCTAATCCCATCATTAACCTCGGTCCGGGCACACGCGTGAACCCCTACTCTCATCTCAGCCTCTCCTGGTGATACATCACACCTGGGATCGTTTGCTCCCTGTGGGCTGTGGGAAATTTGCTACCAGCACGCCCTGGAAGTGGGGCTCATTCCGCTGCAACGGGAGGTCTTCCCAGGACGCGTCACAGCTCAACGCAAGAGCTCCTGGGTTTCGAAGGCTCTTGCAGCAAGCCTTCACAAAGCAGCAGGGAGCGCCGTTCCAGATGAGAAACTTGAGACTGGATGTCCAGAAAAGCAAGACGTCAGAAGCGAAACCTTTTTCCTGCAGGGTGTGGCATACCATCCGCTTGCTCATTGCGACAGAGGTGGCACTAATGAAGGAAGAGGTCAACGTTACGTTCTTCTTTAAAATGCAAGGCCAGGAAAAGTGGCAGCGGTGGGATTTGAACCCACGCCTCCGAAGAGACTGGAGCCTTAATCCAGCGCCTTAGACCGCTCGGCCACGCTACCTCCCTGCTAGTCGCCGAAAGCGGAACTTGACCCGTTGCCCGGCCCGCTTTAGTGCTTTGCCTTTTCTCCTTGGAAAGTCTGGAGACAGGCAGTGGAAGGGCAGGCAAACTGTCAGGTGCGCAGAGGAGGGGAGACCATGAGGCAAGGTGGGAGATGGGGGCAAGAAGTGAGAAAAAAACTAATCGCAAGCTAGGGCAGGATTCGGAAAGTGAAGCCGAAAAGGGGCTTAGCATGCAGCCCAGGGGTTTCTTTGACTGTCCTAAGCCCACAGGGACTTTGCCGTCCTCAGCTCATGAGACTTGAGATGGGTAGCTTGATTTGCTGAGGAAATGCGGGATGACAGATTCAACTCTGGAGTCAAACATAGCCCGGAACTATCGCCTTAAACTGAGTTTTAAGCCTGGTGCCGATAAAAAGAAAGAAATTAGCCTTAGATCGGGCAAGCCGTTTGACGGGGGAAAATGAGACCCCCCTAGGCCAGCTAGGTGGTCGCTGGATGCTGTGCAGACATCAGCAGCTGTTCATTTCATGCCCTCACGTCTCCTCGTTAGTATAGTGGTCAGTATCCCCGCCTGTCACGCGGGAGACCGGGGTTCAATTCCCCGACGGGGAGGTTAAACCTTTTCTGGATTTTTTTTAGTTCTTGACAAATATTCTTGAAGATTAGGCTGAGTCAAGTAGGGAATGGGTGCCAAGAACTGACTCTTTAAGAAAAAAGCACCGGCAACGCTAGTCATCGTACAATATTTGTGCACAATTGCTTACATTAGGCGGCCGGTCCACTTTATTGAGTCCCCCTCAGCACCATTTAGTGCTCCTGTTGTCTGCGAAGTCCAAATTGTAACCCTGAATCAGTTCCTCTTCTGACCCTTTGTATCATGTTACATGACGAGTAATGATCACCTGTTAGCTTTATCCCTAATTATAACTCTCACTCTTTCCCTGCATCTAACCCTAGCTCTAATCCCATCATTAACCTCGGTCCGGGCACACGCGTGAACCCCTACTCTCATCTCAGCCTCTCCTGGTGATACATCACACCTGGGATCGTTTGCTCCCTGTGGGCTGTGGGAAATTTGCTACCAGCACGCCCTGGAAGTGGGGCTCATTCCGCTGCAACGGGAGGTCTTCCCAGGACGCGTCACAGCTCAACGCAAGAGCTCCTGGGTTTCGAAGGCTCTTGCAGCAAGCCTTCACAAAGCAGCAGGGAGCGCCGTTCCAGATGAGAAACTTGAGACTGGATGTCCAGAAAAGCAAGACGTCAGAAGCGAAACCTTTTTCCTGCAGGGTGTGGCATACCATCCGCTTGCTCATTGCGACAGAGGTGGCACTAATGAAGGAAGAGGTCAACGTTACGTTCTTCTTTAAAATGCAAGGCCAGGAAAAGTGGCAGCGGTGGGATTTGAACCCACGCCTCCGAAGAGACTGGAGCCTTAATCCAGCGCCTTAGACCGCTCGGCCACGCTACCTCCCTGCTAGTCGCCGAAAGCGGAACTTGACCCGTTGCCCGGCCCGCTTTAGTGCTTTGCCTTTTCTCCTTGGAAAGTCTGGAGACAGGCAGTGGAAGGGCAGGCAAACTGTCAGGTGCGCAGAGGAGGGGAGACCATGAGGCAAGGTGGGAGATGGGGGCAAGAAGTGAGAAAAAAACTAATCGCAAGCTAGGGCAGGATTCGGAAAGTGAAGCCGAAAAGGGGCTTAGCATGCAGCCCAGGGGTTTCTTTGACTGTCCTAAGCCCACAGGGACTTTGCCGTCCTCAGCTCATGAGACTTGAGATGGGTAGCTTGATTTGCTGAGGAAATGCGGGATGACAGATTCAACTCTGGAGTCAAACATAGCCCGGAACTATCGCCTTAAACTGAGTTTTAAGCCTGGTGCCGATAAAAAGAAAGAAATTAGCCTTAGATCGGGCAAGCCGTTTGACGGGGGAAAATGAGACCCCCCTAGGCCAGCTAGGTGGTCGCTGGATGCTGTGCAGACATCAGCAGCTGTTCATTTCATGCCCTCACGTCTCCTCGTTAGTATAGTGGTCAGTATCCCCGCCTGTCACGCGGGAGACCGGGGTCGACGGGGAGGTTAAACCGTTTCTGGATTTTTTTTAGTTCTTGACAAATATTCTTGAAGATTAGGCTGAGTCAAGTAGGGAATGGGTGCCAAGAACTGACTCTTTAAGAAAAAAGCACCGGCAACGCTAGTCATCGTACAATATTTGTGCACAATTGCTTACATTAGGCGGCCGGTCCACTTTATTGAGTCCCCCTCAGCACCATTTAGTGCTCCTGTTGTCTGCGAAGTCCAAATTGTAACCCTGAATCAGTTCCTCTTCTGACCCTTTGTATCATGTTACATGACGAGTAATGATCACCTGTTAGCTTTATCCCTAATTATAACTCTCACTCTTTCCCTGCATCTAACCCTAGCTCTAATCCCATCATTAACCTCGGTCCGGGCACACGCGTGAACCCCTACTCTCATCTCAGCCTCTCCTGGTGATACATCACACCTGGGATCGTTTGCTCCCTGTGGGCTGTGGGAAATTTGCTACCAGCACGCCCTGGAAGTGGGGCTCATTCCGCTGCAACGGGAGGTCTTCCCAGGACGCGTCACAGCTCAACGCAAGAGCTCCTGGGTTTCGAAGGCTCTTGCAGCAAGCCTTCACAAAGCAGCAGGGAGCGCCGTTCCAGATGGGAAACTTGAGACTGGATGTCCAGAAAAGCAAGACGTCAGAAGCGAAACCTTTTTCCTGCAGGGTGTGGCATACCATCCGCTTGCTCATTGCGACAGAGGTGGCACTAATGAAGGAAGAGGTCAACGTTACGTTCTTCTTTAAAATGCAAGGCCAGGAAAAGTGGCAGCGGTGGGATTTGAACCCACGCCTCCGAAGAGACTGGAGCCTTAATCCAGCGCCTTAGACCGCTCGGCCACGCTACCTCCCGGCTAGTCGCCGAAAGCGGAACTTGACCCGTTGCCCGGCCCGCTTTAGTGCTTTGCCTTTTCTCCTTGGAAAGTCTGGAGACAGGCAGTGGAAGGGCAGGCAAACTGTCAGGTGCGCAGAGGAGGGGAGACCATGAGGCAAGGTGGGAGATGGGGGCAAGAAGTGAGAAAAAAACTAATCGCAAGCTAGGGCAGGATTCGGAAAGTGAAGCCGAAAAGGGGCTTAGCATGCAGCCCAGGGGTTTCTTTGACTGTCCTAAGCCCACAGGGACTTTGCCGTCCTCAGCTCATGAGACTTGAGATGGGTAGCTTGATTTGCTGAGGAAATGCGGGATGACAGATTCAACTCTGGAGTCAAACATAGCCCGGAACTATCGCCTTAAACTGAGTTTTAAGCCTGGTGCCGATAAAAAGAAAGAAATTAGCCTTAGATCGGGCAAGCCGTTTGACGGGGGAAAATGAGACCCCCCTAGGCCAGCTAGGTGGTCGCTGGATGCTGTGCAGACATCAGCAGCTGTTCATTTCATGCCCTCACGTCTCCTCGTTAGTATAGTGGTCAGTATCCCCGCCTGTCACGCGGGAGACCGGGGTTCAATTCCCCGACGGGGAGGTTAAACCGTTTCTGGATTTTTTTTAGTTCTTGACAAATATTCTTGAAGATTAGGCTGAGTCAAGTAGGGAATGGGTGCCAAGAACTGACTCTTTAAGAAAAAAGCACCGGCAACGCTAGTCATCGTACAATATTTGTGCACAATTGCTTACATTAGGCGGCCGGTCCACTTTATTGAGTCCCCCTCAGCACCATTTAGTGCTCCTGTTGTCTGCGAAGTCCAAATTGTAACCCTGAATCAGTTCCTCTTCTGACCCTTTGTATCATGTTACATGACGAGTAATGATCACCTGTTAGCTTTATCCCTAATTATAACTCTCACTCTTTCCCTGCATCTAACCCTAGCTCTAATCCCATCATTAACCTCGGTCCGGGCACACGCGTGAACCCCTACTCTCATCTCAGCCTCTCCTGGTGATACATCACACCTGGGATCGTTTGCTCCCTGTGGGCTGTGGGAAATTTGCTACCAGCACGCCCTGGAAGTGGGGCTCATTCCGCTGCAACGGGAGGTCTTCCCAGGACGCGTCACAGCTCAACGCAAGAGCTCCTGGGTTTCGAAGGCTCTTGCAGCAAGCCTTCACAAAGCAGCAGGGAGCGCCGTTCCAGATGGGAAACTTGAGACTGGATGTCCAGAAAAGCAAGACGTCAGAAGCGAAACCTTTTTCCTGCAGGGTGTGGCATACCATCCGCTTGCTCATTGCGACAGAGGTGGCACTAATGAAGGAAGAGGTCAACGTTACGTTCTTCTTTAAAATGCAAGGCCAGGAAAAGTGGCAGCGGTGGGATTTGAACCCACGCCTCCGAAGAGACTGGAGCCTTAATCCAGCGCCTTAGACCGCTCGGCCACGCTACCTCCCGGCTAGTCGCCGAAAGCGGAACTTGACCCGTTGCCCGGCCCGCTTTAGTGCTTTGCCTTTTCTCCTTGGAAAGTCTGGAGACAGGCAGTGGAAGGGCAGGCAAACTGTCAGGTGCGCAGAGGAGGGGAGACCATGAGGCAAGGTGGGAGATGGGGGCAAGAAGTGAGAAAAAAACTAATCGCAAGCTAGGGCAGGATTCGGAAAGTGAAGCCGAAAAGGGGCTTAGCATGCAGCCCAGGGGTTTCTTTGACTGTCCTAAGCCCACAGGGACTTTGCCGTCCTCAGCTCATGAGACTTGAGATGGGTAGCTTGATTTGCTGAGGAAATGCGGGATGACAGATTCAACTCTGGAGTCAAACATAGCCCGGAACTATCGCCTTAAACTGAGTTTTAAGCCTGGTGCCGATAAAAAGAAAGAAATTAGCCTTAGATCGGGCAAGCCGTTTGACGGGGGAAAATGAGACCCCCCTAGGCCAGCTAGGTGGTCGCTGGATGCTGTGCAGACATCAGCAGCTGTTCATTTCATGCCCTCACGTCTCCTCGTTAGTATAGTGGTCAGTATCCCCGCCTGTCACGCGGGAGACCGGGGTTCAATTCCCCGACGGGGAGGTTAAACCGTTTCTGGATTTTTTTTAGTTCTTGACAAATATTCTTGAAGATTAGGCTGAGTCAAGTAGGGAATGGGTGCCAAGAACTGACTCTTTAAGAAAAAAGCACCGGCAACGCTAGTCATCGTACAATATTTGTGCACAATTGCTTACATTAGGCGGCCGGTCCACTTTATTGAGTCCCCCTCAGCACCATTTAGTGCTCCTGTTGTCTGCGAAGTCCAAATTGTAACCCTGAATCAGTTCCTCTTCTGACCCTTTGTATCATGTTACATGACGAGTAATGATCACCTGTTAGCTTTATCCCTAATTATAACTCTCACTCTTTCCCTGCATCTAACCCTAGCTCTAATCCCATCATTAACCTCGGTCCGGGCACACGCGTGAACCCCTACTCTCATCTCAGCCTCTCCTGGTGATACATCACACCTGGGATCGTTTGCTCCCTGTGGGCTGTGGGAAATTTGCTACCAGCACGCCCTGGAAGTGGGGCTCATTCCGCTGCAACGGGAGGTCTTCCCAGGACGCGTCACAGCTCAACGCAAGAGCTCCTGGGTTTCGAAGGCTCTTGCAGCAAGCCTTCACAAAGCAGCAGGGAGCGCCGTTCCAGATGGGAAACTTGAGACTGGATGTCCAGAAAAGCAAGACGTCAGAAGCGAAACCTTTTTCCTGCAGGGTGTGGCATACCATCCGCTTGCTCATTGCGACAGAGGTGGCACTAATGAAGGAAGAGGTCAACGTTACGTTCTTCTTTAAAATGCAAGGCCAGGAAAAGTGGCAGCGGTGGGATTTGAACCCACGCCTCCGAAGAGACTGGAGCCTTAATCCAGCGCCTTAGACCGCTCGGCCACGCTACCTCCCGGCTAGTCGCCGAAAGCGGAACTTGACCCGTTGCCCGGCCCGCTTTAGTGCTTTGCCTTTTCTCCTTGGAAAGTCTGGAGACAGGCAGTGGAAGGGCAGGCAAACTGTCAGGTGCGCAGAGGAGGGGAGACCATGAGGCAAGGTGGGAGATGGGGGCAAGAAGTGAGAAAAAAACTAATCGCAAGCTAGGGCAGGATTCGGAAAGTGAAGCCGAAAAGGGGCTTAGCATGCAGCCCAGGGGTTTCTTTGACTGTCCTAAGCCCACAGGGACTTTGCCGTCCTCAGCTCATGAGACTTGAGATGGGTAGCTTGATTTGCTGAGGAAATGCGGGATGACAGATTCAACTCTGGAGTCAAACATAGCCCGGAACTATCGCCTTAAACTGAGTTTTAAGCCTGGTGCCGATAAAAAGAAAGAAATTAGCCTTAGATCGGGCAAGCCGTTTGACGGGGGAAAATGAGACCCCCCTAGGCCAGCTAGGTGGTCGCTGGATGCTGTGCAGACATCAGCAGCTGTTCATTTCATGCCCTCACGTCTCCTCGTTAGTATAGTGGTCAGTATCCCCGCCTGTCACGCGGGAGACCGGGGTTCAATTCCCCGACGGGGAGGTTAAACCGTTTCTGGATTTTTTTTAGTTCTTGACAAATATTCTTGAAGATTAGGCTGAGTCAAGTAGGGAATGGGTGCCAAGAACTGACTCTTTAAGAAAAAAGCACCGGCAACGCTAGTCATCGTACAATATTTGTGCACAATTGCTTACATTAGGCGGCCGGTCCACTTTATTGAGTCCCCCTCAGCACCATTTAGTGCTCCTGTTGTCTGCGAAGTCCAAATTGTAACCCTGAATCAGTTCCTCTTCTGACCCTTTGTATCATGTTACATGACGAGTAATGATCACCTGTTAGCTTTATCCCTAATTATAACTCTCACTCTTTCCCTGCATCTAACCCTAGCTCTAATCCCATCATTAACCTCGGTCCGGGCACACGCGTGAACCCCTACTCTCATCTCAGCCTCTCCTGGTGATACATCACACCTGGGATCGTTTGCTCCCTGTGGGCTGTGGGAAATTTGCTACCAGCACGCCCTGGAAGTGGGGCTCATTCCGCTGCAACGGGAGGTCTTCCCAGGACGCGTCACAGCTCAACGCAAGAGCTCCTGGGTTTCGAAGGCTCTTGCAGCAAGCCTTCACAAAGCAGCAGGGAGCGCCGTTCCAGATGGGAAACTTGAGACTGGATGTCCAGAAAAGCAAGACGTCAGAAGCGAAACCTTTTTCCTGCAGGGTGTGGCATACCATCCGCTTGCTCATTGCGACAGAGGTGGCACTAATGAAGGAAGAGGTCAACGTTACGTTCTTCTTTAAAATGCAAGGCCAGGAAAAGTGGCAGCGGTGGGATTTGAACCCACGCCTCCGAAGAGACTGGAGCCTTAATCCAGCGCCTTAGACCGCTCGGCCACGCTACCTCCCTGCTAGTCGCCGAAAGCGGAACTTGACCCGTTGCCCGGCCCGCTTTAGTGCTTTGCCTTTTCTCCTTGGAAAGTCTGGAGACAGGCAGTGGAAGGGCAGGCAAACTGTCAGGTGCGCAGAGGAGGGGAGACCATGAGGCAAGGTGGGAGATGGGGGCAAGAAGTGAGAAAAAAACTAATCGCAAGCTAGGGCAGGATTCGGAAAGTGAAGCCGAAAAGGGGCTTAGCATGCAGCCCAGGGGTTTCTTTGACTGTCCTAAGCCCACAGGGACTTTGCCGTCCTCAGCTCATGAGACTTGAGATGGGTAGCTTGATTTGCTGAGGAAATGCGGGATGACAGATTCAACTCTGGAGTCAAACATAGCCCGGAACTATCGCCTTAAACTGAGTTTTAAGCCTGGTGCCGATAAAAAGAAAGAAATTAGCCTTAGATCGGGCAAGCCGTTTGACGGGGGAAAATGAGACCCCCCTAGGCCAGCTAGGTGGTCGCTGGATGCTGTGCAGACATCAGCAGCTGTTCATTTCATGCCCTCACGTCTCCTCGTTAGTATAGTGGTCAGTATCCCCGCCTGTCACGCGGGAGACCGGGGTTCAATTCCCCGACGGGGAGGTTAAACCGTTTCTGGATTTTTTTTAGTTCTTGACAAATATTCTTGAAGATTAGGCTGAGTCAAGTAGGGAATGGGTGCCAAGAACTGACTCTTTAAGAAAAAAGCACCGGCAACGCTAGTCATCGTACAATATTTGTGCACAATTGCTTACATTAGGCGGCCGGTCCACTTTATTGAGTCCCCCTCAGCACCATTTAGTGCTCCTGTTGTCTGCGAAGTCCAAATTGTAACCCTGAATCAGTTCCTCTTCTGACCCTTTGTATCATGTTACATGACGAGTAATGATCACCTGTTAGCTTTATCCCTAATTATAACTCTCACTCTTTCCCTGCATCTAACCCTAGCTCTAATCCCATCATTAACCTCGGTCCGGGCACACGCGTGAACCCCTACTCTCATCTCAGCCTCTCCTGGTGATACATCACACCTGGGATCGTTTGCTCCCTGTGGGCTGTGGGAAATTTGCTACCAGCACGCCCTGGAAGTGGGGCTCATTCCGCTGCAACGGGAGGTCTTCCCAGGACGCGTCACAGCTCAACGCAAGAGCTCCTGGGTTTCGAAGGCTCTTGCAGCAAGCCTTCACAAAGCAGCAGGGAGCGCCGTTCCAGATGGGAAACTTGAGACTGGATGTCCAGAAAAGCAAGACGTCAGAAGCGAAACCTTTTTCCTGCAGGGTGTGGCATACCATCCGCTTGCTCATTGCGACAGAGGTGGCACTAATGAAGGAAGAGGTCAACGTTACGTTCTTCTTTAAAATGCAAGGCCAGGAAAAGTGGCAGCGGTGGGATTTGAACCCACGCCTCCGAAGAGACTGGAGCCTTAATCCAGCGCCTTAGACCGCTCGGCCACGCTACCTCCCTGCTAGTCGCCGAAAGCAGAACTTGACCCGTTGCCCGGCCCGCTTTAGTGCTTTGCCTTTTCTCCTTGGAAAGTCTGGAGACAGGCAGTGGAAGGGCAGGCAAACTGTCAGGTGCGCAGAGGAGGGGAGACCATGAGGCAAGGTGGGAGATGGGGGCAAGAAGTGAGAAAAAAACTAATCGCAAGCTAGGGCAGGATTCGGAAAGTGAAGCCGAAAAGGGGCTTAGCATGCAGCCCAGGGGTTTCTTTGACTGTCCTAAGCCCACAGGGACTTTGCCGTCCTCAGCTCATGAGACTTGAGATGGGTAGCTTGATTTGCTGAGGAAATGCGGGATGACAGATTCAACTCTGGAGTCAAACATAGCCCGGAACTATCGCCTTAAACTGAGTTTTAAGCCTGGTGCCGATAAAAAGAAAGAAATTAGCCTTAGATCGGGCAAGCCGTTTGACGGGGGAAAATGAGACCCCCCTAGGCCAGCTAGGTGGTCGCTGGATGCTGTGCAGACATCAGCAGCTGTTCATTTCATGCCCTCACGTCTCCTCGTTAGTATAGTGGTCAGTATCCCCACCTGTCACGCGGGAGACCGGGGTTCAATTCCCCGACGGGGAGGTTAAACCGTTTCTGGATTTTTTTTAGTTCTTGACAAATATTCTTGAAGATTAGGCTGAGTCAAGTAGGGAATGGGTGCCAAGAACTGACTCTTTAAGAAAAAAGCACCGGCAACGCTAGTCATCGTACAATATTTGTGCACAATTGCTTACATTAGGCGGCCGGTCCACTTTATTGAGTCCCCCTCAGCACCATTTAGTGCTCCTGTTGTCTGCGAAGTCCAAATTGTAACCCTGAATCGGTTCCTCTTCTGACCCTTTGTATCATGTTACATGACGAGTAATGATCACCTGTTAGCTTTATCCCTAATTATAACTCTCACTCTTTCCCTGCATCTAACCCTAGCTCTAATCCCATCATTAACCTCGGTCCGGGCACACGCGTGAACCCCTACTCTCATCTCAGCCTCTCCTGGTGATACATCACACCTGGGATCGTTTGCTCCCTGTGGGCTGTGGGAAATTTGCTACCAGCACGCCCTGGAAGTGGGGCTCATTCCGCTGCAACGGGAGGTCTTCCCAGGACGCGTCACAGCTCAACGCAAGAGCTCCTGGGTTTCGAAGGCTCTTGCAGCAAGCCTTCACAAAGCAGCAGGGAGCGCCGTTCCAGATGGGAAACTTGAGACTGGATGTCCAGAAAAGCAAGACGTCAGAAGCGAAACCTTTTTCCTGCAGGGTGTGGCATACCATCCGCTTGCTCATTGCGACAGAGGTGGCACTAATGAAGGAAGAGGTCAACGTTACGTTCTTCTTTAAAATGCAAGGCCAGGAAAAGTGGCAGCGGTGGGATTTGAACCCACGCCTCCGAAGAGACTGGAGCCTTAATCCAGCGCCTTAGACCGCTCGGCCACGCTACCTCCCTGCTAGTCGCCGAAAGCGGAACTTGACCCGTTGCCCGGCCCGCTTTAGTGCTTTGCCTTTTCTCCTTGGAAAGTCTGGAGACAGGCAGTGGAAGGGCAGGCAAACTGTCAGGTGCGCAGAGGAGGGGAGACCATGAGGCAAGGTGGGAGATGGGGGCAAGAAGTGAGAAAAAAACTAATCGCAAGCTAGGGCAGGATTCGGAAAGTGAAGCCGAAAAGGGGCTTAGCATGCAGCCCAGGGGTTTCTTTGACTGTCCTAAGCCCACAGGGACTTTGCCGTCCTCAGCTCATGAGACTTGAGATGGGTAGCTTGATTTGCTGAGGAAATGCGGGATGACAGATTCAACTCTGGAGTCAAACATAGCCCGGAACTATCGCCTTAAACTGAGTTTTAAGCCTGGTGCCGATAAAAAGAAAGAAATTAGCCTTAGATCGGGCAAGCCGTTTGACGGGGGAAAATGAGACCCCCCTAGGCCAGCTAGGTGGTCGCTGGATGCTGTGCAGACATCAGCAGCTGTTCATTTCATGCCCTCACGTCTCCTCGTTAGTATAGTGGTCAGTATCCCCGCCTGTCACGCGGGAGACGACGGGGAGGTTAAACCTTTTCTGGATTTTTTTTAGTTCTTGACAAATATTCTTGAAGATTAGGCTGAGTCAAGTAGGGAATGGGTGCCAAGAACTGACTCTTTAAGAAAAAAGCACCGGCAACGCTAGTCATCGTACAATATTTGTGCACAATTGCTTACATTAGGCGGCCGGTCCACTTTATTGAGTCCCCCTCAGCACCATTTAGTGCTCCTGTTGTCTGCGAAGTCCAAATTGTAACCCTGAATCAGTTCCTCTTCTGACCCTTTGTATCATGTTACATGACGAGTAATGATCACCTGTTAGCTTTATCCCTAATTATAACTCTCACTCTTTCCCTGCATCTAACCCTAGCTCTAATCCCATCATTAACCTCGGTCCGGGCACACGCGTGAACCCCTACTCTCATCTCAGCCTCTCCTGGTGATACATCACACCTGGGATCGTTTGCTCCCTGTGGGCTGTGGGAAATTTGCTACCAGCACGCCCTGGAAGTGGGGCTCATTCCGCTGCAACGGGAGGTCTTCCCAGGACGCGTCACAGCTCAACGCAAGAGCTCCTGGGTTTCGAAGGCTCTTGCAGCAAGCCTTCACAAAGCAGCAGGGAGCGCCGTTCCAGATGGGAAACTTGAGACTGGATGTCCAGAAAAGCAAGACGTCAGAAGCGAAACCTTTTTCCTGCAGGGTGTGGCATACCATCCGCTTGCTCATTGCGACAGAGGTGGCACTAATGAAGGAAGAGGTCAACGTTACGTTCTTCTTTAAAATGCAAGGCCAGGAAAAGTGGCAGCGGTGGGATTTGAACCCACGCCTCCGAAGAGACTGGAGCCTTAATCCAGCGCCTTAGACCGCTCGGCCACGCTACCTCCCGGCTAGTCGCCGAAAGCGGAACTTGACCCGTTGCCCGGCCCGCTTTAGTGCTTTGCCTTTTCTCCTTGGAAAGTCTGGAGACAGGCAGTGGAAGGGCAGGCAAACTGTCAGGTGCGCAGAGGAGGGGAGACCATGAGGCAAGGTGGGAGATGGGGGCAAGAAGTGAGAAAAAAACTAATCGCAAGCTAGGGCAGGATTCGGAAAGTGAAGCCGAAAAGGGGCTTAGCATGCAGCCCAGGGGTTTCTTTGACTGTCCTAAGCCCACAGGGACTTTGCCGTCCTCAGCTCATGAGACTTGAGATGGGTAGCTTGATTTGCTGAGGAAATGCGGGATGACAGATTCAACTCTGGAGTCAAACATAGCCCGGAACTATCGCCTTAAACTGAGTTTTAAGCCTGGTGCCGATAAAAAGAAAGAAATTAGCCTTAGATCGGGCAAGCCGTTTGACGGGGGAAAATGAGACCCCCCTAGGCCAGCTAGGTGGTCGCTGGATGCTGTGCAGACATCAGCAGCTGTTCATTTCATGCCCTCACGTCTCCTCGTTAGTATAGTGGTCAGTATCCCCGCCTGTCACCCGGGAGACCGGGGTTCAATTCCCCGACGGGGAGGTTAAACCGTTTCTGGATTTTTTTTAGTTCTTGACAAATATTCTTGAAGATTAGGCTGAGTCAAGTAGGGAATGGGTGCCAAGAACTGACTCTTTAAGAAAAAAGCACCGGCAACGCTAGTCATCGTACAATATTTGTGCACAATTGCTTACATTAGGCGGCCGGTCCACTTTATTGAGTCCCCCTCAGCACCATTTAGTGCTCCTGTTGTCTGCGAAGTCCAAATTGTAACCCTGAATCAGTTCCTCTTCTGACCCTTTGTATCATGTTACATGACGAGTAATGATCACCTGTTAGCTTTATCCCTAATTATAACTCTCACTCTTTCCCTGCATCTAACCCTAGCTCTAATCCCATCATTAACCTCGGTCCGGGCACACGCGTGAACCCCTACTCTCATCTCAGCCTCTCCTGGTGATACATCACACCTGGGATCGTTTGCTCCCTGTGGGCTGTGGGAAATTTGCTACCAGCACGCCCTGGAAGTGGGGCTCATTCCGCTGCAACGGGAGGTCTTCCCAGGACGCGTCACAGCTCAACGCAAGAGCTCCTGGGTTTCGAAGGCTCTTGCAGCAAGCCTTCACAAAGCAGCAGGGAGCGCCGTTCCAGATGGGAAACTTGAGACTGGATGTCCAGAAAAGCAAGACGTCAGAAGCGAAACCTTTTTCCTGCAGGGTGTGGCATACCATCCGCTTGCTCATTGCGACAGAGGTGGCACTAATGAAGGAAGAGGTCAACGTTACGTTCTTCTTTAAAATGCAAGGCCAGGAAAAGTGGCAGCGGTGGGATTTGAACCCACGCCTCCGAAGAGACTGGAGCCTTAATCCAGCGCCTTAGACCGCTCGGCCACGCTACCTCCCTGCTAGTCGCCGAAAGCGGAACTTGACCCGTTGCCCGGCCCGCTTTAGTGCTTTGCCTTTTCTCCTTGGAAAGTCTGGAGACAGGCAGTGGAAGGGCAGGCAAACTGTCAGGTGCGCAGAGGAGGGGAGACCATGAGGCAAGGTGGGAGATGGGGGCAAGAAGTGAGAAAAAAACTAATCGCAAGCTAGGGCAGGATTCGGAAAGTGAAGCCGAAAAGGGGCTTAGCATGCAGCCCAGGGGTTTCTTTGACTGTCCTAAGCCCACAGGGACTTTGCCGTCCTCAGCTCATGAGACTTGAGATGGGTAGCTTGATTTGCTGAGGAAATGCGGGATGACAGATTCAACTCTGGAGTCAAACTTAGCCCGGAACTATCGCCTTAAACTGAGTTTTAAGCCTGGTGCCGATAAAAAGAAAGAAATTAGCCTTAGATCGGGCAAGCCGTTTGACGGGGGAAAATGAGACCCCCTAGGCCAGCTAGGTGGTCGCTGGATGCTGTGCAGACATCAGCAGCTGTTCATTTCATGCCCTCACGTCTCCTCGTTAGTATAGTGGTCAGTATCCCCGCCTGTCACGCGGGAGACCGGGGCTCAATTCCCCGACGGGGAGGTTAAACCTTTTCTGGATTTTTTTTAGTTCTTGACAAATATTCTTGAAGATTAGGCTGAGTCAAGTAGGGAATGGGTGCCAAGAACTGACTCTTTAAGAAAAAAGCACCGGCAACGCTAGTCATCGTACAATATTTGTGCACAATTGCTTACATTAGGCGGCCGGTCCACTTTATTGAGTCCCCCTCAGCACCATTTAGTGCTCCTGTTGTCTGCGAAGTCCAAATTGTAACCCTGAATCAGTTCCTCTTCTGACCCTTTGTATCATGTTACATGACGAGTAATGATCACCTGTTAGCTTTATCCCTAATTATAACTCTCACTCTTTCCCTGCATCTAACCCTAGCTCTAATCCCATCATTAACCTCGGTCCGGGCACACGCGTGAACCCCTACTCTCATCTCAGCCTCTCCTGGTGATACATCACACCTGGGATCGTTTGCTCCCTGTGGGCTGTGGGAAATTTGCTACCAGCACGCCCTGGAAGTGGGGCTCATTCCGCTGCAACGGGAGGTCTTCCCAGGACGCGTCACAGCTCAACGCAAGAGCTCCTGGGTTTCGAAGGCTCTTGCAGCAAGCCTTCACAAAGCAGCAGGGAGCGCCGTTCCAGATGGGAAACTTGAGACTGGATGTCCAGAAAAGCAAGACGTCAGAAGCGAAACCTTTTTCCTGCAGGGTGTGGCATACCATCCGCTTGCTCATTGCGACAGAGGTGGCACTAATGAAGGAAGAGGTCAACGTTACGTTCTTCTTTAAAATGCAAGGCCAGGAAAAGTGGCAGCGGTGGGATTTGAACCCACGCCTCCGAAGAGACTGGAGCCTTAATCCAGCGCCTTAGACCGCTCGGCCACGCTACCTCCCTGCTAGTCGCCGAAAGCGGAACTTGACCCGTTGCCCGGCCCGCTTTAGTGCTTTGCCTTTTCTCCTTGGAAAGTCTGGAGACAGGCAGTGGAAGGGCAGGCAAACTGTCAGGTGCGCAGAGGAGGGGAGACCATGAGGCAAGGTGGGAGATGGGGGCAAGAAGTGAGAAAAAAACTAATCGCAAGCTAGGGCAGGATTCGGAAAGTGAAGCCGAAAAGGGGCTTAGCATGCAGCCCAGGGGTTTCTTTGACTGTCCTAAGCCCACAGGGACTTTGCCGTCCTCAGCTCATGAGACTTGAGATGGGTAGCTTGATTTGCTGAGGAAATGCGGGATGACAGATTCAACTCTGGAGTCAAACATAGCCCGGAACTATCGCCTTAAACTGAGTTTTAAGCCTGGTGCCGATAAAAAGAAAGAAATTAGCCTTAGATCGGGCAAGCCGTTTGACGGGGGAAAATGAGACCCCCCTAGGCCAGCTAGGTGGTCGCTGGATGCTGTGCAGACATCAGCAGCTGTTCATTTCATGCCCTCACGTCTCCTCGTTAGTATAGTGGTCAGTATCCCCGCCTGTCACGCGGGAGACCGGGGTTCAATTCCCCGACGGGGAGGTTAAACCTTTTCTGGATTTTTTTTAGTTCTTGACAAATATTCTTGAAGATTAGGCTGAGTCAAGTAGGGAATGGGTGCCAAGAACTGACTCTTTAAGAAAAAAGCACCGGCAACGCTAGTCATCGTACAATATTTGTGCACAATTGCTTACATTAGGCGGCCGGTCCACTTTATTGAGTCCCCCTCAGCACCATTTAGTGCTCCTGTTGTCTGCGAAGTCCAAATTGTAACCCTGAATCAGTTCCTCTTCTGACCCTTTGTATCATGTTACATGACGAGTAATGATCACCTGTTAGCTTTATCCCTAATTATAACTCTCACTCTTTCCCTGCATCTAACCCTAGCTCTAATCCCATCATTAACCTCGGTCCGGGCACACGCGTGAACCCCTACTCTCATCTCAGCCTCTCCTGGTGATACATCACACCTGGGATCGTTTGCTCCCTGTGGGCTGTGGGAAATTTGCTACCAGCACGCCCTGGAAGTGGGGCTCATTCCGCTGCAACGGGAGGTCTTCCCAGGACGCGTCACAGCTCAACGCAAGAGCTCCTGGGTTTCGAAGGCTCTTGCAGCAAGCCTTCACAAAGCAGCAGGGAGCGCCGTTCCAGATGAGAAACTTGAGACTGGATGTCCAGAAAAGCAAGACGTCAGAAGCGAAACCTTTTTCCTGCAGGGTGTGGCATACCATCCGCTTGCTCATTGCGACAGAGGTGGCACTAATGAAGGAAGAGGTCAACGTTACGTTCTTCTTTAAAATGCAAGGCCAGGAAAAGTGGCAGCGGTGGGATTTGAACCCACGCCTCCGAAGAGACTGGAGCCTTAATCCAGCGCCTTAGACCGCTCGGCCACGCTACCTCCCTGCTAGTCGCCGAAAGCGGAACTTGACCCGTTGCCCGGCCCGCTTTAGTGCTTTGCCTTTTCTCCTTGGAAAGTCTGGAGACAGGCAGTGGAAGGGCAGGCAAACTGTCAGGTGCGCAGAGGAGGGGAGACCATGAGGCAAGGTGGGAGATGGGGGCAAGAAGTGAGAAAAAAACTAATCGCAAGCTAGGGCAGGATTCGGAAAGTGAAGCCGAAAAGGGGTTTAGCATGCAGCCCAGGGGTTTCTTTGACTGTCCTAAGCCCACAGGGACTTTGCCGTCCTCAGCTCATGAGACTTGAGATGGGTAGCTTGATTTGCTGAGGAAATGCGGGATGACAGATTCAACTCTGGAGTCAAACATAGCCCGGAACTATCGCCTTAAACTGAGTTTTAAGCCTGGTGCCGATAAAAAGAAAGAAATTAGCCTTAGATCGGGCAAGCCGTTTGACGGGGGAAAATGAGACCCCCCTAGGCCAGCTAGGTGGTCGCTGGATGCTGTGCAGACATCAGCAGCTGTTCATTTCATGCCCTCACGTCTCCTCGTTAGTATAGTGGTCAGTATCCCCGCCTGTCACGCGGGAGACCGGGGTCGACGGGGAGGTTAAACCGTTTCTGGATTTTTTTTAGTTCTTGACAAATATTCTTGAAGATTAGGCTGAGTCAAGTAGGGAATGGGTGCCAAGAACTGACTCTTTAAGAAAAAAGCACCGGCAACGCTAGTCATCGTACAATATTTGTGCACAATTGCTTACATTAGGCGGCCGGTCCACTTTATTGAGTCCCCCTCAGCACCATTTAGTGCTCCTGTTGTCTGCGAAGTCCAAATTGTAACCCTGAATCAGTTCCTCTTCTGACCCTTTGTATCATGTTACATGACGAGTAATGATCACCTGTTAGCTTTATCCCTAATTATAACTCTCACTCTTTCCCTGCATCTAACCCTAGCTCTAATCCCATCATTAACCTCGGTCCGGGCACACGCGTGAACCCCTACTCTCATCTCAGCCTCTCCTGGTGATACATCACACCTGGGATCGTTTGCTCCCTGTGGGCTGTGGGAAATTTGCTACCAGCACGCCCTGGAAGTGGGGCTCATTCCGCTGCAACGGGAGGTCTTCCCAGGACGCGTCACAGCTCAACGCAAGAGCTCCTGGGTTTCGAAGGCTCTTGCAGCAAGCCTTCACAAAGCAGCAGGGAGCGCCGTTCCAGATGGGAAACTTGAGACTGGATGTCCAGAAAAGCAAGACGTCAGAAGCGAAACCTTTTTCCTGCAGGGTGTGGCATACCATCCGCTTGCTCATTGCGACAGAGGTGGCACTAATGAAGGAAGAGGTCAACGTTACGTTCTTCTTTAAAATGCAAGGCCAGGAAAAGTGGCAGCGGTGGGATTTGAACCCACGCCTCCGAAGAGACTGGAGCCTTAATCCAGCGCCTTAGACCGCTCGGCCACGCTACCTCCCTGCTAGTCGCCGAAAGCGGAACTTGACCCGTTGCCCGGCCCGCTTTAGTGCTTTGCCTTTTCTCCTTGGAAAGTCTGGAGACAGGCAGTGGAAGGGCAGGCAAACTGTCAGGTGCGCAGAGGAGGGGAGACCATGAGGCAAGGTGGGAGATGGGGGCAAGAAGTGAGAAAAAAACTAATCGCAAGCTAGGGCAGGATTCGGAAAGTGAAGCCGAAAAGGGGCTTAGCATGCAGCCCAGGGGTTTCTTTGACTGTCCTAAGCCCACAGGGACTTTGCCGTCCTCAGCTCATGAGACTTGAGATGGGTAGCTTGATTTGCTGAGGAAATGCGGGATGACAGATTCAACTCTGGAGTCAAACATAGCCCGGAACTATCGCCTTAAACTGAGTTTTAAGCCTGGTGCCGATAAAAAGAAAGAAATTAGCCTTAGATCGGGCAAGCCGTTTGACGGGGAAAAATGAGACCCCCCTAGGCCAGCTAGGTGGTCGCTGGATGCTGTGCAGACATCAGCAGCTGTTCATTTCATGCCCTCACGTCTCCTCGTTAGTATAGTGGTCAGTATCCCCGCCTGTCACGCGGGAGACCGGGGTTCAATTCCCCGACGGGGAGGTTAAACCTTTTCTGGATTTTTTTTAGTTCTTGACAAATATTCTTGAAGATTAGGCTGAGTCAAGTAGGGAATGGGTGCCAAGAACTGACTCTTTAAGAAAAAAGCACCGGCAACGCTAGTCATCGTACAATATTTGTGCACAATTGCTTACATTAGGCGGCCGGTCCACTTTATTGAGTCCCCCTCAGCACCATTTAGTGCTCCTGTTGTCTGCGAAGTCCAAATTGTAACCCTGAATCAGTTCCTCTTCTGACCCTTTGTATCATGTTACATGACGAGTAATGATCACCTGTTAGCTTTATCCCTAATTATAACTCTCACTCTTTCCCTGCATCTAACCCTAGCTCTAATCCCATCATTAACCTCGGTCCGGGCACACGCGTGAACCCCTACTCTCATCTCAGCCTCTCCTGGTGATACATCACACCTGGGATCGTTTGCTCCCTGTGGGCTGTGGGAAATTTGCTACCAGCACGCCCTGGAAGTGGGGCTCATTCCGCTGCAACGGGAGGTCTTCCCAGGACGCGTCACAGCTCAACGCAAGAGCTCCTGGGTTTCGAAGGCTCTTGCAGCAAGCCTTCACAAAGCAGCAGGGAGCGCCGTTCCAGATGGGAAACTTGAGACTGGATGTCCAGAAAAGCAAGACGTCAGAAGCGAAACCTTTTTCCTGCAGGGTGTGGCATACCATCCGCTTGCTCATTGCGACAGAGGTGGCACTAATGAAGGAAGAGGTCAACGTTACGTTCTTCTTTAAAATGCAAGGCCAGGAAAAGTGGCAGCGGTGGGATTTGAACCCACGCCTCCGAAGAGACTGGAGCCTTAATCCAGCGCCTTAGACCGCTCGGCCACGCTACCTCCCGGCTAGTCGCCGAAAGCGGAACTTGACCCGTTGCCCGGCCCGCTTTAGTGCTTTGCCTTTTCTCCTTGGAAAGTCTGGAGACAGGCAGTGGAAGGGCAGGCAAACTGTCAGGTGCGCAGAGGAGGGGAGACCATGAGGCAAGGTGGGAGATGGGGGCAAGAAGTGAGAAAAAAACTAATCGCAAGCTAGGGCAGGATTCGGAAAGTGAAGCCGAAAAGGGGCTTAGCATGCAGCCCAGGGGTTTCTTTGACTGTCCTAAGCCCACAGGGACTTTGCCGTCCTCAGCTCATGAGACTTGAGATGGGTAGCTTGATTTGCTGAGGAAATGCGGGATGACAGATTCAACTCTGGAGTCAAACATAGCCCGGAACTATCGCCTTAAACTGAGTTTTAAGCCTGGTGCCGATAAAAAGAAAGAAATTAGCCTTAGATCGGGCAAGCCGTTTGACGGGGGAAAATGAGACCCCCCTAGGCCAGCTAGGTGGTCGCTGGATGCTGTGCAGACATCAGCAGCTGTTCATTTCATGCCCTCACGTCTCCTCGTTAGTATAGTGGTCAGTATCCCCGCCTGTCACGCGGGAGACCGGGGTCCCCGACGGGGAGGTTAAACCGTTTCTGGATTTTTTTTAGTTCTTGACAAATATTCTTGAAGATTAGGCTGAGTCAAGTAGGGAATGGGTGCCAAGAACTGACTCTTTAAGAAAAAAGCACCGGCAACGCTAGTCATCGTACAATATTTGTGCACAATTGCTTACATTAGGCGGCCGGTCCACTTTATTGAGTCCCCCTCAGCACCATTTAGTGCTCCTGTTGTCTGCGAAGTCCAAATTGTAACCCTGAATCAGTTCCTCTTCTGACCCTTTGTATCATGTTACATGACGAGTAATGATCACCTGTTAGCTTTATCCCTAATTATAACTCTCACTCTTTCCCTGCATCTAACCCTAGCTCTAATCCCATCATTAACCTCGGTCCGGGCACACGCGTGAACCCCTACTCTCATCTCAGCCTCTCCTGGTGATACATCACACCTGGGATCGTTTGCTCCCTGTGGGCTGTGGGAAATTTGCTACCAGCACGCCCTGGAAGTGGGGCTCATTCCGCTGCAACGGGAGGTCTTCCCAGGACGCGTCACAGCTCAACGCAAGAGCTCCTGGGTTTCGAAGGCTCTTGCAGCAAGCCTTCACAAAGCAGCAGGGAGCGCCGTTCCAGATGGGAAACTTGAGACTGGATGTCCAGAAAAGCAAGACGTCAGAAGCGAAACCTTTTTCCTGCAGGGTGTGGCATACCATCCGCTTGCTCATTGCGACAGAGGTGGCACTAATGAAGGAAGAGGTCAACGTTACGTTCTTCTTTAAAATGCAAGGCCAGGAAAAGTGGCAGCGGTGGGATTTGAACCCACGCCTCCGAAGAGACTGGAGCCTTAATCCAGCGCCTTAGACCGCTCGGCCACGCTACCTCCCTGCTAGTCGCCGAAAGCGGAACTTGACCCGTTGCCCGGCCCGCTTTAGTGCTTTGCCTTTTCTCCTTGGAAAGTCTGGAGACAGGCAGTGGAAGGGCAGGCAAACTGTCAGGTGCGCAGAGGAGGGGAGACCATGAGGCAAGGTGGGAGATGGGGGCAAGAAGTGAGAAAAAAACTAATCGCAAGCTAGGGCAGGATTCGGAAAGTGAAGCCGAAAAGGGGCTTAGCATGCAGCCCAGGGGTTTCTTTGACTGTCCTAAGCCCACAGGGACTTTGCCGTCCTCAGCTCATGAGACTTGAGATGGGTAGCTTGATTTGCTGAGGAAATGCGGGATGACAGATTCAACTCTGGAGTCAAACATAGCCCGGAACTATCGCCTTAAACTGAGTTTTAAGCCTGGTGCCGATAAAAAGAAAGAAATTAGCCTTAGATCGGGCAAGCCGTTTGACGGGGGAAAATGAGACCCCCCTAGGCCAGCTAGGTGGTCGCTGGATGCTGTGCAGACATCAGCAGCTGTTCATTTCATGCCCTCACGTCTCCTCGTTAGTATAGTGGTCAGTATCCCCGCCTGTCACGCGGGAGACCGTCCCCGACGGGGAGGTTAAACCGTTTCTGGATTTTTTTTAGTTCTTGACAAATATTCTTGAAGATTAGGCTGAGTCAAGTAGGGAATGGGTGCCAAGAACTGACTCTTTAAGAAAAAAGCACCGGCAACGCTAGTCATCGTACAATATTTGTGCACAATTGCTTACATTAGGCGGCCGGTCCACTTTATTGAGTCCCCCTCAGCACCATTTAGTGCTCCTGTTGTCTGCGAAGTCCAAATTGTAACCCTGAATCAGTTCCTCTTCTGACCCTTTGTATCATGTTACATGACGAGTAATGATCACCTGTTAGCTTTATCCCTAATTATAACTCTCACTCTTTCCCTGCATCTAACCCTAGCTCTAATCCCATCATTAACCTCGGTCCGGGCACACGCGTGAACCCCTACTCTCATCTCAGCCTCTCCTGGTGATACATCACACCTGGGATCGTTTGCTCCCTGTGGGCTGTGGGAAATTTGCTACCAGCACGCCCTGGAAGTGGGGCTCATTCCGCTGCAACGGGAGGTCTTCCCAGGACGCGTCACAGCTCAACGCAAGAGCTCCTGGGTTTCGAAGGCTCTTGCAGCAAGCCTTCACAAAGCAGCAGGGAGCGCCGTTCCAGATGGGAAACTTGAGACTGGATGTCCAGAAAAGCAAGACGTCAGAAGCGAAACCTTTTTCCTGCAGGGTGTGGCATACCATCCGCTTGCTCATTGCGACAGAGGTGGCACTAATGAAGGAAGAGGTCAACGTTACGTTCTTCTTTAAAATGCAAGGCCAGGAAAAGTGGCAGCGGTGGGATTTGAACCCACGCCTCCGAAGAGACTGGAGCCTTAATCCAGCGCCTTAGACCGCTCGGCCACGCTACCTCCCTGCTAGTCGCCGAAAGCGGAACTTGACCCGTTGCCCGGCCCGCTTTAGTGCTTTGCCTTTTCTCCTTGGAAAGTCTGGAGACAGGCAGTGGAAGGGCAGGCAAACTGTCAGGTGCGCAGAGGAGGGGAGACCATGAGGCAAGGTGGGAGATGGGGGCAAGAAGTGAGAAAAAAACTAATCGCAAGCTAGGGCAGGATTCGGAAAGTGAAGCCGAAAAGGGGCTTAGCATGCAGCCCAGGGGTTTCTTTGACTGTCCTAAGCCCACAGGGACTTTGCCGTCCTCAGCTCATGAGACTTGAGATGGGTAGCTTGATTTGCTGAGGAAATGCGGGATGACAGATTCAACTCTGGAGTCAAACATAGCCCGGAACTATCGCCTTAAACTGAGTTTTAAGCCTGGTGCCGATAAAAAGAAAGAAATTAGCCTTAGATCGGGCAAGCCGTTTGACGGGGGAAAATGAGACCCCCCTAGGCCAGCTAGGTGGTCGCTGGATGCTGTGCAGACATCAGCAGCTGTTCATTTCATGCCCTCACGTCTCCTCGTTAGTATAGTGGTCAGTATCCCCGCCTGTCACGCGGGAGACCGTCCCCGACGGGGAGGTTAAACCGTTTCTGGATTTTTTTTAGTTCTTGACAAATATTCTTGAAGATTAGGCTGAGTCAAGTAGGGAATGGGTGCCAAGAACTGACTCTTTAAGAAAAAAGCACCGGCAACGCTAGTCATCGTACAATATTTGTGCACAATTGCTTACATTAGGCGGCCGGTCCACTTTATTGAGTCCCCCTCAGCACCATTTAGTGCTCCTGTTGTCTGCGAAGTCCAAATTGTAACCCTGAATCAGTTCCTCTTCTGACCCTTTGTATCATGTTACATGACGAGTAATGATCACCTGTTAGCTTTATCCCTAATTATAACTCTCACTCTTTCCCTGCATCTAACCCTAGCTCTAATCCCATCATTAACCTCGGTCCGGGCACACGCGTGAACCCCTACTCTCATCTCAGCCTCTCCTGGTGATACATCACACCTGGGATCGTTTGCTCCCTGTGGGCTGTGGGAAATTTGCTACCAGCACGCCCTGGAAGTGGGGCTCATTCCGCTGCAACGGGAGGTCTTCCCAGGACGCGTCACAGCTCAACGCAAGAGCTCCTGGGTTTCGAAGGCTCTTGCAGCAAGCCTTCACAAAGCAGCAGGGAGCGCCGTTCCAGATGGGAAACTTGAGACTGGATGTCCAGAAAAGCAAGACGTCAGAAGCGAAACCTTTTTCCTGCAGGGTGTGGCATACCATCCGCTTGCTCATTGCGACAGAGGTGGCACTAATGAAGGAAGAGGTCAACGTTACGTTCTTCTTTAAAATGCAAGGCCAGGAAAAGTGGCAGCGGTGGGATTTGAACCCACGCCTCCGAAGAGACTGGAGCCTTAATCCAGCGCCTTAGACCGCTCGGCCACGCTACCTCCCTGCTAGTCGCCGAAAGCGGAACTTGACCCGTTGCCCGGCCCGCTTTAGTGCTTTGCCTTTTCTCCTTGGAAAGTCTGGAGACAGGCAGTGGAAGGGCAGGCAAACTGTCAGGTGCGCAGAGGAGGGGAGACCATGAGGCAAGGTGGGAGATGGGGGCAAGAAGTGAGAAAAAAACTAATCGCAAGCTAGGGCAGGATTCGGAAAGTGAAGCCGAAAAGGGGCTTAGCATGCAGCCCAGGGGTTTCTTTGACTGTCCTAAGCCCACAGGGACTTTGCCGTCCTCAGCTCATGAGACTTGAGATGGGTAGCTTGATTTGCTGAGGAAATGCGGGATGACAGATTCAACTCTGGAGTCAAACATAGCCCGGAACTATCGCCTTAAACTGAGTTTTAAGCCTGGTGCCGATAAAAAGAAAGAAATTAGCCTTAGATCGGGCAAGCCGTTTGACGGGGGAAAATGAGACCCCCCTAGGCCAGCTAGGTGGTCGCTGGATGCTGTGCAGACATCAGCAGCTGTTCATTTCATGCCCTCACGTCTCCTCGTTAGTATAGTGGTCAGTATCCCCGCCTGTCACGCGGGAGACCGGGGTTCAATTCCCCGACGGAGAGGTTAAACCTTTTCTGGATTTTTTTTAGTTCTTGACAAATATTCTTGAAGATTAGGCTGAGTCAAGTAGGGAATGGGTGCCAAGAACTGACTCTTTAAGAAAAAAGCACCGGCAACGCTAGTCATCGTACAATATTTGTGCACAATTGCTTACATTAGGCGGCCGGTCCACTTTATTGAGTCCCCCTCAGCACCATTTAGTGCTCCTGTTGTCTGCGAAGTCCAAATTGTAACCCTGAATCAGTTCCTCTTCTGACCCTTTGTATCATGTTACATGACGAGTAATGATCACCTGTTAGCTTTATCCCTAATTATAACTCTCACTCTTTCCCTGCATCTAACCCTAGCTCTAATCCCATCATTAACCTCGGTCCGGGCACACGCGTGAACCCCTACTCTCATCTCAGCCTCTCCTGGTGATACATCACACCTGGGATCGTTTGCTCCCTGTGGGCTGTGGGAAATTTGCTACCAGCACGCCCTGGAAGTGGGGCTCATTCCGCTGCAACGGGAGGTCTTCCCAGGACGCGTCACAGCTCAACGCAAGAGCTCCTGGGTTTCGAAGGCTCTTGCAGCAAGCCTTCACAAAGCAGCAGGGAGCGCCGTTCCAGATGGGAAACTTGAGACTGGATGTCCAGAAAAGCAAGACGTCAGAAGCGAAACCTTTTTCCTGCAGGGTGTGGCATACCATCCGCTTGCTCATTGCGACAGAGGTGGCACTAATGAAGGAAGAGGTCAACGTTACGTTCTTCTTTAAAATGCAAGGCCAGGAAAAGTGGCAGCGGTGGGATTTGAACCCACGCCTCCGAAGAGACTGGAGCCTTAATCCAGCGCCTTAGACCGCTCGGCCACGCTACCTCCCTGCTAGTCGCCGAAAGCGGAACTTGACCCGTTGCCCGGCCAGCTTTAGTGCTTTGCCTTTTCTCCTTGGAAAGTCTGGAGACAGGCAGTGGAAGGGCAGGCAAACTGTCAGGTGCGCAGAGGAGGGGAGACCATGAGGCAAGGTGGGAGATGGGGGCAAGAAGTGAGAAAAAAACTAATCGCAAGCTAGGGCAGGATTCGGAAAGTGAAGCCGAAAAGGGGCTTAGCATGCAGCCCAGGGGTTTCTTTGACTGTCCTAAGCCCACAGGGACTTTGCCGTCCTCAGCTCATGAGACTTGAGATGGGTAGCTTGATTTGCTGAGGAAATGCGGGATGACAGATTCAACTCTGGAGTCAAACATAGCCCGGAACTATCGCCTTAAACTGAGTTTTAAGCCTGGTGCCGATAAAAAGAAAGAAATTAGCCTTAGATCGGGCAAGCCGTTTGACGGGGGAAAATGAGACCCCCCTAGGCCAGCTAGGTGGTCGCTGGATGCTGTGCAGACATCAGCAGCTGTTCATTTCATGCCCTCACGTCTCCTCGTTAGTATAGTGGTCAGTATCCCCGCCTGTCACGCGGGAGACCGGGGTTCAATTCCCCGACGGGGAGGTTAAACCGTTTCTGGATTTTTTTTAGTTCTTGACAAATATTCTTGAAGATTAGGCTGAGTCAAGTAGGGAATGGGTGCCAAGAACTGACTCTTTAAGAAAAAAGCACCGGCAACGCTAGTCATCGTACAATATTTGTGCACAATTGCTTACATTAGGCGGCCGGTCCACTTTATTGAGTCCCCCTCAGCACCATTTAGTGCTCCTGTTGTCTGCGAAGTCCAAATTGTAACCCTGAATCAGTTCCTCTTCTGACCCTTTGTATCATGTTACATGACGAGTAATGATCACCTGTTAGCTTTATCCCTAATTATAACTCTCACTCTTTCCCTGCATCTAACCCTAGCTCTAATCCCATCATTAACCTCGGTCCGGGCACACGCGTGAACCCCTACTCTCATCTCAGCCTCTCCTGGTGATACATCACACCTGGGATCGTTTGCTCCCTGTGGGCTGTGGGAAATTTGCTACCAGCACGCCCTGGAAGTGGGGCTCATTCCGCTGCAACGGGAGGTCTTCCCAGGACGCGTCACAGCTCAACGCAAGAGCTCCTGGGTTTCGAAGGCTCTTGCAGCAAGCCTTCACAAAGCAGCAGGGAGCGCCGTTCCAGATGGGAAACTTGAGACTGGATGTCCAGAAAAGCAAGACGTCAGAAGCGAAACCTTTTTCCTGCAGGGTGTGGCATACCATCCGCTTGCTCATTGCGACAGAGGTGGCACTAATGAAGGAAGAGGTCAACGTTACGTTCTTCTTTAAAATGCAAGGCCAGGAAAAGTGGCAGCGGTGGGATTTGAACCCACGCCTCCGAAGAGACTGGAGCCTTAATCCAGCGCCTTAGACCGCTCGGCCACGCTACCTCCCTGCTAGTCGCCGAAAGCGGAACTTGACCCGTTGCCCGGCCCGCTTTAGTGCTTTGCCTTTTCTCCTTGGAAAGTCTGGAGACAGGCAGTGGAAGGGCAGGCAAACTGTCAGGTGCGCAGAGGAGGGGAGACCATGAGGCAAGGTGGGAGATGGGGGCAAGAAGTGAGAAAAAAACTAATCGCAAGCTAGGGCAGGATTCGGAAAGTGAAGCCGAAAAGGGGCTTAGCATGCAGCCCAGGGGTTTCTTTGACTGTCCTAAGCCCACAGGGACTTTGCCGTCCTCAGCTCATGAGACTTGAGATGGGTAGCTTGATTTGCTGAGGAAATGCGGGATGACAGATTCAACTCTGGAGTCAAACATAGCCCGGAACTATCGCCTTAAACTGAGTTTTAAGCCTGGTGCCGATAAAAAGAAAGAAATTAGCCTTAGATCGGGCAAGCCGTTTGACGGGGGAAAATGAGACCCCCCTAGGCCAGCTAGGTGGTCGCTGGATGCTGTGCAGACATCAGCAGCTGTTCATTTCATGCCCTCACGTCTCCTCGTTAGTATAGTGGTCAGTATCCCCGCCTGTCACGCGGGAGACCGGGGTCGACGGGGAGGTTAAACCGTTTCTGGATTTTTTTTAGTTCTTGACAAATATTCTTGAAGATTAGGCTGAGTCAAGTAGGGAATGGGTGCCAAGAACTGACTCTTTAAGAAAAAAGCACCGGCAACGCTAGTCATCGTACAATATTTGTGCACAATTGCTTACATTAGGCGGCCGGTCCACTTTATTGAGTCCCCCTCAGCACCATTTAGTGCTCCTGTTGTCTGCGAAGTCCAAATTGTAACCCTGAATCAGTTCCTCTTCTGACCCTTTGTATCATGTTACATGACGAGTAATGATCACCTGTTAGCTTTATCCCTAATTATAACTCTCACTCTTTCCCTGCATCTAACCCTAGCTCTAATCCCATCATTAACCTCGGTCCGGGCACACGCGTGAACCCCTACTCTCATCTCAGCCTCTCCTGGTGATACATCACACCTGGGATCGTTTGCTCCCTGTGGGCTGTGGGAAATTTGCTACCAGCACGCCCTGGAAGTGGGGCTCATTCCGCTGCAACGGGAGGTCTTCCCAGGACGCGTCACAGCTCAACGCAAGAGCTCCTGGGTTTCGAAGGCTCTTGCAGCAAGCCTTCACAAAGCAGCAGGGAGCGCCGTTCCAGATGGGAAACTTGAGACTGGATGTCCAGAAAAGCAAGACGTCAGAAGCGAAACCTTTTTCCTGCAGGGTGTGGCATACCATCCGCTTGCTCATTGCGACAGAGGTGGCACTAATGAAGGAAGAGGTCAACGTTACGTTCTTCTTTAAAATGCAAGGCCAGGAAAAGTGGCAGCGGTGGGATTTGAACCCACGCCTCCGAAGAGACTGGAGCCTTAATCCAGCGCCTTAGACCGCTCGGCCACGCTACCTCCCTGCTAGTCGCCGAAAGCGGAACTTGACCCGTTGCCCGGCCCGCTTTAGTGCTTTGCCTTTTCTCCTTGGAAAGTCTGGAGACAGGCAGTGGAAGGGCAGGCAAACTGTCAGGTGCGCAGAGGAGGGGAGACCATGAGGCAAGGTGGGAGATGGGGGCAAGAAGTGAGAAAAAAACTAATCGCAAGCTAGGGCAGGATTCGGAAAGTGAAGCCGAAAAGGGGCTTAGCATGCAGCCCAGGGGTTTCTTTGACTGTCCTAAGCCCACAGGGACTTTGCCGTCCTCAGCTCATGAGACTTGAGATGGGTAGCTTGATTTGCTGAGGAAATGCGGGATGACAGATTCAACTCTGGAGTCAAACATAGCCCGGAACTATCGCCTTAAACTGAGTTTTAAGCCTGGTGCCGATAAAAAGAAAGAAATTAGCCTTAGATCGGGCAAGCCGTTTGACGGGGAAAAATGAGACCCCCCTAGGCCAGCTAGGTGGTCGCTGGATGCTGTGCAGACATCAGCAGCTGTTCATTTCATGCCCTCACGTCTCCTCGTTAGTATAGTGGTCAGTATCCCCGCCTGTCACGCGGGAGACCGGGGTTCAATTCCCCGACGGGGAGGTTAAACCTTTTCTGGATTTTTTTTAGTTCTTGACAAATATTCTTGAAGATTAGGCTGAGTCAAGTAGGGAATGGGTGCCAAGAACTGACTCTTTAAGAAAAAAGCACCGGCAACGCTAGTCATCGTACAATATTTGTGCACAATTGCTTACATTAGGCGGCCGGTCCACTTTATTGAGTCCCCCTCAGCACCATTTAGTGCTCCTGTTGTCTGCGAAGTCCAAATTGTAACCCTGAATCAGTTCCTCTTCTGACCCTTTGTATCATGTTACATGACGAGTAATGATCACCTGTTAGCTTTATCCCTAATTATAACTCTCACTCTTTCCCTGCATCTAACCCTAGCTCTAATCCCATCATTAACCTCGGTCCGGGCACACGCGTGAACCCCTACTCTCATCTCAGCCTCTCCTGGTGATACATCACACCTGGGATCGTTTGCTCCCTGTGGGCTGTGGGAAATTTGCTACCAGCACGCCCTGGAAGTGGGGCTCATTCCGCTGCAACGGGAGGTCTTCCCAGGACGCGTCACAGCTCAACGCAAGAGCTCCTGGGTTTCGAAGGCTCTTGCAGCAAGCCTTCACAAAGCAGCAGGGAGCGCCGTTCCAGATGGGAAACTTGAGACTGGATGTCCAGAAAAGCAAGACGTCAGAAGCGAAACCTTTTTCCTGCAGGGTGTGGCATACCATCCGCTTGCTCATTGCGACAGAGGTGGCACTAATGAAGGAAGAGGTCAACGTTACGTTCTTCTTTAAAATGCAAGGCCAGGAAAAGTGGCAGCGGTGGGATTTGAACCCACGCCTCCGAAGAGACTGGAGCCTTAATCCAGCGCCTTAGACCGCTCGGCCACGCTACCTCCCTGCTAGTCGCCGAAAGCGGAACTTGACCCGTTGCCCGGCCAGCTTTAGTGCTTTGCCTTTTCTCCTTGGAAAGTCAGGAGACAGGCAGTGGAAGGGCAGGCAAACTGTCAGGTGCGCAGAGGAGGGGAGACCATGAGGCAAGGTGGGAGATGGGGGCAAGAAGTGAGAAAAAAACTAATCGCAAGCTAGGGCAGGATTCGGAAAGTGAAGCCGAAAAGGGGCTTAGCATGCAGCCCAGGGGTTTCTTTGACTGTCCTAAGCCCACAGGGACTTTGCCGTCCTCAGTTCATGAGACTTGAGATGGGTAGCTTGATTTGCTGAGGAAATGCGGGATGACAGATTCAACTCTGGAGTCAAACATAGCCCGGAACTATCGCCTTAAACTGAGTTTTAAGCCTGGTGCCGATAAAAAGAAAGAAATTAGCCTTAGATC
The DNA here is from genome assembly GCF_040938575.1 of Ambystoma mexicanum. Classification (NCBI taxonomy): domain Eukaryota; kingdom Metazoa; phylum Chordata; class Amphibia; order Caudata; family Ambystomatidae; genus Ambystoma; species Ambystoma mexicanum. The sequence continues at coordinate 2,352,611 of NW_027182434.1, forward strand.
GGGCAAGCCGTTTGACGGGGGAAAATGAGACCCCCCTAGGCCAGCTAGGTGGTCGCTGGATGCTGTGCAGACATCAGCAGCTGTTCATTTCATGCCCTCACGTCTCCTCGTTAGTATAGTGGTCAGTATCCCCGCCTGTCACGCGGGAGACCGGGGTTCAATTCCCCGACGGGGAGGTTAAACCGTTTCTGGATTTTTTTTAGTTCTTGACAAATATTCTTGAAGATTAGGCTGAGTCAAGTAGGGAATGGGTGCCAAGAACTGACTCTTTAAGAAAAAAGCACCGGCAACGCTAGTCATCGTACAATATTTGTGCACAATTGCTTACATTAGGCGGCCGGTCCACTTTATTGAGTCCCCCTCAGCACCATTTAGTGCTCCTGTTGTCTGCGAAGTCCAAATTGTAACCCTGAATCAGTTCCTCTTCTGACCCTTTGTATCATGTTACATGACGAGTAATGATCACCTGTTAGCTTTATCCCTAATTATAACTCTCACTCTTTCCCTGCATCTAACCCTAGCTCTAATCCCATCATTAACCTCGGTCCGGGCACACGCGTGAACCCCTACTCTCATCTCAGCCTCTCCTGGTGATACATCACACCTGGGATCGTTTGCTCCCTGTGGGCTGTGGGAAATTTGCTACCAGCACGCCCTGGAAGTGGGGCTCATTCCGCTGCAACGGGAGGTCTTCCCAGGACGCGTCACAGCTCAACGCAAGAGCTCCTGGGTTTCGAAGGCTCTTGCAGCAAGCCTTCACAAAGCAGCAGGGAGCGCCGTTCCAGATGGGAAACTTGAGACTGGATGTCCAGAAAAGCAAGACGTCAGAAGCGAAACCTTTTTCCTGCAGGGTGTGGCATACCATCCGCTTGCTCATTGCGACAGAGGTGGCACTAATGAAGGAAGAGGTCAACGTTACGTTCTTCTTTAAAATGCAAGGCCAGGAAAAGTGGCAGCGGTGGGATTTGAACCCACGCCTCCGAAGAGACTGGAGCCTTAATCCAGCGCCTTAGACCGCTCGGCCACGCTACCTCCCGGCTAGTCGCCGAAAGCGGAACTTGACCCGTTGCCCGGCCCGCTTTAGTGCTTTGCCTTTTCTCCTTGGAAAGTCTGGAGACAGGCAGTGGAAGGGCAGGCAAACTGTCAGGTGCGCAGAGGAGGGGAGACCATGAGGCAAGGTGGGAGATGGGGGCAAGAAGTGAGAAAAAAACTAATCGCAAGCAAGGCAGGATTCGGAAAGTGAAGCCGAAAAGGGGCTTAGCATGCAGCCCAGGGGTTTCTTTGACTGTCCTAAGCCCACAGGGACTTTGCCGTCCTCAGCTCATGAGACTTGAGATGGGTAGCTTGATTTGCTGAGGAAATGCGGGATGACAGATTCAACTCTGGAGTCAAACATAGCCCGGAACTATCGCCTTAAACTGAGTTTTAAGCCTGGTGCCGATAAAAAGAAAGAAATTAGCCTTAGATCGGGCAAGCCGTTTGACGGGGGAAAATGAGACCCCCCTAGGCCAGCTAGGTGGTCGCTGGATGCTGTGCAGACATCAGCAGCTGTTCATTTCATGCCCTCACGTCTCCTCGTTAGTATAGTGGTCAGTATCCCCGCCTGTCACGCGGGAGACCGGGGTTCAATTCCCCGACGGGGAGGTTAAACCGTTTCTGGATTTTTTTTAGTTCTTGACAAATATTCTTGAAGATTAGGCTGAGTCAAGTAGGGAATGGGTGCCAAGAACTGACTCTTTAAGAAAAAAGCACCGGCAACGCTAGTCATCGTACAATATTTGTGCACAATTGCTTACATTAGGCGGCCGGTCCACTTTATTGAGTCCCCCTCAGCACCATTTAGTGCTCCTGTTGTCTGCGAAGTCCAAATTGTAACCCTGAATCAGTTCCTCTTCTGACCCTTTGTATCATGTTACATGACGAGTAATGATCACCTGTTAGCTTTATCCCTAATTATAACTCTCACTCTTTCCCTGCATCTAACCCTAGCTCTAATCCCATCATTAACCTCGGTCCGGGCACACGCGTGAACCCCTACTCTCATCTCAGCCTCTCCTGGTGATACATCACACCTGGGATCGTTTGCTCCCTGTGGGCTGTGGGAAATTTGCTACCAGCACGCCCTGGAAGTGGGGCTCATTCCGCTGCAACGGGAGGTCTTCCCAGGACGCGTCACAGCTCAACGCAAGAGCTCCTGGGTTTCGAAGGCTCTTGCAGCAAGCCTTCACAAAGCAGCAGGGAGCGCCGTTCCAGATGGGAAACTTGAGACTGGATGTCCAGAAAAGCAAGACGTCAGAAGCGAAACCTTTTTCCTGCAGGGTGTGGCATACCATCCGCTTGCTCATTGCGACAGAGGTGGCACTAATGAAGGAAGAGGTCAACGTTACGTTCTTCTTTAAAATGCAAGGCCAGGAAAAGTGGCAGCGGTGGGATTTGAACCCACGCCTCCGAAGAGACTGGAGCCTTAATCCAGCGCCTTAGACCGCTCGGCCACGCTACCTCCCTGCTAGTCGCCGAAAGCGGAACTTGACCCGTTGCCCGGCCCGCTTTAGTGCTTTGCCTTTTCTCCTTGGAAAGTCTGGAGACAGGCAGTGGAAGGGCAGGCAAACTGTCAGGTGCGCAGAGGAGGGGAGACCATGAGGCAAGGTGGGAGATGGGGGCAAGAAGTGAGAAAAAAACTAATCGCAAGCTAGGGCAGGATTCGGAAAGTGAAGCCGAAAAGGGGCTTAGCATGCAGCCCAGGGGTTTCTTTGACTGTCCTAAGCCCACAGGGACTTTGCCGTCCTCAGCTCATGAGACTTGAGATGGGTAGCTTGATTTGCTGAGGAAATGCGGGATGACAGATTCAACTCTGGAGTCAAACATAGCCCGGAACTATCGCCTTAAACTGAGTTTTAAGCCTGGTGCCGATAAAAAGAAAGAAATTAGCCTTAGATCGGGCAAGCCGTTTGACGGGGGAAAATGAGACCCCCCTAGGCCAGCTAGGTGGTCGCTGGATGCTGTGCAGACATCAGCAGCTGTTCATTTCATGCCCTCACGTCTCCTCGTTAGTATAGTGGTCAGTATCCCCGCCTGTCACGCGGGAGACCGGGGTTCAATTCCCCGACGGGGAGGTTAAACCGTTTCTGGATTTTTTTTAGTTCTTGACAAATATTCTTGAAGATTAGGCTGAGTCAAGTAGGGAATGGGTGCCAAGAACTGACTCTTTAAGAAAAAAGCACCGGCAACGCTAGTCATCGTACAATATTTGTGCACAATTGCTTACATTAGGCGGCCGGTCCACTTTATTGAGTCCCCCTCAGCACCATTTAGTGCTCCTGTTGTCTGCGAAGTCCAAATTGTAACCCTGAATCAGTTCCTCTTCTGACCCTTTGTATCATGTTACATGACGAGTAATGATCACCTGTTAGCTTTATCCCTAATTATAACTCTCACTCTTTCCCTGCATCTAACCCTAGCTCTAATCCCATCATTAACCTCGGTCCGGGCACACGCGTGAACCCCTACTCTCATCTCAGCCTCTCCTGGTGATACATCACACCTGGGATCGTTTGCTCCCTGTGGGCTGTGGGAAATTTGCTACCAGCACGCCCTGGAAGTGGGGCTCATTCCGCTGCAACGGGAGGTCTTCCCAGGACGCGTCACAGCTCAACGCAAGAGCTCCTGGGTTTCGAAGGCTCTTGCAGCAAGCCTTCACAAAGCAGCAGGGAGCGCCGTTCCAGATGGGAAACTTGAGACTGGATGTCCAGAAAAGCAAGACGTCAGAAGCGAAACCTTTTTCCTGCAGGGTGTGGCATACCATCCGCTTGCTCATTGCGACAGAGGTGGCACTAATGAAGGAAGAGGTCAACGTTACGTTCTTCTTTAAAATGCAAGGCCAGGAAAAGTGGCAGCGGTGGGATTTGAACCCACGCCTCCGAAGAGACTGGAGCCTTAATCCAGCGCCTTAGACCGCTCGGCCACGCTACCTCCCTGCTAGTCGCCGAAAGCGGAACTTGACCCGTTGCCCGGCCCGCTTTAGTGCTTTGCCTTTTCTCCTTGGAAAGTCTGGAGACAGGCAGTGGAAGGGCAGGCAAACTGTCAGGTGCGCAGAGGAGGGGAGACCATGAGGCAAGGTGGGAGATGGGGGCAAGAAGTGAGAAAAAAACTAATCGCAAGCTAGGGCAGGATTCGGAAAGTGAAGCCGAAAAGGGGCTTAGCATGCAGCCCAGGGGTTTCTTTGACTGTCCTAAGCCCACAGGGACTTTGCCGTCCTCAGCTCATGAGACTTGAGATAGGTAGCTTGATTTGCTGAGGAAATGCGGGATGACAGATTCAACTCTGGAGTCAAACATAGCCCGGAACTATCGCCTTAAACTGAGTTTTAAGCCTGGTGCCGATAAAAAGAAAGAAATTAGCCTTAGATCGGGCAAGCCGTTTGACGGGGGAAAATGAGACCCCCCTAGGCCAGCTAGGTGGTCGCTGGATGCTGTGCAGACATCAGCAGCTGTTCATTTCATGCCCTCACGTCTCCTCGTTAGTATAGTGGTCAGTATCCCCGCCTGTCACGCGGGAGACCGGGGTTCAATTCCCCGACGGGGAGGTTAAACCGTTTCTGGATTTTTTTTAGTTCTTGACAAATATTCTTGAAGATTAGGCTGAGTCAAGTAGGGAATGGGTGCCAAGAACTGACTCTTTAAGAAAAAAGCACCGGCAACGCTAGTCATCGTACAATATTTGTGCACAATTGCTTACATTAGGCGGCCGGTCCACTTTATTGAGTCCCCCTCAGCACCATTTAGTGCTCCTGTTGTCTGCGAAGTCCAAATTGTAACCCTGAATCAGTTCCTCTTCTGACCCTTTGTATCATGTTACATGACGAGTAATGATCACCTGTTAGCTTTATCCCTAATTATAACTCTCACTCTTTCCCTGCATCTAACCCTAGCTCTAATCCCATCATTAACCTCGGTCCGGGCACACGCGTGAACCCCTACTCTCATCTCAGCCTCTCCTGGTGATACATCACACCTGGGATCGTTTGCTCCCTGTGGGCTGTGGGAAATTTGCTACCAGCACGCCCTGGAAGTGGGGCTCATTCCGCTGCAACGGGAGGTCTTCCCAGGACGCGTCACAGCTCAACGCAAGAGCTCCTGGGTTTCGAAGGCTCTTGCAGCAAGCCTTCACAAAGCAGCAGGGAGCGCCGTTCCAGATGGGAAACTTGAGACTGGATGTCCAGAAAAGCAAGACGTCAGAAGCGAAACCTTTTTCCTGCAGGGTGTGGCATACCATCCGCTTGCTCATTGCGACAGAGGTGGCACTAATGAAGGAAGAGGTCAACGTTACGTTCTTCTTTAAAATGCAAGGCCAGGAAAAGTGGCAGCGGTGGGATTTGAACCCACGCCTCCGAAGAGACTGGAGCCTTAATCCAGCGCCTTAGACCGCTCGGCCACGCTACCTCCCTGCTAGTCGCCGAAAGCGGAACTTGACCCGTTGCCCGGCCCGCTTTAGTGCTTTGCCTTTTCTCCTTGGAAAGTCTGGAGACAGGCAGTGGAAGGGCAGGCAAACTGTCAGGTGCGCAGAGGAGGGGAGACCATGAGGCAAGGTGGGAGATGGGGGCAAGAAGTGAGAAAAAAACTAATCGCAAGCTAGGGCAGGATTCGGAAAGTGAAGCCGAAAAGGGGCTTAGCATGCAGCCCAGGGGTTTCTTTGACTGTCCTAAGCCCACAGGGACTTTGCCGTCCTCAGCTCATGAGACTTGAGATGGGTAGCTTGATTTGCTGAGGAAATGCGGGATGACAGATTCAACTCTGGAGTCAAACATAGCCCGGAACTATCGCCTTAAACTGAGTTTTAAGCCTGGTGCCGATAAAAAGAAAGAAATTAGCCTTAGATCGGGCAAGCCGTTTGACGGGGGAAAATGAGACCCCCCTAGGCCAGCTAGGTGGTCGCTGGATGCTGTGCAGACATCAGCAGCTGTTCATTTCATGCCCTCACGTCTCCTCGTTAGTATAGTGGTCAGTATCCCCGCCTGTCACGCGGGAGACCGGGGTTCAATTCCCCGACGGGGAGGTTAAACCGTTTCTGGATTTTTTTTAGTTCTTGACAAATATTCTTGAAGATTAGGCTGAGTCAAGTAGGGAATGGGTGCCAAGAACTGACTCTTTAAGAAAAAAGCACCGGCAACGCTAGTCATCGTACAATATTTGTGCACAATTGCTTACATTAGGCGGCCGGTCCACTTTATTGAGTCCCCCTCAGCACCATTTAGTGCTCCTGTTGTCTGCGAAGTCCAAATTGTAACCCTGAATCAGTTCCTCTTCTGACCCTTTGTATCATGTTACATGACGAGTAATGATCACCTGTTAGCTTTATCCCTAATTATAACTCTCACTCTTTCCCTGCATCTAACCCTAGCTCTAATCCCATCATTAACCTCGGTCCGGGCACACGCGTGAACCCCTACTCTCATCTCAGCCTCTCCTGGTGATACATCACACCTGGGATCGTTTGCTCCCTGTGGGCTGTGGGAAATTTGCTACCAGCACGCCCTGGAAGTGGGGCTCATTCCGCTGCAACGGGAGGTCTTCCCAGGACGCGTCACAGCTCAACGCAAGAGCTCCTGGGTTTCGAAGGCTCTTGCAGCAAGCCTTCACAAAGCAGCAGGGAGCGCCGTTCCAGATGGGAAACTTGAGACTGGATGTCCAGAAAAGCAAGACGTCAGAAGCGAAACCTTTTTCCTGCAGGGTGTGGCATACCATCCGCTTGCTCATTGCGACAGAGGTGGCACTAATGAAGGAAGAGGTCAACGTTACGTTCTTCTTTAAAATGCAAGGCCAGGAAAAGTGGCAGCGGTGGGATTTGAACCCACGCCTCCGAAGAGACTGGAGCCTTAATCCAGCGCCTTAGACCGCTCGGCCACGCTACCTCCCTGCTAGTCGCCGAAAGCGGAACTTGACCCGTTGCCCGGCCCGCTTTAGTGCTTTGCCTTTTCTCCTTGGAAAGTCTGGAGACAGGCAGTGGAAGGGCAGGCAAACTGTCAGGTGCGCAGAGGAGGGGAGACCATGAGGCAAGGTGGGAGATGGGGGCAAGAAGTGAGAAAAAAACTAATCGCAAGCTAGGGCAGGATTCGGAAAGTGAAGCCGAAAAGGGGCTTAGCATGCAGCCCAGGGGTTTCTTTGACTGTCCTAAGCCCACAGGGACTTTGCCGTCCTCAGCTCATGAGACTTGAGATGGGTAGCTTGATTTGCTGAGGAAATGCGGGATGACAGATTCAACTCTGGAGTCAAACATAGCCCGGAACTATCGCCTTAAACTGAGTTTTAAGCCTGGTGCCGATAAAAAGAAAGAAATTAGCCTTAGATCGGGCAAGCCGTTTGACGGGGGAAAATGAGACCCCCCTAGGCCAGCTAGGTGGTCGCTGGATGCTGTGCAGACATCAGCAGCTGTTCATTTCATGCCCTCACGTCTCCTCGTTAGTATAGTGGTCAGTATCCCCGCCTGTCACGCGGGAGACCGGGGTTCAATTCCCCGACGGGGAGGTTAAACCGTTTCTGGATTTTTTTTAGTTCTTGACAAATATTCTTGAAGATTAGGCTGAGTCAAGTAGGGAATGGGTGCCAAGAACTGACTCTTTAAGAAAAAAGCACCGGCAACGCTAGTCATCGTACAATATTTGTGCACAATTGCTTACATTAGGCGGCCGGTCCACTTTATTGAGTCCCCCTCAGCACCATTTAGTGCTCCTGTTGTCTGCGAAGTCCAAATTGTAACCCTGAATCAGTTCCTCTTCTGACCCTTTGTATCATGTTACATGACGAGTAATGATCACCTGTTAGCTTTATCCCTAATTATAACTCTCACTCTTTCCCTGCATCTAACCCTAGCTCTAATCCCATCATTAACCTCGGTCCGGGCACACGCGTGAACCCCTACTCTCATCTCAGCCTCTCCTGGTGATACATCACACCTGGGATCGTTTGCTCCCTGTGGGCTGTGGGAAATTTGCTACCAGCACGCCCTGGAAGTGGGGCTCATTCCGCTGCAACGGGAGGTCTTCCCAGGACGCGTCACAGCTCAACGCAAGAGCTCCTGGGTTTCGAAGGCTCTTGCAGCAAGCCTTCACAAAGCAGCAGGGAGCGCCGTTCCAGATGGGAAACTTGAGACTGGATGTCCAGAAAAGCAAGACGTCAGAAGCGAAACCTTTTTCCTGCAGGGTGTGGCATACCATCCGCTTGCTCATTGCGACAGAGGTGGCACTAATGAAGGAAGAGGTCAACGTTACGTTCTTCTTTAAAATGCAAGGCCAGGAAAAGTGGCAGCGGTGGGATTTGAACCCACGCCTCCGAAGAGACTGGAGCCTTAATCCAGCGCCTTAGACCGCTCGGCCACGCTACCTCCCTGCTAGTCGCCGAAAGCGGAACTTGACCCGTTGCCCGGCCAGCTTTAGTGCTTTGCCTTTTCTCCTTGGAAAGTCTGGAGACAGGCAGTGGAAGGGCAGGCAAACTGTCAGGTGCGCAGAGGAGGGGAGACCATGAGGCAAGGTGGGAGATGGGGGCAAGAAGTGAGAAAAAAACTAATCGCAAGCTAGGGCAGGATTCGGAAAGTGAAGCCGAAAAGGGGCTTAGCATGCAGCCCAGGGGTTTCTTTGACTGTCCTAAGCCCACAGGGACTTTGCCGTCCTCAGCTCATGAGACTTGAGATGGGTAGCTTGATTTGCTGAGGAAATGCGGGATGACAGATTCAACTCTGGAGTCAAACATAGCCCGGAACTATCGCCTTAAACTGAGTTTTAAGCCTGGTGCCGATAAAAAGAAAGAAATTAGCCTTAGATCGGGCAAGCCGTTTGACGGGGGAAAATGAGACCCCCCTAGGCCAGCTAGGTGGTCGCTGGATGCTGTGCAGACATCAGCAGCTGTTCATTTCATGCCCTCACGTCTCCTCGTTAGTATAGTGGTCAGTATCCCCGCCTGTCACGCGGGAGACCGGGGTTCAATTCCCCGACGGGGAGGTTAAACCGTTTCTGGATTTTTTTTAGTTCTTGACAAATATTCTTGAAGATTAGGCTGAGTCAAGTAGGGAATGGGTGCCAAGAACTGACTCTTTAAGAAAAAAGCACCGGCAACGCTAGTCATCGTACAATATTTGTGCACAATTGCTTACATTAGGCGGCCGGTCCACTTTATTGAGTCCCCCTCAGCACCATTTAGTGCTCCTGTTGTCTGCGAAGTCCAAATTGTAACCCTGAATCAGTTCCTCTTCTGACCCTTTGTATCATGTTACATGACGAGTAATGATCACCTGTTAGCTTTATCCCTAATTATAACTCTCACTCTTTCCCTGCATCTAACCCTAGCTCTAATCCCATCATTAACCTCGGTCCGGGCACACGCGTGAACCCCTACTCTCATCTCAGCCTCTCCTGGTGATACATCACACCTGGGATCGTTTGCTCCCTGTGGGCTGTGGGAAATTTGCTACCAGCACGCCCTGGAAGTGGGGCTCATTCCGCTGCAACGGGAGGTCTTCCCAGGACGCGTCACAGCTCAACGCAAGAGCTCCTGGGTTTCGAAGGCTCTTGCAGCAAGCCTTCACAAAGCAGCAGGGAGCGCCGTTCCAGATGGGAAACTTGAGACTGGATGTCCAGAAAAGCAAGACGTCAGAAGCGAAACCTTTTTCCTGCAGGGTGTGGCATACCATCCGCTTGCTCATTGCGACAGAGGTGGCACTAATGAAGGAAGAGGTCAACGTTACGTTCTTCTTTAAAATGCAAGGCCAGGAAAAGTGGCAGCGGTGGGATTTGAACCCACGCCTCCGAAGAGACTGGAGCCTTAATCCAGCGCCTTAGACCGCTCGGCCACGCTACCTCCCTGCTAGTCGCCGAAAGCGGAACTTGACCCGTTGCCCGGCCCGCTTTAGTGCTTTGCCTTTTCTCCTTGGAAAGTCTGGAGACAGGCAGTGGAAGGGCAGGCAAACTGTCAGGTGCGCAGAGGAGGGGAGACCATGAGGCAAGGTGGGAGATGGGGGCAAGAAGTGAGAAAAAAACTAATCGCAAGCTAGGGCAGGATTCGGAAAGTGAAGCCGAAAAGGGGCTTAGCATGCAGCCCAGGGGTTTCTTTGACTGTCCTAAGCCCACAGGGACTTTGCCGTCCTCAGCTCATGAGACTTGAGATGGGTAGCTTGATTTGCTGAGGAAATGCGGGATGACAGATTCAACTCTGGAGTCAAACATAGCCCGGAACTATCGCCTTAAACTGAGTTTTAAGCCTGGTGCCGATAAAAAGAAAGAAATTAGCCTTAGATCGGGCAAGCCGTTTGACGGGGGAAAATGAGACCCCCCTAGGCCAGCTAGGTGGTCGCTGGATGCTGTGCAGACATCAGCAGCTGTTCATTTCATGCCCTCACGTCTCCTCGTTAGTATAGTGGTCAGTATCCCCGCCTGTCACGCGGGAGACCGGGGTCGACGGGGAGGTTAAACCGTTTCTGGATTTTTTTTAGTTCTTGACAAATATTCTTGAAGATTAGGCTGAGTCAAGTAGGGAATGGGTGCCAAGAACTGACTCTTTAAGAAAAAAGCACCGGCAACGCTAGTCATCGTACAATATTTGTGCACAATTGCTTACATTAGGCGGCCGGTCCACTTTATTGAGTCCCCCTCAGCACCATTTAGTGCTCCTGTTGTCTGCGAAGTCCAAATTGTAACCCTGAATCAGTTCCTCTTCTGACCCTTTGTATCATGTTACATGACGAGTAATGATCACCTGTTAGCTTTATCCCTAATTATAACTCTCACTCTTTCCCTGCATCTAACCCTAGCTCTAATCCCATCATTAACCTCGGTCCGGGCACACGCGTGAACCCCTACTCTCATCTCAGCCTCTCCTGGTGATACATCACACCTGGGATCGTTTGCTCCCTGTGGGCTGTGGGAAATTTGCTACCAGCACGCCCTGGAAGTGGGGCTCATTCCGCTGCAACGGGAGGTCTTCCCAGGACGCGTCACAGCTCAACGCAAGAGCTCCTGGGTTTCGAAGGCTCTTGCAGCAAGCCTTCACAAAGCAGCAGGGAGCGCCGTTCCAGATGGGAAACTTGAGACTGGATGTCCAGAAAAGCAAGACGTCAGAAGCGAAACCTTTTTCCTGCAGGGTGTGGCATACCATCCGCTTGCTCATTGCGACAGAGGTGGCACTAATGAAGGAAGAGGTCAACGTTACGTTCTTCTTTAAAATGCAAGGCCAGGAAAAGTGGCAGCGGTGGGATTTGAACCCACGCCTCCGAAGAGACTGGAGCCTTAATCCAGCGCCTTAGACCGCTCGGCCACGCTACCTCCCTGCTAGTCGCCGAAAGCGGAACTTGACCCGTTGCCCGGCCCGCTTTAGTGCTTTGCCTTTTCTCCTTGGAAAGTCTGGAGACAGGCAGTGGAAGGGCAGGCAAACTGTCAGGTGCGCAGAGGAGGGGAGACCATGAGGCAAGGTGGGAGATGGGGGCAAGAAGTGAGAAAAAAACTAATCGCAAGCTAGGGCAGGATTCGGAAAGTGAAGCCGAAAAGGGGCTTAGCATGCAGCCCAGGGGTTTCTTTGACTGTCCTAAGCCCACAGGGACTTTGCCGTCCTCAGCTCATGAGACTTGAGATGGGTAGCTTGATTTGCTGAGGAAATGCGGGATGACAGATTCAACTCTGGAGTCAAACATAGCCCGGAACTATCGCCTTAAACTGAGTTTTAAGCCTGGTGCCGATAAAAAGAAAGAAATTAGCCTTAGATCGGGCAAGCCGTTTGACGGGGAAAAATGAGACCCCCCTAGGCCAGCTAGGTGGTCGCTGGATGCTGTGCAGACATCAGCAGCTGTTCATTTCATGCCCTCACGTCTCCTCGTTAGTATAGTGGTCAGTATCCCCGCCTGTCACGCGGGAGACCGGGGTTCAATTCCCCGACGGGGAGGTTAAACCTTTTCTGGATTTTTTTTAGTTCTTGACAAATATTCTTGAAGATTAGGCTGAGTCAAGTAGGGAATGGGTGCCAAGAACTGACTCTTTAAGAAAAAAGCACCGGCAACGCTAGTCATCGTACAATATTTGTGCACAATTGCTTACATTAGGCGGCCGGTCCACTTTATTGAGTCCCCCTCAGCACCATTTAGTGCTCCTGTTGTCTGCGAAGTCCAAATTGTAACCCTGAATCAGTTCCTCTTCTGACCCTTTGTATCATGTTACATGACGAGTAATGATCACCTGTTAGCTTTATCCCTAATTATAACTCTCACTCTTTCCCTGCATCTAACCCTAGCTCTAATCCCATCATTAACCTCGGTCCGGGCACACGCGTGAACCCCTACTCTCATCTCAGCCTCTCCTGGTGATACATCACACCTGGGATCGTTTGCTCCCTGTGGGCTGTGGGAAATTTGCTACCAGCACGCCCTGGAAGTGGGGCTCATTCCGCTGCAACGGGAGGTCTTCCCAGGACGCGTCACAGCTCAACGCAAGAGCTCCTGGGTTTCGAAGGCTCTTGCAGCAAGCCTTCACAAAGCAGCAGGGAGCGCCGTTCCAGATGGGAAACTTGAGACTGGATGTCCAGAAAAGCAAGACGTCAGAAGCGAAACCTTTTTCCTGCAGGGTGTGGCATACCATCCGCTTGCTCATTGCGACAGAGGTGGCACTAATGAAGGAAGAGGTCAACGTTACGTTCTTCTTTAAAATGCAAGGCCAGGAAAAGTGGCAGCGGTGGGATTTGAACCCACGCCTCCGAAGAGACTGGAGCCTTAATCCAGCGCCTTAGACCGCTCGGCCACGCTACCTCCCTGCTAGTCGCCGAAAGCGGAACTTGACCCGTTGCCCGGCCAGCTTTAGTGCTTTGCCTTTTCTCCTTGGAAAGTCAGGAGACAGGCAGTGGAAGGGCAGGCAAACTGTCAGGTGCGCAGAGGAGGGGAGACCATGAGGCAAGGTGGGAGATGGGGGCAAGAAGTGAGAAAAAAACTAATCGCAAGCTAGGGCAGGATTCGGAAAGTGAAGCCGAAAAGGGGCTTAGCATGCAGCCCAGGGGTTTCTTTGACTGTCCTAAGCCCACAGGGACTTTGCCGTCCTCAGTTCATGAGACTTGAGATGGGTAGCTTGATTTGCTGAGGAAATGCGGGATGACAGATTCAACTCTGGAGTCAAACATAGCCCGGAACTATCGCCTTAAACTGAGTTTTAAGCCTGGTGCCGATAAAAAGAAAGAAATTAGCCTTAGATCGGGCAAGCCGTTTGACGGGGGAAAATGAGACCCCCCTAGGCCAGCTAGGTGGTCGCTGGATGCTGTGCAGACATCAGCAGCTGTTCATTTCATGCCCTCACGTCTCCTCGTTAGTATAGTGGTCAGTATCCCCGCCTGTCACGCGGGAGACCGGGGTTCAATTCCCCGACGGGGAGGTTAAACCGTTTCTGGATTTTTTTTAGTTCTTGACAAATATTCTTGAAGATTAGGCTGAGTCAAGTAGGGAATGGGTGCCAAGAACTGACTCTTTAAGAAAAAAGCACCGGCAACGCTAGTCATCGTACAATATTTGTGCACAATTGCTTACATTAGGCGGCCGGTCCACTTTATTGAGTCCCCCTCAGCACCATTTAGTGCTCCTGTTGTCTGCGAAGTCCAAATTGTAACCCTGAATCAGTTCCTCTTCTGACCCTTTGTATCATGTTACATGACGAGTAATGATCACCTGTTAGCTTTATCCCTAATTATAACTCTCACTCTTTCCCTGCATCTAACCCTAGCTCTAATCCCATCATTAACCTCGGTCCGGGCACACGCGTGAACCCCTACTCTCATCTCAGCCTCTCCTGGTGATACATCACACCTGGGATCGTTTGCTCCCTGTGGGCTGTGGGAAATTTGCTACCAGCACGCCCTGGAAGTGGGGCTCATTCCGCTGCAACGGGAGGTCTTCCCAGGACGCGTCACAGCTCAACGCAAGAGCTCCTGGGTTTCGAAGGCTCTTGCAGCAAGCCTTCACAAAGCAGCAGGGAGCGCCGTTCCAGATGGGAAACTTGAGACTGGATGTCCAGAAAAGCAAGACGTCAGAAGCGAAACCTTTTTCCTGCAGGGTGTGGCATACCATCCGCTTGCTCATTGCGACAGAGGTGGCACTAATGAAGGAAGAGGTCAACGTTACGTTCTTCTTTAAAATGCAAGGCCAGGAAAAGTGGCAGCGGTGGGATTTGAACCCACGCCTCCGAAGAGACTGGAGCCTTAATCCAGCGCCTTAGACCGCTCGGCCACGCTACCTCCCGGCTAGTCGCCGAAAGCGGAACTTGACCCGTTGCCCGGCCCGCTTTAGTGCTTTGCCTTTTCTCCTTGGAAAGTCTGGAGACAGGCAGTGGAAGGGCAGGCAAACTGTCAGGTGCGCAGAGGAGGGGAGACCATGAGGCAAGGTGGGAGATGGGGGCAAGAAGTGAGAAAAAAACTAATCGCAAGCAAGGCAGGATTCGGAAAGTGAAGCCGAAAAGGGGCTTAGCATGCAGCCCAGGGGTTTCTTTGACTGTCCTAAGCCCACAGGGACTTTGCCGTCCTCAGCTCATGAGACTTGAGATGGGTAGCTTGATTTGCTGAGGAAATGCGGGATGACAGATTCAACTCTGGAGTCAAACATAGCCCGGAACTATCGCCTTAAACTGAGTTTTAAGCCTGGTGCCGATAAAAAGAAAGAAATTAGCCTTAGATCGGGCAAGCCGTTTGACGGGGGAAAATGAGACCCCCCTAGGCCAGCTAGGTGGTCGCTGGATGCTGTGCAGACATCAGCAGCTGTTCATTTCATGCCCTCACGTCTCCTCGTTAGTATAGTGGTCAGTATCCCCGCCTGTCACGCGGGAGACCGGGGTTCAATTCCCCGACGGGGAGGTTAAACCGTTTCTGGATTTTTTTTAGTTCTTGACAAATATTCTTGAAGATTAGGCTGAGTCAAGTAGGGAATGGGTGCCAAGAACTGACTCTTTAAGAAAAAAGCACCGGCAACGCTAGTCATCGTACAATATTTGTGCACAATTGCTTACATTAGGCGGCCGGTCCACTTTATTGAGTCCCCCTCAGCACCATTTAGTGCTCCTGTTGTCTGCGAAGTCCAAATTGTAACCCTGAATCAGTTCCTCTTCTGACCCTTTGTATCATGTTACATGACGAGTAATGATCACCTGTTAGCTTTATCCCTAATTATAACTCTCACTCTTTCCCTGCATCTAACCCTAGCTCTAATCCCATCATTAACCTCGGTCCGGGCACACGCGTGAACCCCTACTCTCATCTCAGCCTCTCCTGGTGATACATCACACCTGGGATCGTTTGCTCCCTGTGGGCTGTGGGAAATTTGCTACCAGCACGCCCTGGAAGTGGGGCTCATTCCGCTGCAACGGGAGGTCTTCCCAGGACGCGTCACAGCTCAACGCAAGAGCTCCTGGGTTTCGAAGGCTCTTGCAGCAAGCCTTCACAAAGCAGCAGGGAGCGCCGTTCCAGATGGGAAACTTGAGACTGGATGTCCAGAAAAGCAAGACGTCAGAAGCGAAACCTTTTTCCTGCAGGGTGTGGCATACCATCCGCTTGCTCATTGCGACAGAGGTGGCACTAATGAAGGAAGAGGTCAACGTTACGTTCTTCTTTAAAATGCAAGGCCAGGAAAAGTGGCAGCGGTGGGATTTGAACCCACGCCTCCGAAGAGACTGGAGCCTTAATCCAGCGCCTTAGACCGCTCGGCCACGCTACCTCCCTGCTAGTCGCCGAAAGCGGAACTTGACCCGTTGCCCGGCCCGCTTTAGTGCTTTGCCTTTTCTCCTTGGAAAGTCTGGAGACAGGCAGTGGAAGGGCAGGCAAACTGTCAGGTGCGCAGAGGAGGGGAGACCATGAGGCAAGGTGGGAGATGGGGGCAAGAAGTGAGAAAAAAACTAATCGCAAGCTAGGGCAGGATTCGGAAAGTGAAGCCGAAAAGGGGCTTAGCATGCAGCCCAGGGGTTTCTTTGACTGTCCTAAGCCCACAGGGACTTTGCCGTCCTCAGCTCATGAGACTTGAGATGGGTAGCTTGATTTGCTGAGGAAATGCGGGATGACAGATTCAACTCTGGAGTCAAACATAGCCCGGAACTATCGCCTTAAACTGAGTTTTAAGCCTGGTGCCGATAAAAAGAAAGAAATTAGCCTTAGATCGGGCAAGCCGTTTGACGGGGGAAAATGAGACCCCCCTAGGCCAGCTAGGTGGTCGCTGGATGCTGTGCAGACATCAGCAGCTGTTCATTTCATGCCCTCACGTCTCCTCGTTAGTATAGTGGTCAGTATCCCCGCCTGTCACGCGGGAGACCGGGGTTCAATTCCCCGACGGGGAGGTTAAACCGTTTCTGGATTTTTTTTAGTTCTTGACAAATATTCTTGAAGATTAGGCTGAGTCAAGTAGGGAATGGGTGCCAAGAACTGACTCTTTAAGAAAAAAGCACCGGCAACGCTAGTCATCGTACAATATTTGTGCACAATTGCTTACATTAGGCGGCCGGTCCACTTTATTGAGTCCCCCTCAGCACCATTTAGTGCTCCTGTTGTCTGCGAAGTCCAAATTGTAACCCTGAATCAGTTCCTCTTCTGACCCTTTGTATCATGTTACATGACGAGTAATGATCACCTGTTAGCTTTATCCCTAATTATAACTCTCACTCTTTCCCTGCATCTAACCCTAGCTCTAATCCCATCATTAACCTCGGTCCGGGCACACGCGTGAACCCCTACTCTCATCTCAGCCTCTCCTGGTGATACATCACACCTGGGATCGTTTGCTCCCTGTGGGCTGTGGGAAATTTGCTACCAGCACGCCCTGGAAGTGGGGCTCATTCCGCTGCAACGGGAGGTCTTCCCAGGACGCGTCACAGCTCAACGCAAGAGCTCCTGGGTTTCGAAGGCTCTTGCAGCAAGCCTTCACAAAGCAGCAGGGAGCGCCGTTCCAGATGGGAAACTTGAGACTGGATGTCCAGAAAAGCAAGACGTCAGAAGCGAAACCTTTTTCCTGCAGGGTGTGGCATACCATCCGCTTGCTCATTGCGACAGAGGTGGCACTAATGAAGGAAGAGGTCAACGTTACGTTCTTCTTTAAAATGCAAGGCCAGGAAAAGTGGCAGCGGTGGGATTTGAACCCACGCCTCCGAAGAGACTGGAGCCTTAATCCAGCGCCTTAGACCGCTCGGCCACGCTACCTCCCTGCTAGTCGCCGAAAGCGGAACTTGACCCGTTGCCCGGCCCGCTTTAGTGCTTTGCCTTTTCTCCTTGGAAAGTCTGGAGACAGGCAGTGGAAGGGCAGGCAAACTGTCAGGTGCGCAGAGGAGGGGAGACCATGAGGCAAGGTGGGAGATGGGGGCAAGAAGTGAGAAAAAAACTAATCGCAAGCTAGGGCAGGATTCGGAAAGTGAAGCCGAAAAGGGGCTTAGCATGCAGCCCAGGGGTTTCTTTGACTGTCCTAAGCCCACAGGGACTTTGCCGTCCTCAGCTCATGAGACTTGAGATAGGTAGCTTGATTTGCTGAGGAAATGCGGGATGACAGATTCAACTCTGGAGTCAAACATAGCCCGGAACTATCGCCTTAAACTGAGTTTTAAGCCTGGTGCCGATAAAAAGAAAGAAATTAGCCTTAGATCGGGCAAGCCGTTTGACGGGGGAAAATGAGACCCCCCTAGGCCAGCTAGGTGGTCGCTGGATGCTGTGCAGACATCAGCAGCTGTTCATTTCATGCCCTCACGTCTCCTCGTTAGTATAGTGGTCAGTATCCCCGCCTGTCACGCGGGAGACCGGGGTTCAATTCCCCGACGGGGAGGTTAAACCGTTTCTGGATTTTTTTTAGTTCTTGACAAATATTCTTGAAGATTAGGCTGAGTCAAGTAGGGAATGGGTGCCAAGAACTGACTCTTTAAGAAAAAAGCACCGGCAACGCTAGTCATCGTACAATATTTGTGCACAATTGCTTACATTAGGCGGCCGGTCCACTTTATTGAGTCCCCCTCAGCACCATTTAGTGCTCCTGTTGTCTGCGAAGTCCAAATTGTAACCCTGAATCAGTTCCTCTTCTGACCCTTTGTATCATGTTACATGACGAGTAATGATCACCTGTTAGCTTTATCCCTAATTATAACTCTCACTCTTTCCCTGCATCTAACCCTAGCTCTAATCCCATCATTAACCTCGGTCCGGGCACACGCGTGAACCCCTACTCTCATCTCAGCCTCTCCTGGTGATACATCACACCTGGGATCGTTTGCTCCCTGTGGGCTGTGGGAAATTTGCTACCAGCACGCCCTGGAAGTGGGGCTCATTCCGCTGCAACGGGAGGTCTTCCCAGGACGCGTCACAGCTCAACGCAAGAGCTCCTGGGTTTCGAAGGCTCTTGCAGCAAGCCTTCACAAAGCAGCAGGGAGCGCCGTTCCAGATGGGAAACTTGAGACTGGATGTCCAGAAAAGCAAGACGTCAGAAGCGAAACCTTTTTCCTGCAGGGTGTGGCATACCATCCGCTTGCTCATTGCGACAGAGGTGGCACTAATGAAGGAAGAGGTCAACGTTACGTTCTTCTTTAAAATGCAAGGCCAGGAAAAGTGGCAGCGGTGGGATTTGAACCCACGCCTCCGAAGAGACTGGAGCCTTAATCCAGCGCCTTAGACCGCTCGGCCACGCTACCTCCCTGCTAGTCGCCGAAAGCGGAACTTGACCCGTTGCCCGGCCCGCTTTAGTGCTTTGCCTTTTCTCCTTGGAAAGTCTGGAGACAGGCAGTGGAAGGGCAGGCAAACTGTCAGGTGCGCAGAGGAGGGGAGACCATGAGGCAAGGTGGGAGATGGGGGCAAGAAGTGAGAAAAAAACTAATCGCAAGCTAGGGCAGGATTCGGAAAGTGAAGCCGAAAAGGGGCTTAGCATGCAGCCCAGGGGTTTCTTTGACTGTCCTAAGCCCACAGGGACTTTGCCGTCCTCAGCTCATGAGACTTGAGATGGGTAGCTTGATTTGCTGAGGAAATGCGGGATGACAGATTCAACTCTGGAGTCAAACATAGCCCGGAACTATCGCCTTAAACTGAGTTTTAAGCCTGGTGCCGATAAAAAGAAAGAAATTAGCCTTAGATCGGGCAAGCCGTTTGACGGGGGAAAATGAGACCCCCCTAGGCCAGCTAGGTGGTCGCTGGATGCTGTGCAGACATCAGCAGCTGTTCATTTCATGCCCTCACGTCTCCTCGTTAGTATAGTGGTCAGTATCCCCGCCTGTCACGCGGGAGACCGGGGTTCAATTCCCCGACGGGGAGGTTAAACCGTTTCTGGATTTTTTTTAGTTCTTGACAAATATTCTTGAAGATTAGGCTGAGTCAAGTAGGGAATGGGTGCCAAGAACTGACTCTTTAAGAAAAAAGCACCGGCAACGCTAGTCATCGTACAATATTTGTGCACAATTGCTTACATTAGGCGGCCGGTCCACTTTATTGAGTCCCCCTCAGCACCATTTAGTGCTCCTGTTGTCTGCGAAGTCCAAATTGTAACCCTGAATCAGTTCCTCTTCTGACCCTTTGTATCATGTTACATGACGAGTAATGATCACCTGTTAGCTTTATCCCTAATTATAACTCTCACTCTTTCCCTGCATCTAACCCTAGCTCTAATCCCATCATTAACCTCGGTCCGGGCACACGCGTGAACCCCTACTCTCATCTCAGCCTCTCCTGGTGATACATCACACCTGGGATCGTTTGCTCCCTGTGGGCTGTGGGAAATTTGCTACCAGCACGCCCTGGAAGTGGGGCTCATTCCGCTGCAACGGGAGGTCTTCCCAGGACGCGTCACAGCTCAACGCAAGAGCTCCTGGGTTTCGAAGGCTCTTGCAGCAAGCCTTCACAAAGCAGCAGGGAGCGCCGTTCCAGATGGGAAACTTGAGACTGGATGTCCAGAAAAGCAAGACGTCAGAAGCGAAACCTTTTTCCTGCAGGGTGTGGCATACCATCCGCTTGCTCATTGCGACAGAGGTGGCACTAATGAAGGAAGAGGTCAACGTTACGTTCTTCTTTAAAATGCAAGGCCAGGAAAAGTGGCAGCGGTGGGATTTGAACCCACGCCTCCGAAGAGACTGGAGCCTTAATCCAGCGCCTTAGACCGCTCGGCCACGCTACCTCCCTGCTAGTCGCCGAAAGCGGAACTTGACCCGTTGCCCGGCCCGCTTTAGTGCTTTGCCTTTTCTCCTTGGAAAGTCTGGAGACAGGCAGTGGAAGGGCAGGCAAACTGTCAGGTGCGCAGAGGAGGGGAGACCATGAGGCAAGGTGGGAGATGGGGGCAAGAAGTGAGAAAAAAACTAATCGCAAGCTAGGGCAGGATTCGGAAAGTGAAGCCGAAAAGGGGCTTAGCATGCAGCCCAGGGGTTTCTTTGACTGTCCTAAGCCCACAGGGACTTTGCCGTCCTCAGCTCATGAGACTTGAGATGGGTAGCTTGATTTGCTGAGGAAATGCGGGATGACAGATTCAACTCTGGAGTCAAACATAGCCCGGAACTATCGCCTTAAACTGAGTTTTAAGCCTGGTGCCGATAAAAAGAAAGAAATTAGCCTTAGATCGGGCAAGCCGTTTGACGGGGGAAAATGAGACCCCCCTAGGCCAGCTAGGTGGTCGCTGGATGCTGTGCAGACATCAGCAGCTGTTCATTTCATGCCCTCACGTCTCCTCGTTAGTATAGTGGTCAGTATCCCCGCCTGTCACGCGGGAGACCGGGGTTCAATTCCCCGACGGGGAGGTTAAACCGTTTCTGGATTTTTTTTAGTTCTTGACAAATATTCTTGAAGATTAGGCTGAGTCAAGTAGGGAATGGGTGCCAAGAACTGACTCTTTAAGAAAAAAGCACCGGCAACGCTAGTCATCGTACAATATTTGTGCACAATTGCTTACATTAGGCGGCCGGTCCACTTTATTGAGTCCCCCTCAGCACCATTTAGTGCTCCTGTTGTCTGCGAAGTCCAAATTGTAACCCTGAATCAGTTCCTCTTCTGACCCTTTGTATCATGTTACATGACGAGTAATGATCACCTGTTAGCTTTATCCCTAATTATAACTCTCACTCTTTCCCTGCATCTAACCCTAGCTCTAATCCCATCATTAACCTCGGTCCGGGCACACGCGTGAACCCCTACTCTCATCTCAGCCTCTCCTGGTGATACATCACACCTGGGATCGTTTGCTCCCTGTGGGCTGTGGGAAATTTGCTACCAGCACGCCCTGGAAGTGGGGCTCATTCCGCTGCAACGGGAGGTCTTCCCAGGACGCGTCACAGCTCAACGCAAGAGCTCCTGGGTTTCGAAGGCTCTTGCAGCAAGCCTTCACAAAGCAGCAGGGAGCGCCGTTCCAGATGGGAAACTTGAGACTGGATGTCCAGAAAAGCAAGACGTCAGAAGCGAAACCTTTTTCCTGCAGGGTGTGGCATACCATCCGCTTGCTCATTGCGACAGAGGTGGCACTAATGAAGGAAGAGGTCAACGTTACGTTCTTCTTTAAAATGCAAGGCCAGGAAAAGTGGCAGCGGTGGGATTTGAACCCACGCCTCCGAAGAGACTGGAGCCTTAATCCAGCGCCTTAGACCGCTCGGCCACGCTACCTCCCTGCTAGTCGCCGAAAGCGGAACTTGACCCGTTGCCCGGCCCGCTTTAGTGCTTTGCCTTTTCTCCTTGGAAAGTCTGGAGACAGGCAGTGGAAGGGCAGGCAAACTGTCAGGTGCGCAGAGGAGGGGAGACCATGAGGCAAGGTGGGAGATGGGGGCAAGAAGTGAGAAAAAAACTAATCGCAAGCTAGGGCAGGATTCGGAAAGTGAAGCCGAAAAGGGGCTTAGCATGCAGCCCAGGGGTTTCTTTGACTGTCCTAAGCCCACAGGGACTTTGCCGTCCTCAGCTCATGAGACTTGAGATGGGTAGCTTGATTTGCTGAGGAAATGCGGGATGACAGATTCAACTCTGGAGTCAAACATAGCCCGGAACTATCGCCTTAAACTGAGTTTTAAGCCTGGTGCCGATAAAAAGAAAGAAATTAGCCTTAGATCGGGCAAGCCGTTTGACGGGGGAAAATGAGACCCCCCTAGGCCAGCTAGGTGGTCGCTGGATGCTGTGCAGACATCAGCAGCTGTTCATTTCATGCCCTCACGTCTCCTCGTTAGTATAGTGGTCAGTATCCCC
Source organism: Ambystoma mexicanum (assembly GCF_040938575.1). NCBI lineage: Eukaryota > Metazoa > Chordata > Amphibia > Caudata > Ambystomatidae > Ambystoma > Ambystoma mexicanum. Next base: position 2,374,768 of record NW_027182434.1, read on the forward strand.
GCCTGTCACGCGGGAGACCGGGGTTCAATTCCCCGACGAGGAGGTTAAACCGTTTCTGGATTTTTTTTAGTTCTTGACAAATATTCTTGAAGATTAGGCTGAGTCAAGTAGGGAATGGGTGCCAAGAACTGACTCTTTAAGAAAAAAGCACCGGCAACGCTAGTCATCGTACAATATTTGTGCACAATTGCTTACATTAGGCGGCCGGTCCACTTTATTGAGTCCCCCTCAGCACCATTTAGTGCTCCTGTTGTCTGCGAAGTCCAAATTGTAACCCTGAATCAGTTCCTCTTCTGACCCTTTGTATCATGTTACATGACGAGTAATGATCACCTGTTAGCTTTATCCCTAATTATAACTCTCACTCTTTCCCTGCATCTAACCCTAGCTCTAATCCCATCATTAACCTCGGTCCGGGCACACGCGTGAACCCCTACTCTCATCTCAGCCTCTCCTGGTGATACATCACACCTGGGATCGTTTGCTCCCTGTGGGCTGTGGGAAATTTGCTACCAGCACGCCCTGGAAGTGGGGCTCATTCCGCTGCAACGGGAGGTCTTCCCAGGACGCGTCACAGCTCAACGCAAGAGCTCCTGGGTTTCGAAGGCTCTTGCAGCAAGCCTTCACAAAGCAGCAGGGAGCGCCGTTCCAGATGGGAAACTTGAGACTGGATGTCCAGAAAAGCAAGACGTCAGAAGCGAAACCTTTTTCCTGCAGGGTGTGGCATACCATCCGCTTGCTCATTGCGACAGAGGTGGCACTAATGAAGGAAGAGGTCAACGTTACGTTCTTCTTTAAAATGCAAGGCCAGGAAAAGTGGCAGCGGTGGGATTTGAACCCACGCCTCCGAAGAGACTGGAGCCTTAATCCAGCGCCTTAGACCGCTCGGCCACGCTACCTCCCTGCTAGTCGCCGAAAGCGGAACTTGACCCGTTGCCCGGCCCGCTTTAGTGCTTTGCCTTTTCTCCTTGGAAAGTCTGGAGACAGGCAGTGGAAGGGCAGGCAAACTGTCAGGTGCGCAGAGGAGGGGAGACCATGAGGCAAGGTGGGAGATGGGGGCAAGAAGTGAGAAAAAAACTAATCGCAAGCTAGGGCAGGATTCGGAAAGTGAAGCCGAAAAGGGGCTTAGCATGCAGCCCAGGGGTTTCTTTGACTGTCCTAAGCCCACAGGGACTTTGCCGTCCTCAGCTCATGAGACTTGAGATGGGTAGCTTGATTTGCTGAGGAAATGCGGGATGACAGATTCAACTCTGGAGTCAAACATAGCCCGGAACTATCGCCTTAAACTGAGTTTTAAGCCTGGTGCCGATAAAAAGAAAGAAATTAGCCTTAGATCGGGCAAGCCGTTTGACGGGGGAAAATGAGACCCCCCTAGGCCAGCTAGGTGGTCGCTGGATGCTGTGCAGACATCAGCAGCTGTTCATTTCATGCCCTCACGTCTCCTCGTTAGTATAGTGGTCAGTATCCCCGCCTGTCACGCGGGAGACCGACGGGGCGGTTAAACCTTTTCTGGATTTTTTTTAGTTCTTGACAAATATTCTTGAAGATTAGGCTGAGTCAAGTAGGGAATGGGTGCCAAGAACTGACTCTTTAAGAAAAAAGCACCGGCAACGCTAGTCATCGTACAATATTTGTGCACAATTGCTTACATTAGGCGGCCGGTCCACTTTATTGAGTCCCCCTCAGCACCATTTAGTGCTCCTGTTGTCTGCGAAGTCCAAATTGTAACCCTGAATCAGTTCCTCTTCTGACCCTTTGTATCATGTTACATGACGAGTAATGATCACCTGTTAGCTTTATCCCTAATTATAACTCTCACTCTTTCCCTGCATCTAACCCTAGCTCTAATCCCATCATTAACCTCGGTCCGGGCACACGCGTGAACCCCTACTCTCATCTCAGCCTCTCCTGGTGATACATCACACCTGGGATCGTTTGCTCCCTGTGGGCTGTGGGAAATTTGCTACCAGCACGCCCTGGAAGTGGGGCTCATTCCGCTGCAACGGGAGGTCTTCCCAGGACGCGTCACAGCTCAACGCAAGAGCTCCTGGGTTTCGAAGGCTCTTGCAGCAAGCCTTCACAAAGCAGCAGGGAGCGCCGTTCCAGATGGGAAACTTGAGACTGGATGTCCAGAAAAGCAAGACGTCAGAAGCGAAACCTTTTTCCTGCAGGGTGTGGCATACCATCCGCTTGCTCATTGCGACAGAGGTGGCACTAATGAAGGAAGAGGTCAACGTTACGTTCTTCTTTAAAATGCAAGGCCAGGAAAAGTGGCAGCGGTGGGATTTGAACCCACGCCTCCGAAGAGACTGGAGCCTTAATCCAGCGCCTTAGACCGCTCGGCCACGCTACCTCCCTGCTAGTCGCCGAAAGCGGAACTTGACCCGTTGCCCGGCCCGCTTTAGTGCTTTGCCTTTTCTCCTTGGAAAGTCTGGAGACAGGCAGTGGAAGGGCAGGCAAACTGTCAGGTGCGCAGAGGAGGGGAGACCATGAGGCAAGGTGGGAGATGGGGGCAAGAAGTGAGAAAAAAACTAATCGCAAGCTAGGGCAGGATTCGGAAAGTGAAGCCGAAAAGGGGCTTAGCATGCAGCCCAGGGGTTTCTTTGACTGTCCTAAGCCCACAGGGACTTTGCCGTCCTCAGCTCATGAGACTTGAGATGGGTAGCTTGATTTGCTGAGGAAATGCGGGATGACAGATTCAACTCTGGAGTCAAACATAGCCCGGAACTATCGCCTTAAACTGAGTTTTAAGCCTGGTGCCGATAAAAAGAAAGAAATTAGCCTTAGATCGGGCAAGCCGTTTGACGGGGGAAAATGAGACCCCCCTAGGCCAGCTAGGTGGTCGCTGGATGCTGTGCAGACATCAGCAGCTGTTCATTTCATGCCCTCACGTCTCCTCGTTAGTATAGTGGTCAGTATCCCCGCCTGTCACGCGGGAGACCGGGGTTCAATTCCCCGACGGGGAGGTTAAACCGTTTCTGGATTTTTTTTAGTTCTTGACAAATATTCTTGAAGATTAGGCTGAGTCAAGTAGGGAATGGGTGCCAAGAACTGACTCTTTAAGAAAAAAGCACCGGCAACGCTAGTCATCGTACAATATTTGTGCACAATTGCTTACATTAGGCGGCCGGTCCACTTTATTGAGTCCCCCTCAGCACCATTTAGTGCTCCTGTTGTCTGCGAAGTCCAAATTGTAACCCTGAATCAGTTCCTCTTCTGACCCTTTGTATCATGTTACATGACGAGTAATGATCACCTGTTAGCTTTATCCCTAATTATAACTCTCACTCTTTCCCTGCATCTAACCCTAGCTCTAATCCCATCATTAACCTCGGTCCGGGCACACGCGTGAACCCCTACTCTCATCTCAGCCTCTCCTGGTGATACATCACACCTGGGATCGTTTGCTCCCTGTGGGCTGTGGGAAATTTGCTACCAGCACGCCCTGGAAGTGGGGCTCATTCCGCTGCAACGGGAGGTCTTCCCAGGACGCGTCACAGCTCAACGCAAGAGCTCCTGGGTTTCGAAGGCTCTTGCAGCAAGCCTTCACAAAGCAGCAGGGAGCGCCGTTCCAGATGGGAAACTTGAGACTGGATGTCCAGAAAAGCAAGACGTCAGAAGCGAAACCTTTTTCCTGCAGGGTGTGGCATACCATCCGCTTGCTCATTGCGACAGAGGTGGCACTAATGAAGGAAGAGGTCAACGTTACGTTCTTCTTTAAAATGCAAGGCCAGGAAAAGTGGCAGCGGTGGGATTTGAACCCACGCCTCCGAAGAGACTGGAGCCTTAATCCAGCGCCTTAGACCGCTCGGCCACGCTACCTCCCTGCTAGTCGCCGAAAGCAGAACTTGACCCGTTGCCCGGCCCGCTTTAGTGCTTTGCCTTTTCTCCTTGGAAAGTCTGGAGACAGGCAGTGGAAGGGCAGGCAAACTGTCAGGTGCGCAGAGGAGGGGAGACCATGAGGCAAGGTGGGAGATGGGGGCAAGAAGTGAGAAAAAAACTAATCACAAGCTAGGGCAGGATTCGGAAAGTGAAGCCGAAAAGGGGCTTAGCATGCAGCCCAGGGGTTTCTTTGACTGTCCTAAGCCCACAGGGACTTTGCCGTCCTCAGCTCATGAGACTTGAGATGGGTAGCTTGATTTGCTGAGGAAATGCGGGATGACAGATTCAACTCTGGAGTCAAACATAGCCCGGAACTATCGCCTTAAACTGAGTTTTAAGCCTGGTGCCGATAAAAAGAAAGAAATTAGCCTTAGATCGGGCAAGCCGTTTGACGGGGGAAAATGAGACCCCCCTAGGCCAGCTAGGTGGTCGCTGGATGCTGTGCAGACATCAGCAGCTGTTCATTTCATGCCCTCACGTCTCCTCGTTAGTATAGTGGTCAGTATCCCCGCCTGTCACGCGGGAGACCGGGGTTCAATTCCCCGACGGGGAGGTTAAACCGTTTCTGGATTTTTTTTAGTTCTTGACAAATATTCTTGAAGATTAGGCTGAGTCAAGTAGGGAATGGGTGCCAAGAACTGACTCTTTAAGAAAAAAGCACCGGCAACGCTAGTCATCGTACAATATTTGTGCACAATTGCTTACATTAGGCGGCCGGTCCACTTTATTGAGTCCCCCTCAGCACCATTTAGTGCTCCTGTTGTCTGCGAAGTCCAAATTGTAACCCTGAATCAGTTCCTCTTCTGACCCTTTGTATCATGTTACATGACGAGTAATGATCGCCTGTTAGCTTTATCCCTAATTATAACTCTCACTCTTTCCCTGCATCTAACCCTAGCTCTAATCCCATCATTAACCTCGGTCCGGGCACACGCGTGAACCCCTACTCTCATCTCAGCCTCTCCTGGTGATACATCACACCTGGGATCGTTTGCTCCCTGTGGGCTGTGGGAAATTTGCTACCAGCACGCCCTGGAAGTGGGGCTCATTCCGCTGCAACGGGAGGTCTTCCCAGGACGCGTCACAGCTCAACGCAAGAGCTCCTGGGTTTCGAAGGCTCTTGCAGCAAGCCTTCACAAAGCAGCAGGGAGCGCCGTTCCAGATGGGAAACTTGAGACTGGATGTCCAGAAAAGCAAGACGTCAGAAGCGAAACCTTTTTCCTGCAGGGTGTGGCATACCATCCGCTTGCTCATTGCGACAGAGGTGGCACTAATGAAGGAAGAGGTCAACGTTACGTTCTTCTTTAAAATGCAAGGCCAGGAAAAGTGGCAGCGGTGGGATTTGAACCCACGCCTCCGAAGAGACTGGAGCCTTAATCCAGCGCCTTAAACCGCTCGGCCACGCTACCTCCCGGCTAGTCGCCGAAAGCGGAACTTGACCCGTTGCCCGGCCCGCTTTAGTGCTTTGCCTTTTCTCCTTGGAAAGTCTGGAGACAGGCAGTGGAAGGGCAGGCAAACTGTCAGGTGCGCAGAGGAGGGGAGACCATGAGGCAAGGTGGGAGATGGGGGCAAGAAGTGAGAAAAAAACTAATCGCAAGCTAGGGCAGGATTCGGAAAGTGAAGCCGAAAAGGGGCTTAGCATGCAGCCCAGGGGTTTCTTTGACTGTCCTAAGCCCACAGGGACTTTGCCGTCCTCAGCTCATGAGACTTGAGATGGGTAGCTTGATTTGCTGAGGAAATGCGGGATGACAGATTCAACTCTGGAGTCAAACATAGCCCGGAACTATCGCCTTAAACTGAGTTTTAAGCCTGGTGCCGATAAAAAGAAAGAAATTAGCCTTAGATCGGGCAAGCCGTTTGACGGGGGAAAATGAGACCCCCCTAGGCCAGCTAGGTGGTCGCTGGATGCTGTGCAGACATCAGCAGCTGTTCATTTCATGCCCTCACGTCTCCTCGTTAGTATAGTGGTCAGTATCCCCGCCTGTCACGCGGGAGACCGGGGTTCAATTCCCCGACGGGGAGGTTAAACCGTTTCTGGATTTTTTTTAGTTCTTGACAAATATTCTTGAAGATTAGGCTGAGTCAAGTAGGGAATGGGTGCCAAGAACTGACTCTTTAAGAAAAAAGCACCGGCAACGCTAGTCATCGTACAATATTTGTGCACAATTGCTTACATTAGGCGGCCGGTCCACTTTATTGAGTCCCCCTCAGCACCATTTAGTGCTCCTGTTGTCTGCGAAGTCCAAATTGTAACCCTGAATCAGTTCCTCTTCTGACCCTTTGTATCATGTTACATGACGAGTAATGATCACCTGTTAGCTTTATCCCTAATTATAACTCTCACTCTTTCCCTGCATCTAACCCTAGCTCTAATCCCATCATTAACCTCGGTCCGGGCACACGCGTGAACCCCTACTCTCATCTCAGCCTCTCCTGGTGATACATCACACCTGGGATCGTTTGCTCCCTGTGGGCTGTGGGAAATTTGCTACCAGCACGCCCTGGAAGTGGGGCTCATTCCGCTGCAACGGGAGGTCTTCCCAGGACGCGTCACAGCTCAACGCAAGAGCTCCTGGGTTTCGAAGGCTCTTGCAGCAAGCCTTCACAAAGCAGCAGGGAGCGCCGTTCCAGATGGGAAACTTGAGACTGGATGTCCAGAAAAGCAAGACGTCAGAAGCGAAACCTTTTTCCTGCTGGGTGTGGCATACCATCCGCTTGCTCATTGCGACAGAGGTGGCACTAATGAAGGAAGAGGTCAACGTTACGTTCTTCTTTAAAATGCAAGGCCAGGAAAAGTGGCAGCGGTGGGATTTGAACCCACGCCTCCGAAGAGACTGGAGCCTTAATCCAGCGCCTTAGACCGCTCGGCCACGCTACCTCCCTGCTAGTCGCCGAAAGCGGAACTTGACCCGTTGCCCGGCCCGCTTTAGTGCTTTGCCTTTTCTCCTTGGAAAGTCTGGAGACAGGCAGTGGAAGGGCAGGCAAACTGTCAGGTGCGCAGAGGAGGGGAGACCATGAGGCAAGGTGGGAGATGGGGGCAAGAAGTGAGAAAAAAACTAATCGCAAGCTAGGGCAGGATTCGGAAAGTGAAGCCGAAAAGGGGCTTAGCATGCAGCCCAGGGGTTTCTTTGACTGTCCTAAGCCCACAGGGACTTTGCCGTCCTCAGCTCATGAGACTTGAGATGGGTAGCTTGATTTGCTGAGGAAATGCGGGATGACAGATTCAACTCTGGAGTCAAACATAGCCCGGAACTATCGCCTTAAACTGAGTTTTAAGCCTGGTGCCGATAAAAAGAAAGAAATTAGCCTTAGATCGGGCAAGCCGTTTGACGGGGGAAAATGAGACCCCCCTAGGCCAGCTAGGTGGTCGCTGGATGCTGTGCAGACATCAGCAGCTGTTCATTTCATGCCCTCACGTCTCCTCGTTAGTATAGTGGTCAGTATCCCACGTGGGAGACCGGGGTTCAATTCCCCGACGGGGAGGTTAAACCGTTTCTGGATTTTTTTTAGTTCTTGACAAATATTCTTGAAGATTAGGCTGAGTCAAGTAGGGAATGGGTGCCAAGAACTGACTCTTTAAGAAAAAAGCACCGGCAACGCTAGTCATCGTACAATATTTGTGCACAATTGCTTACATTAGGCGGCCGGTCCACTTTATTGAGTCCCCCTCAGCACCATTTAGTGCTCCTGTTGTCTGCGAAGTCCAAATTGTAACCCTGAATCAGTTCCTCTTCTGACCCTTTGTATCATGTTACATGACGAGTAATGATCACCTGTTAGCTTTATCCCTAATTATAACTCTCACTCTTTCCCTGCATCTAACCCTAGCTCTAATCCCATCATTAACCTCGGTCCGGGCACACGCGTGAACCCCTACTCTCATCTCAGCCTCTCCTGGTGATACATCACACCTGGGATCGTTTGCTCCCTGTGGGCTGTGGGAAATTTGCTACCAGCACGCCCTGGAAGTGGGGCTCATTCCGCTGCAACGGGAGGTCTTCCCAGGACGCGTCACAGCTCAACGCAAGAGCTCCTGGGTTTCGAAGGCTCTTGCAGCAAGCCTTCACAAAGCAGCAGGGAGCGCCGTTCCAGATGGGAAACTTGAGACTGGATGTCCAGAAAAGCAAGACGTCAGAAGCGAAACCTTTTTCCTGCAGGGTGTGGCATACCATCCGCTTGCTCATTGCGACAGAGGTGGCACTAATGAAGGAAGAGGTCAACGTTACGTTCTTCTTTAAAATGCAAGGCCAGGAAAAGTGGCAGCGGTGGGATTTGAACCCACGCCTCCGAAGAGACTGGAGCCTTAATCCAGCGCCTTAGACCGCTCGGCCACGCTACCTCCCTGCTAGTCGCCGAAAGCGGAACTTGACCCGTTGCCCGGCCCGCTTTAGTGCTTTGCCTTTTCTCCTTGGAAAGTCTGGAGACAGGCAGTGGAAGGGCAGGCAAACTGTCAGGTGCGCAGAGGAGGGGAGACCATGAGGCAAGGTGGGAGATGGGGGCAAGAAGTGAGAAAAAAACTAATCGCAAGCTAGGGCAGGATTCGGAAAGTGAAGCCGAAAAGGGGCTTAGCATGCAGCCCAGGGGTTTCTTTGACTGTCCTAAGCCCACAGGGACTTTGCCGTCCTCAGCTCATGAGACTTGAGATGGGTAGCTTGATTTGCTGAGGAAATGCGGGATGACAGATTCAACTCTGGAGTCAAACATAGCCCGGAACTATCGCCTTAAACTGAGTTTTAAGCCTGGTGCCGATAAAAAGAAAGAAATTAGCCTTAGATCGGGCAAGCCGTTTGACGGGGGAAAATGAGACCCCCCTAGGCCAGCTAGGTGGTCGCTGGATGCTGTGCAGACATCAGCAGCTGTTCATTTCATGCCCTCACGTCTCCTCGTTAGTATAGTGGTCAGTATCGAGACCGGGGTTCAATTCCCCGACGGGGAGGTTAAACCTTTTCTGGATTTTTTTTAGTTCTTGACAAATATTCTTGAAGATTAGGCTGAGTCAAGTAGGGAATGGGTGCCAAGAACTGACTCTTTAAGAAAAAAGCACCGGCAACGCTAGTCATCGTACAATATTTGTGCACAATTGCTTACATTAGGCGGCCGGTCCACTTTATTGAGTCCCCCTCAGCACCATTTAGTGCTCCTGTTGTCTGCGAAGTCCAAATTGTAACCCTGAATCAGTTCCTCTTCTGACCCTTTGTATCATGTTACATGACGAGTAATGATCACCTGTTAGCTTTATCCCTAATTATAACTCTCACTCTTTCCCTGCATCTAACCCTAGCTCTAATCCCATCATTAACCTCGGTCCGGGCACACGCGTGAACCCCTACTCTCATCTCAGCCTCTCCTGGTGATACATCACACCTGGGATCGTTTGCTCCCTGTGGGCTGTGGGAAATTTGCTACCAGCACGCCCTGGAAGTGGGGCTCATTCCGCTGCAACGGGAGGTCTTCCCAGGACGCGTCACAGCTCAACGCAAGAGCTCCTGGGTTTCGAAGGCTCTTGCAGCAAGCCTTCACAAAGCAGCAGGGAGCGCCGTTCCAGATGGGAAACTTGAGACTGGATGTCCAGAAAAGCAAGACGTCAGAAGCGAAACCTTTTTCCTGCAGGGTGTGGCATACCATCCGCTTGCTCATTGCGACAGAGGTGGCACTAATGAAGGAAGAGGTCAACGTTACGTTCTTCTTTAAAATGCAAGGCCAGGAAAAGTGGCAGCGGTGGGATTTGAACCCACGCCTCCGAAGAGACTGGAGCCTTAATCCAGCGCCTTAGACCGCTCGGCCACGCTACCTCCCTGCTAGTCGCCGAAAGCGGAACTTGACCCGTTGCCCGGCCCGCTTTAGTGCTTTGCCTTTTCTCCTTGGAAAGTCTGGAGACAGGCAGTGGAAGGGCAGGCAAACTGTCAGGTGCGCAGAGGAGGGGAGACCATGAGGCAAGGTGGGAGATGGGGGCAAGAAGTGAGAAAAAAACTAATCGCAAGCTAGGGCAGGATTCGGAAAGTGAAGCCGAAAAGGGGCTTAGCATGCAGCCCAGGGGTTTCTTTGACTGTCCTAAGCCCACAGGGACTTTGCCGTCCTCAGCTCATGAGACTTGAGATGGGTAGCTTGATTTGCTGAGGAAATGCGGGATGACAGATTCAACTCTGGAGTCAAACATAGCCCGGAACTATCGCCTTAAACTGAGTTTTAAGCCTGGTGCCGATAAAAAGAAAGAAATTAGCCTTAGATCGGGCAAGCCGTTTGACGGGGGAAAATGAGACCCCCCTAGGCCAGCTAGGTGGTCGCTGGATGCTGTGCAGACATCAGCAGCTGTTCATTTCATGCCCTCACGTCTCCTCGTTAGTATAGTGGTCAGTATCCCCGACTGTCACGTGGGAGACCGGGGTTCAATTCCCCGACGGGGAGGTTAAACCGTTTCTGGATTTTTTTTAGTTCTTGACAAATATTCTTGAAGATTAGGCTGAGTCAAGTAGGGAATGGGTGCCAAGAACTGACTCTTTAAGAAAAAAGCACCGGCAACGCTAGTCATCGTACAATATTTGTGCACAATTGCTTACATTAGGCGGCCGGTCCACTTTATTGAGTCCCCCTCAGCACCATTTAGTGCTCCTGTTGTCTGCGAAGTCCAAATTGTAACCCTGAATCAGTTCCTCTTCTGACCCTTTGTATCATGTTACATGACGAGTAATGATCACCTGTTAGCTTTATCCCTAATTATAACTCTCACTCTTTCCCTGCATCTAACCCTAGCTCTAATCCCATCATTAACCTCGGTCCGGGCACACGCGTGAACCCCTACTCTCATCTCAGCCTCTCCTGGTGATACATCACACCTGGGATCGTTTGCTCCCTGTGGGCTGTGGGAAATTTGCTACCAGCACGCCCTGGAAGTGGGGCTCATTCCGCTGCAACGGGAGGTCTTCCCAGGACGCGTCACAGCTCAACGCAAGAGCTCCTGGGTTTCGAAGGCTCTTGCAGCAAGCCTTCACAAAGCAGCAGGGAGCGCCGTTCCAGATGGGAAACTTGAGACTGGATGTCCAGAAAAGCAAGACGTCAGAAGCGAAACCTTTTTCCTGCAGGGTGTGGCATACCATCCGCTTGCTCATTGCGACAGAGGTGGCACTAATGAAGGAAGAGGTCAACGTTACGTTCTTCTTTAAAATGCAAGGCCAGGAAAAGTGGCAGCGGTGGGATTTGAACCCACGCCTCCGAAGAGACTGGAGCCTTAATCCAGCGCCTTAGACCGCTCGGCCACGCTACCTCCCTGCTAGTCGCCGAAAGCGGAACTTGACCCGTTGCCCGGCCCGCTTTAGTGCTTTGCCTTTTCTCCTTGGAAAGTCTGGAGACAGGCAGTGGAAGGGCAGGCAAACTGTCAGGTGCGCAGAGGAGGGGAGACCATGAGGCAAGGTGGGAGATGGGGGCAAGAAGTGAGAAAAAAACTAATCGCAAGCTAGGGCAGGATTCGGAAAGTGAAGCCGAAAAGGGGCTTAGCATGCAGCCCAGGGGTTTCTTTGACTGTCCTAAGCCCACAGGGACTTTGCCGTCCTCAGCTCATGAGACTTGAGATGGGTAGCTTGATTTGCTGAGGAAATGCGGGATGACAGATTCAACTCTGGAGTCAAACATAGCCCGGAACTATCGCCTTAAACTGAGTTTTAAGCCTGGTGCCGATAAAAAGAAAGAAATTAGCCTTAGATCGGGCAAGCCGTTTGACGGGGGAAAATGAGACCCCCCTAGGCCAGCTAGGTGGTCGCTGGATGCTGTGCAGACATCAGCAGCTGTTCATTTCATGCCCTCACGTCTCCTCGTTAGTATAGTGGTCAGTATCCCCGCCTGTCACGCGGGAGACCGGGGTTCAATTCCCCGACGGGGAGGTTAAACCGTTTCTGGATTTTTTTTAGTTCTTGACAAATATTCTTGAAGATTAGGCTGAGTCAAGTAGGGAATGGGTGCCAAGAACTGACTCTTTAAGAAAAAAGCACCGGCAACGCTAGTCATCGTACAATATTTGTGCACAATTGCTTACATTAGGCGGCCGGTCCACTTTATTGAGTCCCCCTCAGCACCATTTAGTGCTCCTGTTGTCTGCGAAGTCCAAATTGTAACCCTGAATCAGTTCCTCTTCTGACCCTTTGTATCATGTTACATGACGAGTAATGATCACCTGTTAGCTTTATCCCTAATTATAACTCTCACTCTTTCCCTGCATCTAACCCTAGCTCTAATCCCATCATTAACCTCGGTCCGGGCACACGCGTGAACCCCTACTCTCATCTCAGCCTCTCCTGGTGATACATCACACCTGGGATCGTTTGCTCCCTGTGGGCTGTGGGAAATTTGCTACCAGCACGCCCTGGAAGTGGGGCTCATTCCGCTGCAACGGGAGGTCTTCCCAGGACGCGTCACAGCTCAACGCAAGAGCTCCTGGGTTTCGAAGGCTCTTGCAGCAAGCCTTCACAAAGCAGCAGGGAGCGCCGTTCCAGATGGGAAACTTGAGACTGGATGTCCAGAAAAGCAAGACGTCAGAAGCGAAACCTTTTTCCTGCAGGGTGTGGCATACCATCCGCTTGCTCATTGCGACAGAGGTGGCACTAATGAAGGAAGAGGTCAACGTTACGTTCTTCTTTAAAATGCAAGGCCAGGAAAAGTGGCAGCGGTGGGATTTGAACCCACGCCTCCGAAGAGACTGGAGCCTTAATCCAGCGCCTTAGACCGCTCGGCCACGCTACCTCCCTGCTAGTCGCCGAAAGCGGAACTTGACCCGTTGCCCGGCCCGCTTTAGTGCTTTGCCTTTTCTCCTTGGAAAGTCTGGAGACAGGCAGTGGAAGGGCAGGCAAACTGTCAGGTGCGCAGAGGAGGGGAGACCATGAGGCAAGGTGGGAGATGGGGGCAAGAAGTGAGAAAAAAACTAATCGCAAGCTAGGGCAGGATTCGGAAAGTGAAGCCGAAAAGGGGCTTAGCATGCAGCCCAGGGGTTTCTTTGACTGTCCTAAGCCCACAGGGACTTTGCCGTCCTCAGCTCATGAGACTTGAGATGGGTAGCTTGATTTGCTGAGGAAATGCGGGATGACAGATTCAACTCTGGAGTCAAACATAGCCCGGAACTATCGCCTTAAACTGAGTTTTAAGCCTGGTGCCGATAAAAAGAAAGAAATTAGCCTTAGATCGGGCAAGCCGTTTGACGGGGGAAAATGAGACCCCCCTAGGCCAGCTAGGTGGTCGCTGGATGCTGTGCAGACATCAGCAGCTGTTCATTTCATGCCCTCACGTCTCCTCGTTAGTATAGTGGTCAGTATCCCCGCCTGTCACGCGGGAGACCGGGGTTCAATTCCCCGACGGGGAGGTTAAACCGTTTCTGGATTTTTTTTAGTTCTTGACAAATATTCTTGAAGATTAGGCTGAGTCAAGTAGGGAATGGGTGCCAAGAACTGACTCTTTAAGAAAAAAGCACCGGCAACGCTAGTCATCGTACAATATTTGTGCACAATTGCTTACATTAGGCGGCCGGTCCACTTTATTGAGTCCCCCTCAGCACCATTTAGTGCTCCTGTTGTCTGCGAAGTCCAAATTGTAACCCTGAATCAGTTCCTCTTCTGACCCTTTGTATCATGTTACATGACGAGTAATGATCACCTGTTAGCTTTATCCCTAATTATAACTCTCACTCTTTCCCTGCATCTAACCCTAGCTCTAATCCCATCATTAACCTCGGTCCGGGCACACGCGTGAACCCCTACTCTCATCTCAGCCTCTCCTGGTGATACATCACACCTGGGATCGTTTGCTCCCTGTGGGCTGTGGGAAATTTGCTACCAGCACGCCCTGGAAGTGGGGCTCATTCCGCTGCAACGGGAGGTCTTCCCAGGACGCGTCACAGCTCAACGCAAGAGCTCCTGGGTTTCGAAGGCTCTTGCAGCAAGCCTTCACAAAGCAGCAGGGAGCGCCGTTCCAGATGGGAAACTTGAGACTGGATGTCCAGAAAAGCAAGACGTCAGAAGCGAAACCTTTTTCCTGCAGGGTGTGGCATACCATCCGCTTGCTCATTGCGACAGAGGTGGCACTAATGAAGGAAGAGGTCAACGTTACGTTCTTCTTTAAAATGCAAGGCCAGGAAAAGTGGCAGCGGTGGGATTTGAACCCACGCCTCCGAAGAGACTGGAGCCTTAATCCAGCGCCTTAGACCGCTCGGCCACGCTACCTCCCTGCTAGTCGCCGAAAGCGGAACTTGACCCGTTGCCCGGCCCGCTTTAGTGCTTTGCCTTTTCTCCTTGGAAAGTCTGGAGACAGGCAGTGGAAGGGCAGGCAAACTGTCAGGTGCGCAGAGGAGGGGAGACCATGAGGCAAGGTGGGAGATGGGGGCAAGAAGTGAGAAAAAAACTAATCGCAAGCTAGGGCAGGATTCGGAAAGTGAAGCCGAAAAGGGGCTTAGCATGCAGCCCAGGGGTTTCTTTGACTGTCCTAAGCCCACAGGGACTTTGCCGTCCTCAGCTCATGAGACTTGAGATGGGTAGCTTGATTTGCTGAGGAAATGCGGGATGACAGATTCAACTCTGGAGTCAAACATAGCCCGGAACTATCGCCTTAAACTGAGTTTTAAGCCTGGTGCCGATAAAAAGAAAGAAATTAGCCTTAGATCGGGCAAGCCGTTTGACGGGGGAAAATGAGACCCCCCTAGGCCAGCTAGGTGGTCGCTGGATGCTGTGCAGACATCAGCAGCTGTTCATTTCATGCCCTCACGTCTCCTCGTTAGTATAGTGGTCAGTATCCCCGCCTGTCACGCGGGAGACCGTCCCCGACGGGGAGGTTAAACCGTTTCTGGATTTTTTTTAGTTCTTGACAAATATTCTTGAAGATTAGGCTGAGTCAAGTAGGGAATGGGTGCCAAGAACTGACTCTTTAAGAAAAAAGCACCGGCAACGCTAGTCATCGTACAATATTTGTGCACAATTGCTTACATTAGGCGGCCGGTCCACTTTATTGAGTCCCCCTCAGCACCATTTAGTGCTCCTGTTGTCTGCGAAGTCCAAATTGTAACCCTGAATCAGTTCCTCTTCTGACCCTTTGTATCATGTTACATGACGAGTAATGATCACCTGTTAGCTTTATCCCTAATTATAACTCTCACTCTTTCCCTGCATCTAACCCTAGCTCTAATCCCATCATTAACCTCGGTCCGGGCACACGCGTGAACCCCTACTCTCATCTCAGCCTCTCCTGGTGATACATCACACCTGGGATCGTTTGCTCCCTGTGGGCTGTGGGAAATTTGCTACCAGCACGCCCTGGAAGTGGGGCTCATTCCGCTGCAACGGGAGGTCTTCCCAGGACGCGTCACAGCTCAACGCAAGAGCTCCTGGGTTTCGAAGGCTCTTGCAGCAAGCCTTCACAAAGCAGCAGGGAGCGCCGTTCCAGATGGGAAACTTGAGACTGGATGTCCAGAAAAGCAAGACGTCAGAAGCGAAACCTTTTTCCTGCAGGGTGTGGCATACCATCCGCTTGCTCATTGCGACAGAGGTGGCACTAATGAAGGAAGAGGTCAACGTTACGTTCTTCTTTAAAATGCAAGGCCAGGAAAAGTGGCAGCGGTGGGATTTGAACCCACGCCTCCGAAGAGACTGGAGCCTTAATCCAGCGCCTTAGACCGCTCGGCCACGCTACCTCCCTGCTAGTCGCCGAAAGCGGAACTTGACCCGTTGCCCGGCCCGCTTTAGTGCTTTGCCTTTTCTCCTTGGAAAGTCTGGAGACAGGCAGTGGAAGGGCAGGCAAACTGTCAGGTGCGCAGAGGAGGGGAGACCATGAGGCAAGGTGGGAGATGGGGGCAAGAAGTGAGAAAAAAACTAATCGCAAGCTAGGGCAGGATTCGGAAAGTGAAGCCGAAAAGGGGCTTAGCATGCAGCCCAGGGGTTTCTTTGACTGTCCTAAGCCCACAGGGACTTTGCCGTCCTCAGCTCATGAGACTTGAGATGGGTAGCTTGATTTGCTGAGGAAATGCGGGATGACAGATTCAACTCTGGAGTCAAACATAGCCCGGAACTATCGCCTTAAACTGAGTTTTAAGCCTGGTGCCGATAAAAAGAAAGAAATTAGCCTTAGATCGGGCAAGCCGTTTGACGGGGGAAAATGAGACCCCCCTAGGCCAGCTAGGTGGTCGCTGGATGCTGTGCAGACATCAGCAGCTGTTCATTTCATGCCCTCACGTCTCCTCGTTAGTATAGTGGTCAGTATCCCCGCCTGTCACGCGGGAGACCGGGGTTCAATTCCCGACGGGGAGGTTAAACCTTTTCTGGATTTTTTTTAGTTCTTGACAAATATTCTTGAAGATTAGGCTGAGTCAAGTAGGGAATGGGTGCCAAGAACTGACTCTTTAAGAAAAAAGCACCGGCAACGCTAGTCATCGTACAATATTTGTGCACAATTGCTTACATTAGGCGGCCGGTCCACTTTATTGAGTCCCCCTCAGCACCATTTAGTGCTCCTGTTGTCTGCGAAGTCCAAATTGTAACCCTGAATCAGTTCCTCTTCTGACCCTTTGTATCATGTTACATGACGAGTAATGATCACCTGTTAGCTTTATCCCTAATTATAACTCTCACTCTTTCCCTGCATCTAACCCTAGCTCTAATCCCATCATTAACCTCGGTCCGGGCACACGCGTGAACCCCTACTCTCATCTCAGCCTCTCCTGGTGATACATCACACCTGGGATCGTTTGCTCCCTGTGGGCTGTGGGAAATTTGCTACCAGCACGCCCTGGAAGTGGGGCTCATTCCGCTGCAACGGGAGGTCTTCCCAGGACGCGTCACAGCTCAACGCAAGAGCTCCTGGGTTTCGAAGGCTCTTGCAGCAAGCCTTCACAAAGCAGCAGGGAGCGCCGTTCCAGATGGGAAACTTGAGACTGGATGTCCAGAAAAGCAAGACGTCAGAAGCGAAACCTTTTTCCTGCAGGGTGTGGCATACCATCCGCTTGCTCATTGCGACAGAGGTGGCACTAATGAAGGAAGAGGTCAACGTTACGTTCTTCTTTAAAATGCAAGGCCAGGAAAAGTGGCAGCGGTGGGATTTGAACCCACGCCTCCGAAGAGACTGGAGCCTTAATCCAGCGCCTTAGACCGCTCGGCCACGCTACCTCCCTGCTAGTCGCCGAAAGCGGAACTTGACCCGTTGCCCGGCCAGCTTTAGTGCTTTGCCTTTTCTCCTTGGAAAGTCAGGAGACAGGCAGTGGAAGGGCAGGCAAACTGTCAGGTGCGCAGAGGAGGGGAGACCATGAGGCAAGGTGGGAGATGGGGGCAAGAAGTGAGAAAAAAACTAATCGCAAGCTAGGGCAGGATTCGGAAAGTGAAGCCGAAAAGGGGCTTAGCATGCAGCCCAGGGGTTTCTTTGACTGTCCTAAGCCCACAGGGACTTTGCCGTCCTCAGTTCATGAGACTTGAGATGGGTAGCTTGATTTGCTGAGGAAATGCGGGATGACAGATTCAACTCTGGAGTCAAACATAGCCCGGAACTATCGCCTTAAACTGAGTTTTAAGCCTGGTGCCGATAAAAAGAAAGAAATTAGCCTTAGATCGGGCAAGCCGTTTGACGGGGGAAAATGAGACCCCCCTAGGCCAGCTAGGTGGTCGCTGGATGCTGTGCAGACATCAGCAGCTGTTCATTTCATGCCCTCACGTCTCCTCGTTAGTATAGTGGTCAGTATCCCCGCCTGTCACGCGGGAGACCGGGGTTCAATTCCCCGACGGGGAGGTTAAACCGTTTCTGGATTTTTTTTAGTTCTTGACAAATATTCTTGAAGATTAGGCTGAGTCAAGTAGGGAATGGGTGCCAAGAACTGACTCTTTAAGAAAAAAGCACCGGCAACGCTAGTCATCGTACAATATTTGTGCACAATTGCTTACATTAGGCGGCCGGTCCACTTTATTGAGTCCCCCTCAGCACCATTTAGTGCTCCTGTTGTCTGCGAAGTCCAAATTGTAACCCTGAATCAGTTCCTCTTCTGACCCTTTGTATCATGTTACATGACGAGTAATGATCACCTGTTAGCTTTATCCCTAATTATAACTCTCACTCTTTCCCTGCATCTAACCCTAGCTCTAATCCCATCATTAACCTCGGTCCGGGCACACGCGTGAACCCCTACTCTCATCTCAGCCTCTCCTGGTGATACATCACACCTGGGATCGTTTGCTCCCTGTGGGCTGTGGGAAATTTGCTACCAGCACGCCCTGGAAGTGGGGCTCATTCCGCTGCAACGGGAGGTCTTCCCAGGACGCGTCACAGCTCAACGCAAGAGCTCCTGGGTTTCGAAGGCTCTTGCAGCAAGCCTTCACAAAGCAGCAGGGAGCGCCGTTCCAGATGGGAAACTTGAGACTGGATGTCCAGAAAAGCAAGACGTCAGAAGCGAAACCTTTTTCCTGCAGGGTGTGGCATACCATCCGCTTGCTCATTGCGACAGAGGTGGCACTAATGAAGGAAGAGGTCAACGTTACGTTCTTCTTTAAAATGCAAGGCCAGGAAAAGTGGCAGCGGTGGGATTTGAACCCACGCCTCCGAAGAGACTGGAGCCTTAATCCAGCGCCTTAGACCGCTCGGCCACGCTACCTCCCGGCTAGTCGCCGAAAGCGGAACTTGACCCGTTGCCCGGCCCGCTTTAGTGCTTTGCCTTTTCTCCTTGGAAAGTCTGGAGACAGGCAGTGGAAGGGCAGGCAAACTGTCAGGTGCGCAGAGGAGGGGAGACCATGAGGCAAGGTGGGAGATGGGGGCAAGAAGTGAGAAAAAAACTAATCGCAAGCAAGGCAGGATTCGGAAAGTGAAGCCGAAAAGGGGCTTAGCATGCAGCCCAGGGGTTTCTTTGACTGTCCTAAGCCCACAGGGACTTTGCCGTCCTCAGCTCATGAGACTTGAGATGGGTAGCTTGATTTGCTGAGGAAATGCGGGATGACAGATTCAACTCTGGAGTCAAACATAGCCCGGAACTATCGCCTTAAACTGAGTTTTAAGCCTGGTGCCGATAAAAAGAAAGAAATTAGCCTTAGATCGGGCAAGCCGTTTGACGGGGGAAAATGAGACCCCCCTAGGCCAGCTAGGTGGTCGCTGGATGCTGTGCAGACATCAGCAGCTGTTCATTTCATGCCCTCACGTCTCCTCGTTAGTATAGTGGTCAGTATCCCCGCCTGTCACGCGGGAGACCGGGGTTCAATTCCCCGACGGGGAGGTTAAACCGTTTCTGGATTTTTTTTAGTTCTTGACAAATATTCTTGAAGATTAGGCTGAGTCAAGTAGGGAATGGGTGCCAAGAACTGACTCTTTAAGAAAAAAGCACCGGCAACGCTAGTCATCGTACAATATTTGTGCACAATTGCTTACATTAGGCGGCCGGTCCACTTTATTGAGTCCCCCTCAGCACCATTTAGTGCTCCTGTTGTCTGCGAAGTCCAAATTGTAACCCTGAATCAGTTCCTCTTCTGACCCTTTGTATCATGTTACATGACGAGTAATGATCACCTGTTAGCTTTATCCCTAATTATAACTCTCACTCTTTCCCTGCATCTAACCCTAGCTCTAATCCCATCATTAACCTCGGTCCGGGCACACGCGTGAACCCCTACTCTCATCTCAGCCTCTCCTGGTGATACATCACACCTGGGATCGTTTGCTCCCTGTGGGCTGTGGGAAATTTGCTACCAGCACGCCCTGGAAGTGGGGCTCATTCCGCTGCAACGGGAGGTCTTCCCAGGACGCGTCACAGCTCAACGCAAGAGCTCCTGGGTTTCGAAGGCTCTTGCAGCAAGCCTTCACAAAGCAGCAGGGAGCGCCGTTCCAGATGGGAAACTTGAGACTGGATGTCCAGAAAAGCAAGACGTCAGAAGCGAAACCTTTTTCCTGCAGGGTGTGGCATACCATCCGCTTGCTCATTGCGACAGAGGTGGCACTAATGAAGGAAGAGGTCAACGTTACGTTCTTCTTTAAAATGCAAGGCCAGGAAAAGTGGCAGCGGTGGGATTTGAACCCACGCCTCCGAAGAGACTGGAGCCTTAATCCAGCGCCTTAGACCGCTCGGCCACGCTACCTCCCTGCTAGTCGCCGAAAGCGGAACTTGACCCGTTGCCCGGCCCGCTTTAGTGCTTTGCCTTTTCTCCTTGGAAAGTCTGGAGACAGGCAGTGGAAGGGCAGGCAAACTGTCAGGTGCGCAGAGGAGGGGAGACCATGAGGCAAGGTGGGAGATGGGGGCAAGAAGTGAGAAAAAAACTAATCGCAAGCTAGGGCAGGATTCGGAAAGTGAAGCCGAAAAGGGGCTTAGCATGCAGCCCAGGGGTTTCTTTGACTGTCCTAAGCCCACAGGGACTTTGCCGTCCTCAGCTCATGAGACTTGAGATGGGTAGCTTGATTTGCTGAGGAAATGCGGGATGACAGATTCAACTCTGGAGTCAAACATAGCCCGGAACTATCGCCTTAAACTGAGTTTTAAGCCTGGTGCCGATAAAAAGAAAGAAATTAGCCTTAGATCGGGCAAGCCGTTTGACGGGGGAAAATGAGACCCCCCTAGGCCAGCTAGGTGGTCGCTGGATGCTGTGCAGACATCAGCAGCTGTTCATTTCATGCCCTCACGTCTCCTCGTTAGTATAGTGGTCAGTATCCCCGCCTGTCACGCGGGAGACCGGGGTTCAATTCCCCGACGGGGAGGTTAAACCGTTTCTGGATTTTTTTTAGTTCTTGACAAATATTCTTGAAGATTAGGCTGAGTCAAGTAGGGAATGGGTGCCAAGAACTGACTCTTTAAGAAAAAAGCACCGGCAACGCTAGTCATCGTACAATATTTGTGCACAATTGCTTACATTAGGCGGCCGGTCCACTTTATTGAGTCCCCCTCAGCACCATTTAGTGCTCCTGTTGTCTGCGAAGTCCAAATTGTAACCCTGAATCAGTTCCTCTTCTGACCCTTTGTATCATGTTACATGACGAGTAATGATCACCTGTTAGCTTTATCCCTAATTATAACTCTCACTCTTTCCCTGCATCTAACCCTAGCTCTAATCCCATCATTAACCTCGGTCCGGGCACACGCGTGAACCCCTACTCTCATCTCAGCCTCTCCTGGTGATACATCACACCTGGGATCGTTTGCTCCCTGTGGGCTGTGGGAAATTTGCTACCAGCACGCCCTGGAAGTGGGGCTCATTCCGCTGCAACGGGAGGTCTTCCCAGGACGCGTCACAGCTCAACGCAAGAGCTCCTGGGTTTCGAAGGCTCTTGCAGCAAGCCTTCACAAAGCAGCAGGGAGCGCCGTTCCAGATGGGAAACTTGAGACTGGATGTCCAGA
The DNA here is from genome assembly GCF_040938575.1 of Ambystoma mexicanum. Lineage (NCBI taxonomy): Eukaryota > Metazoa > Chordata > Amphibia > Caudata > Ambystomatidae > Ambystoma > Ambystoma mexicanum. The sequence continues at coordinate 2,395,964 of NW_027182434.1, forward strand.
AAAGCAAGACGTCAGAAGCGAAACCTTTTTCCTGCAGGGTGTGGCATACCATCCGCTTGCTCATTGCGACAGAGGTGGCACTAATGAAGGAAGAGGTCAACGTTACGTTCTTCTTTAAAATGCAAGGCCAGGAAAAGTGGCAGCGGTGGGATTTGAACCCACGCCTCCGAAGAGACTGGAGCCTTAATCCAGCGCCTTAGACCGCTCGGCCACGCTACCTCCCTGCTAGTCGCCGAAAGCGGAACTTGACCCGTTGCCCGGCCCGCTTTAGTGCTTTGCCTTTTCTCCTTGGAAAGTCTGGAGACAGGCAGTGGAAGGGCAGGCAAACTGTCAGGTGCGCAGAGGAGGGGAGACCATGAGGCAAGGTGGGAGATGGGGGCAAGAAGTGAGAAAAAAACTAATCGCAAGCTAGGGCAGGATTCGGAAAGTGAAGCCGAAAAGGGGCTTAGCATGCAGCCCAGGGGTTTCTTTGACTGTCCTAAGCCCACAGGGACTTTGCCGTCCTCAGCTCATGAGACTTGAGATAGGTAGCTTGATTTGCTGAGGAAATGCGGGATGACAGATTCAACTCTGGAGTCAAACATAGCCCGGAACTATCGCCTTAAACTGAGTTTTAAGCCTGGTGCCGATAAAAAGAAAGAAATTAGCCTTAGATCGGGCAAGCCGTTTGACGGGGGAAAATGAGACCCCCCTAGGCCAGCTAGGTGGTCGCTGGATGCTGTGCAGACATCAGCAGCTGTTCATTTCATGCCCTCACGTCTCCTCGTTAGTATAGTGGTCAGTATCCCCGCCTGTCACGCGGGAGACCGGGGTTCAATTCCCCGACGGGGAGGTTAAACCGTTTCTGGATTTTTTTTAGTTCTTGACAAATATTCTTGAAGATTAGGCTGAGTCAAGTAGGGAATGGGTGCCAAGAACTGACTCTTTAAGAAAAAAGCACCGGCAACGCTAGTCATCGTACAATATTTGTGCACAATTGCTTACATTAGGCGGCCGGTCCACTTTATTGAGTCCCCCTCAGCACCATTTAGTGCTCCTGTTGTCTGCGAAGTCCAAATTGTAACCCTGAATCAGTTCCTCTTCTGACCCTTTGTATCATGTTACATGACGAGTAATGATCACCTGTTAGCTTTATCCCTAATTATAACTCTCACTCTTTCCCTGCATCTAACCCTAGCTCTAATCCCATCATTAACCTCGGTCCGGGCACACGCGTGAACCCCTACTCTCATCTCAGCCTCTCCTGGTGATACATCACACCTGGGATCGTTTGCTCCCTGTGGGCTGTGGGAAATTTGCTACCAGCACGCCCTGGAAGTGGGGCTCATTCCGCTGCAACGGGAGGTCTTCCCAGGACGCGTCACAGCTCAACGCAAGAGCTCCTGGGTTTCGAAGGCTCTTGCAGCAAGCCTTCACAAAGCAGCAGGGAGCGCCGTTCCAGATGGGAAACTTGAGACTGGATGTCCAGAAAAGCAAGACGTCAGAAGCGAAACCTTTTTCCTGCAGGGTGTGGCATACCATCCGCTTGCTCATTGCGACAGAGGTGGCACTAATGAAGGAAGAGGTCAACGTTACGTTCTTCTTTAAAATGCAAGGCCAGGAAAAGTGGCAGCGGTGGGATTTGAACCCACGCCTCCGAAGAGACTGGAGCCTTAATCCAGCGCCTTAGACCGCTCGGCCACGCTACCTCCCTGCTAGTCGCCGAAAGCGGAACTTGACCCGTTGCCCGGCCCGCTTTAGTGCTTTGCCTTTTCTCCTTGGAAAGTCTGGAGACAGGCAGTGGAAGGGCAGGCAAACTGTCAGGTGCGCAGAGGAGGGGAGACCATGAGGCAAGGTGGGAGATGGGGGCAAGAAGTGAGAAAAAAACTAATCGCAAGCTAGGGCAGGATTCGGAAAGTGAAGCCGAAAAGGGGCTTAGCATGCAGCCCAGGGGTTTCTTTGACTGTCCTAAGCCCACAGGGACTTTGCCGTCCTCAGCTCATGAGACTTGAGATGGGTAGCTTGATTTGCTGAGGAAATGCGGGATGACAGATTCAACTCTGGAGTCAAACATAGCCCGGAACTATCGCCTTAAACTGAGTTTTAAGCCTGGTGCCGATAAAAAGAAAGAAATTAGCCTTAGATCGGGCAAGCCGTTTGACGGGGGAAAATGAGACCCCCCTAGGCCAGCTAGGTGGTCGCTGGATGCTGTGCAGACATCAGCAGCTGTTCATTTCATGCCCTCACGTCTCCTCGTTAGTATAGTGGTCAGTATCCCCGCCTGTCACGCGGGAGACCGGGGTTCAATTCCCCGACGGGGAGGTTAAACCGTTTCTGGATTTTTTTTAGTTCTTGACAAATATTCTTGAAGATTAGGCTGAGTCAAGTAGGGAATGGGTGCCAAGAACTGACTCTTTAAGAAAAAAGCACCGGCAACGCTAGTCATCGTACAATATTTGTGCACAATTGCTTACATTAGGCGGCCGGTCCACTTTATTGAGTCCCCCTCAGCACCATTTAGTGCTCCTGTTGTCTGCGAAGTCCAAATTGTAACCCTGAATCAGTTCCTCTTCTGACCCTTTGTATCATGTTACATGACGAGTAATGATCACCTGTTAGCTTTATCCCTAATTATAACTCTCACTCTTTCCCTGCATCTAACCCTAGCTCTAATCCCATCATTAACCTCGGTCCGGGCACACGCGTGAACCCCTACTCTCATCTCAGCCTCTCCTGGTGATACATCACACCTGGGATCGTTTGCTCCCTGTGGGCTGTGGGAAATTTGCTACCAGCACGCCCTGGAAGTGGGGCTCATTCCGCTGCAACGGGAGGTCTTCCCAGGACGCGTCACAGCTCAACGCAAGAGCTCCTGGGTTTCGAAGGCTCTTGCAGCAAGCCTTCACAAAGCAGCAGGGAGCGCCGTTCCAGATGGGAAACTTGAGACTGGATGTCCAGAAAAGCAAGACGTCAGAAGCGAAACCTTTTTCCTGCAGGGTGTGGCATACCATCCGCTTGCTCATTGCGACAGAGGTGGCACTAATGAAGGAAGAGGTCAACGTTACGTTCTTCTTTAAAATGCAAGGCCAGGAAAAGTGGCAGCGGTGGGATTTGAACCCACGCCTCCGAAGAGACTGGAGCCTTAATCCAGCGCCTTAGACCGCTCGGCCACGCTACCTCCCTGCTAGTCGCCGAAAGCGGAACTTGACCCGTTGCCCGGCCCGCTTTAGTGCTTTGCCTTTTCTCCTTGGAAAGTCTGGAGACAGGCAGTGGAAGGGCAGGCAAACTGTCAGGTGCGCAGAGGAGGGGAGACCATGAGGCAAGGTGGGAGATGGGGGCAAGAAGTGAGAAAAAAACTAATCGCAAGCTAGGGCAGGATTCGGAAAGTGAAGCCGAAAAGGGGCTTAGCATGCAGCCCAGGGGTTTCTTTGACTGTCCTAAGCCCACAGGGACTTTGCCGTCCTCAGCTCATGAGACTTGAGATGGGTAGCTTGATTTGCTGAGGAAATGCGGGATGACAGATTCAACTCTGGAGTCAAACATAGCCCGGAACTATCGCCTTAAACTGAGTTTTAAGCCTGGTGCCGATAAAAAGAAAGAAATTAGCCTTAGATCGGGCAAGCCGTTTGACGGGGGAAAATGAGACCCCCCTAGGCCAGCTAGGTGGTCGCTGGATGCTGTGCAGACATCAGCAGCTGTTCATTTCATGCCCTCATGTCTCCTCGTTAGTATAGTGGTCAGTATCCCCGCCTGTCACGCGGGAGACCGGGGTTCAATTCCCCGACGGGGAGGTTAAACCGTTTCTGGATTTTTTTTAGTTCTTGACAAATATTCTTGAAGATTAGGCTGAGTCAAGTAGGGAATGGGTGCCAAGAACTGACTCTTTAAGAAAAAAGCACCGGCAACGCTAGTCATCGTACAATATTTGTGCACAATTGCTTACATTAGGCGGCCGGTCCACTTTATTGAGTCCCCCTCAGCACCATTTAGTGCTCCTGTTGTCTGCGAAGTCCAAATTGTAACCCTGAATCAGTTCCTCTTCTGACCCTTTGTATCATGTTACATGACGAGTAATGATCACCTGTTAGCTTTATCCCTAATTATAACTCTCACTCTTTCCCTGCATCTAACCCTAGCTCTAATCCCATCATTAACCTCGGTCCGGGCACACGCGTGAACCCCTACTCTCATCTCAGCCTCTCCTGGTGATACATCACACCTGGGATCGTTTGCTCCCTGTGGGCTGTGGGAAATTTGCTACCAGCACGCCCTGGAAGTGGGGCTCATTCCGCTGCAACGGGAGGTCTTCCCAGGACGCGTCACAGCTCAACGCAAGAGCTCCTGGGTTTCGAAGGCTCTTGCAGCAAGCCTTCACAAAGCAGCAGGGAGCGCCGTTCCAGATGGGAAACTTGAGACTGGATGTCCAGAAAAGCAAGACGTCAGAAGCGAAACCTTTTTCCTGCAGGGTGTGGCATACCATCCGCTTGCTCATTGCGACAGAGGTGGCACTAATGAAGGAAGAGGTCAACGTTACGTTCTTCTTTAAAATGCAAGGCCAGGAAAAGTGGCAGCGGTGGGATTTGAACCCACGCCTCCGAAGAGACTGGAGCCTTAATCCAGCGCCTTAGACCGCTCGGCCACGCTACCTCCCTGCTAGTCGCCGAAAGCGGAACTTGACCCGTTGCCCGGCCCGCTTTAGTGCTTTGCCTTTTCTCCTTGGAAAGTCTGGAGACAGGCAGTGGAAGGGCAGGCAAACTGTCAGGTGCGCAGAGGAGGGGAGACCATGAGGCAAGGTGGGAGATGGGGGCAAGAAGTGAGAAAAAAACTAATCGCAAGCTAGGGCAGGATTCGGAAAGTGAAGCCGAAAAGGGGCTTAGCATGCAGCCCAGGGGTTTCTTTGACTGTCCTAAGCCCACAGGGACTTTGCCGTCCTCAGCTCATGAGACTTGAGATGGGTAGCTTGATTTGCTGAGGAAATGCGGGATGACAGATTCAACTCTGGAGTCAAACATAGCCCGGAACTATCGCCTTAAACTGAGTTTTAAGCCTGGTGCCGATAAAAAGAAAGAAATTAGCCTTAGATCGGGCAAGCCGTTTGACGGGGGAAAATGAGACCCCCCTAGGCCAGCTAGGTGGTCGCTGGATGCTGTGCAGACATCAGCAGCTGTTCATTTCATGCCCTCACGTCTCCTCGTTAGTATAGTGGTCAGTATCCCCGCCTGTCACGCGGGAGACCGACGGGGCGGTTAAACCTTTTCTGGATTTTTTTTAGTTCTTGACAAATATTCTTGAAGATTAGGCTGAGTCAAGTAGGGAATGGGTGCCAAGAACTGACTCTTTAAGAAAAAAGCACCGGCAACGCTAGTCATCGTACAATATTTGTGCACAATTGCTTACATTAGGCGGCCGGTCCACTTTATTGAGTCCCCCTCAGCACCATTTAGTGCTCCTGTTGTCTGCGAAGTCCAAATTGTAACCCTGAATCAGTTCCTCTTCTGACCCTTTGTATCATGTTACATGACGAGTAATGATCACCTGTTAGCTTTATCCCTAATTATAACTCTCACTCTTTCCCTGCATCTAACCCTAGCTCTAATCCCATCATTAACCTCGGTCCGGGCACACGCGTGAACCCCTACTCTCATCTCAGCCTCTCCTGGTGATACATCACACCTGGGATCGTTTGCTCCCTGTGGGCTGTGGGAAATTTGCTACCAGCACGCCCTGGAAGTGGGGCTCATTCCGCTGCAACGGGAGGTCTTCCCAGGACGCGTCACAGCTCAACGCAAGAGCTCCTGGGTTTCGAAGGCTCTTGCAGCAAGCCTTCACAAAGCAGCAGGGAGCGCCGTTCCAGATGGGAAACTTGAGACTGGATGTCCAGAAAAGCAAGACGTCAGAAGCGAAACCTTTTTCCTGCAGGGTGTGGCATACCATCCGCTTGCTCATTGCGACAGAGGTGGCACTAATGAAGGAAGAGGTCAACGTTACGTTCTTCTTTAAAATGCAAGGCCAGGAAAAGTGGCAGCGGTGGGATTTGAACCCACGCCTCCGAAGAGACTGGAGCCTTAATCCAGCGCCTTAGACCGCTCGGCCACGCTACCTCCCTGCTAGTCGCCGAAAGCGGAACTTGACCCGTTGCCCGGCCCGCTTTAGTGCTTTGCCTTTTCTCCTTGGAAAGTCTGGAGACAGGCAGTGGAAGGGCAGGCAAACTGTCAGGTGCGCAGAGGAGGGGAGACCATGAGGCAAGGTGGGAGATGGGGGCAAGAAGTGAGAAAAAAACTAATCGCAAGCTAGGGCAGGATTCGGAAAGTGAAGCCGAAAAGGGGCTTAGCATGCAGCCCAGGGGTTTCTTTGACTGTCCTAAGCCCACAGGGACTTTGCCGTCCTCAGCTCATGAGACTTGAGATGGGTAGCTTGATTTGCTGAGGAAATGCGGGATGACAGATTCAACTCTGGAGTCAAACATAGCCCGGAACTATCGCCTTAAACTGAGTTTTAAGCCTGGTGCCGATAAAAAGAAAGAAATTAGCCTTAGATCGGGCAAGCCGTTTGACGGGGGAAAATGAGACCCCCCTAGGCCAGCTAGGTGGTCGCTGGATGCTGTGCAGACATCAGCAGCTGTTCATTTCATGCCCTCACGTCTCCTCGTTAGTATAGTGGTCAGTATCCCCGCCTGTCACGCGGGAGACCGGGGTTCAATTCCCCGACGGGGAGGTTAAACCGTTTCTGGATTTTTTTTAGTTCTTGACAAATATTCTTGAAGATTAGGCTGAGTCAAGTAGGGAATGGGTGCCAAGAACTGACTCTTTAAGAAAAAAGCACCGGCAACGCTAGTCATCGTACAATATTTGTGCACAATTGCTTACATTAGGCGGCCGGTCCACTTTATTGAGTCCCCCTCAGCACCATTTAGTGCTCCTGTTGTCTGCGAAGTCCAAATTGTAACCCTGAATCAGTTCCTCTTCTGACCCTTTGTATCATGTTACATGACGAGTAATGATCACCTGTTAGCTTTATCCCTAATTATAACTCTCACTCTTTCCCTGCATCTAACCCTAGCTCTAATCCCATCATTAACCTCGGTCCGGGCACACGCGTGAACCCCTACTCTCATCTCAGCCTCTCCTGGTGATACATCACACCTGGGATCGTTTGCTCCCTGTGGGCTGTGGGAAATTTGCTACCAGCACGCCCTGGAAGTGGGGCTCATTCCGCTGCAACGGGAGGTCTTCCCAGGACGCGTCACAGCTCAACGCAAGAGCTCCTGGGTTTCGAAGGCTCTTGCAGCAAGCCTTCACAAAGCAGCAGGGAGCGCCGTTCCAGATGGGAAACTTGAGACTGGATGTCCAGAAAAGCAAGACGTCAGAAGCGAAACCTTTTTCCTGCAGGGTGTGGCATACCATCCGCTTGCTCATTGCGACAGAGGTGGCACTAATGAAGGAAGAGGTCAACGTTACGTTCTTCTTTAAAATGCAAGGCCAGGAAAAGTGGCAGCGGTGGGATTTGAACCCACGCCTCCGAAGAGACTGGAGCCTTAATCCAGCGCCTTAGACCGCTCGGCCACGCTACCTCCCTGCTAGTCGCCGAAAGCAGAACTTGACCCGTTGCCCGGCCCGCTTTAGTGCTTTGCCTTTTCTCCTTGGAAAGTCTGGAGACAGGCAGTGGAAGGGCAGGCAAACTGTCAGGTGCGCAGAGGAGGGGAGACCATGAGGCAAGGTGGGAGATGGGGGCAAGAAGTGAGAAAAAAACTAATCGCAAGCTAGGGCAGGATTCGGAAAGTGAAGCCGAAAAGGGGCTTAGCATGCAGCCCAGGGGTTTCTTTGACTGTCCTAAGCCCACAGGGACTTTGCCGTCCTCAGCTCATGAGACTTGAGATGGGTAGCTTGATTTGCTGAGGAAATGCGGGATGACAGATTCAACTCTGGAGTCAAACATAGCCCGGAACTATCGCCTTAAACTGAGTTTTAAGCCTGGTGCCGATAAAAAGAAAGAAATTAGCCTTAGATCGGGCAAGCCGTTTGACGGGGGAAAATGAGACCCCCCTAGGCCAGCTAGGTGGTCGCTGGATGCTGTGCAGACATCAGCAGCTGTTCATTTCATGCCCTCACGTCTCCTCGTTAGTATAGTGGTCAGTATCCCCGCCTGTCACGCGGGAGACCGGGGTTCAATTCCCCGACGGGGAGGTTAAACCGTTTCTGGATTTTTTTTAGTTCTTGACAAATATTCTTGAAGATTAGGCTGAGTCAAGTAGGGAATGGGTGCCAAGAACTGACTCTTTAAGAAAAAAGCACCGGCAACGCTAGTCATCGTACAATATTTGTGCACAATTGCTTACATTAGGCGGCCGGTCCACTTTATTGAGTCCCCCTCAGCACCATTTAGTGCTCCTGTTGTCTGCGAAGTCCAAATTGTAACCCTGAATCAGTTCCTCTTCTGACCCTTTGTATCATGTTACATGACGAGTAATGATCGCCTGTTAGCTTTATCCCTAATTATAACTCTCACTCTTTCCCTGCATCTAACCCTAGCTCTAATCCCATCATTAACCTCGGTCCGGGCACACGCGTGAACCCCTACTCTCATCTCAGCCTCTCCTGGTGATACATCACACCTGGGATCGTTTGCTCCCTGTGGGCTGTGGGAAATTTGCTACCAGCACGCCCTGGAAGTGGGGCTCATTCCGCTGCAACGGGAGGTCTTCCCAGGACGCGTCACAGCTCAACGCAAGAGCTCCTGGGTTTCGAAGGCTCTTGCAGCAAGCCTTCACAAAGCAGCAGGGAGCGCCGTTCCAGATGGGAAACTTGAGACTGGATGTCCAGAAAAGCAAGACGTCAGAAGCGAAACCTTTTTCCTGCAGGGTGTGGCATACCATCCGCTTGCTCATTGCGACAGAGGTGGCACTAATGAAGGAAGAGGTCAACGTTACGTTCTTCTTTAAAATGCAAGGCCAGGAAAAGTGGCAGCGGTGGGATTTGAACCCACGCCTCCGAAGAGACTGGAGCCTTAATCCAGCGCCTTAGACCGCTCGGCCACGCTACCTCCCGGCTAGTCGCCGAAAGCGGAACTTGACCCGTTGCCCGGCCCGCTTTAGTGCTTTGCCTTTTCTCCTTGGAAAGTCTGGAGACAGGCAGTGGAAGGGCAGGCAAACTGTCAGGTGCGCAGAGGAGGGGAGACCATGAGGCAAGGTGGGAGATGGGGGCAAGAAGTGAGAAAAAAACTAATCGCAAGCTAGGGCAGGATTCGGAAAGTGAAGCCGAAAAGGGGCTTAGCATGCAGCCCAGGGGTTTCTTTGACTGTCCTAAGCCCACAGGGACTTTGCCGTCCTCAGCTCATGAGACTTGAGATGGGTAGCTTGATTTGCTGAGGAAATGCGGGATGACAGATTCAACTCTGGAGTCAAACATAGCCCGGAACTATCGCCTTAAACTGAGTTTTAAGCCTGGTGCCGATAAAAAGAAAGAAATTAGCCTTAGATCGGGCAAGCCGTTTGACGGGGGAAAATGAGACCCCCCTAGGCCAGCTAGGTGGTCGCTGGATGCTGTGCAGACATCAGCAGCTGTTCATTTCATGCCCTCACGTCTCCTCGTTAGTATAGTGGTCAGTATCCCCGCCTGTCACGCGGGAGACCGGGGTTCAATTCCCCGACGGGGAGGTTAAACCGTTTCTGGATTTTTTTTAGTTCTTGACAAATATTCTTGAAGATTAGGCTGAGTCAAGTAGGGAATGGGTGCCAAGAACTGACTCTTTAAGAAAAAAGCACCGGCAACGCTAGTCATCGTACAATATTTGTGCACAATTGCTTACATTAGGCGGCCGGTCCACTTTATTGAGTCCCCCTCAGCACCATTTAGTGCTCCTGTTGTCTGCGAAGTCCAAATTGTAACCCTGAATCAGTTCCTCTTCTGACCCTTTGTATCATGTTACATGACGAGTAATGATCACCTGTTAGCTTTATCCCTAATTATAACTCTCACTCTTTCCCTGCATCTAACCCTAGCTCTAATCCCATCATTAACCTCGGTCCGGGCACACGCGTGAACCCCTACTCTCATCTCAGCCTCTCCTGGTGATACATCACACCTGGGATCGTTTGCTCCCTGTGGGCTGTGGGAAATTTGCTACCAGCACGCCCTGGAAGTGGGGCTCATTCCGCTGCAACGGGAGGTCTTCCCAGGACGCGTCACAGCTCAACGCAAGAGCTCCTGGGTTTCGAAGGCTCTTGCAGCAAGCCTTCACAAAGCAGCAGGGAGCGCCGTTCCAGATGGGAAACTTGAGACTGGATGTCCAGAAAAGCAAGACGTCAGAAGCGAAACCTTTTTCCTGCAGGGTGTGGCATACCATCCGCTTGCTCATTGCGACAGAGGTGGCACTAATGAAGGAAGAGGTCAACGTTACGTTCTTCTTTAAAATGCAAGGCCAGGAAAAGTGGCAGCGGTGGGATTTGAACCCACGCCTCCGAAGAGACTGGAGCCTTAATCCAGCGCCTTAGACCGCTCGGCCACGCTACCTCCCTGCTAGTCGCCGAAAGCGGAACTTGACCCGTTGCCCGGCCCGCTTTAGTGCTTTGCCTTTTCTCCTTGGAAAGTCTGGAGACAGGCAGTGGAAGGGCAGGCAAACTGTCAGGTGCGCAGAGGAGGGGAGACCATGAGGCAAGGTGGGAGATGGGGGCAAGAAGTGAGAAAAAAACTAATCGCAAGCTAGGGCAGGATTCGGAAAGTGAAGCCGAAAAGGGGCTTAGCATGCAGCCCAGGGGTTTCTTTGACTGTCCTAAGCCCACAGGGACTTTGCCGTCCTCAGCTCATGAGACTTGAGATGGGTAGCTTGATTTGCTGAGGAAATGCGGGATGACAGATTCAACTCTGGAGTCAAACATAGCCCGGAACTATCGCCTTAAACTGAGTTTTAAGCCTGGTGCCGATAAAAAGAAAGAAATTAGCCTTAGATCGGGCAAGCCGTTTGACGGGGGAAAATGAGACCCCCCTAGGCCAGCTAGGTGGTCGCTGGATGCTGTGCAGACATCAGCAGCTGTTCATTTCATGCCCTCACGTCTCCTCGTTAGTATAGTGGTCAGTATCGAGACCGGGGTTCAATTCCCCGACGGGGAGGTTAAACCTTTTCTGGATTTTTTTTAGTTCTTGACAAATATTCTTGAAGATTAGGCTGAGTCAAGTAGGGAATGGGTGCCAAGAACTGACTCTTTAAGAAAAAAGCACCGGCAACGCTAGTCATCGTACAATATTTGTGCACAATTGCTTACATTAGGCGGCCGGTCCACTTTATTGAGTCCCCCTCAGCACCATTTAGTGCTCCTGTTGTCTGCGAAGTCCAAATTGTAACCCTGAATCAGTTCCTCTTCTGACCCTTTGTATCATGTTACATGACGAGTAATGATCACCTGTTAGCTTTATCCCTAATTATAACTCTCACTCTTTCCCTGCATCTAACCCTAGCTCTAATCCCATCATTAACCTCGGTCCGGGCACACGCGTGAACCCCTACTCTCATCTCAGCCTCTCCTGGTGATACATCACACCTGGGATCGTTTGCTCCCTGTGGGCTGTGGGAAATTTGCTACCAGCACGCCCTGGAAGTGGGGCTCATTCCGCTGCAACGGGAGGTCTTCCCAGGACGCGTCACAGCTCAACGCAAGAGCTCCTGGGTTTCGAAGGCTCTTGCAGCAAGCCTTCACAAAGCAGCAGGGAGCGCCGTTCCAGATGGGAAACTTGAGACTGGATGTCCAGAAAAGCAAGACGTCAGAAGCGAAACCTTTTTCCTGCAGGGTGTGGCATACCATCCGCTTGCTCATTGCGACAGAGGTGGCACTAATGAAGGAAGAGGTCAACGTTACGTTCTTCTTTAAAATGCAAGGCCAGGAAAAGTGGCAGCGGTGGGATTTGAACCCACGCCTCCGAAGAGACTGGAGCCTTAATCCAGCGCCTTAGACCGCTCGGCCACGCTACCTCCCTGCTAGTCGCCGAAAGCGGAACTTGACCCGTTGCCCGGCCCGCTTTAGTGCTTTGCCTTTTCTCCTTGGAAAGTCTGGAGACAGGCAGTGGAAGGGCAGGCAAACTGTCAGGTGCGCAGAGGAGGGGAGACCATGAGGCAAGGTGGGAGATGGGGGCAAGAAGTGAGAAAAAAACTAATCGCAAGCTAGGGCAGGATTCGGAAAGTGAAGCCGAAAAGGGGCTTAGCATGCAGCCCAGGGGTTTCTTTGACTGTCCTAAGCCCACAGGGACTTTGCCGTCCTCAGCTCATGAGACTTGAGATGGGTAGCTTGATTTGCTGAGGAAATGCGGGATGACAGATTCAACTCTGGAGTCAAACATAGCCCGGAACTATCGCCTTAAACTGAGTTTTAAGCCTGGTGCCGATAAAAAGAAAGAAATTAGCCTTAGATCGGGCAAGCCGTTTGACGGGGGAAAATGAGACCCCCCTAGGCCAGCTAGGTGGTCGCTGGATGCTGTGCAGACATCAGCAGCTGTTCATTTCATGCCCTCACGTCTCCTCGTTAGTATAGTGGTCAGTATCCCCGCCTGTCACGTGGGAGACCGGGGTTCAATTCCCCGACGGGGAGGTTAAACCGTTTCTGGATTTTTTTTAGTTCTTGACAAATATTCTTGAAGATTAGGCTGAGTCAAGTAGGGAATGGGTGCCAAGAACTGACTCTTTAAGAAAAAAGCACCGGCAACGCTAGTCATCGTACAATATTTGTGCACAATTGCTTACATTAGGCGGCCGGTCCACTTTATTGAGTCCCCCTCAGCACCATTTAGTGCTCCTGTTGTCTGCGAAGTCCAAATTGTAACCCTGAATCAGTTCCTCTTCTGACCCTTTGTATCATGTTACATGACGAGTAATGATCACCTGTTAGCTTTATCCCTAATTATAACTCTCACTCTTTCCCTGCATCTAACCCTAGCTCTAATCCCATCATTAACCTCGGTCCGGGCACACGCGTGAACCCCTACTCTCATCTCAGCCTCTCCTGGTGATACATCACACCTGGGATCGTTTGCTCCCTGTGGGCTGTGGGAAATTTGCTACCAGCACGCCCTGGAAGTGGGGCTCATTCCGCTGCAACGGGAGGTCTTCCCAGGACGCGTCACAGCTCAACGCAAGAGCTCCTGGGTTTCGAAGGCTCTTGCAGCAAGCCTTCACAAAGCAGCAGGGAGCGCCGTTCCAGATGGGAAACTTGAGACTGGATGTCCAGAAAAGCAAGACGTCAGAAGCGAAACCTTTTTCCTGCAGGGTGTGGCATACCATCCGCTTGCTCATTGCGACAGAGGTGGCACTAATGAAGGAAGAGGTCAACGTTACGTTCTTCTTTAAAATGCAAGGCCAGGAAAAGTGGCAGCGGTGGGATTTGAACCCACGCCTCCGAAGAGACTGGAGCCTTAATCCAGCGCCTTAGACCGCTCGGCCACGCTACCTCCCTGCTAGTCGCCGAAAGCGGAACTTGACCCGTTGCCCGGCCCGCTTTAGTGCTTTGCCTTTTCTCCTTGGAAAGTCTGGAGACAGGCAGTGGAAGGGCAGGCAAACTGTCAGGTGCGCAGAGGAGGGGAGACCATGAGGCAAGGTGGGAGATGGGGGCAAGAAGTGAGAAAAAAACTAATCGCAAGCTAGGGCAGGATTCGGAAAGTGAAGCCGAAAAGGGGCTTAGCATGCAGCCCAGGGGTTTCTTTGACTGTCCTAAGCCCACAGGGACTTTGCCGTCCTCAGCTCATGAGACTTGAGATGGGTAGCTTGATTTGCTGAGGAAATGCGGGATGACAGATTCAACTCTGGAGTCAAACATAGCCCGGAACTATCGCCTTAAACTGAGTTTTAAGCCTGGTGCCGATAAAAAGAAAGAAATTAGCCTTAGATCGGGCAAGCCGTTTGACGGGGGAAAATGAGACCCCCCTAGGCCAGCTAGGTGGTCGCTGGATGCTGTGCAGACATCAGCAGCTGTTCATTTCATGCCCTCACGTCTCCTCGTTAGTATAGTGGTCAGTATCCCCGCCTGTCACGCGGGAGACCGGGGTTCAATTCCCCGACGGGGAGGTTAAACCGTTTCTGGATTTTTTTTAGTTCTTGACAAATATTCTTGAAGATTAGGCTGAGTCAAGTAGGGAATGGGTGCCAAGAACTGACTCTTTAAGAAAAAAGCACCGGCAACGCTAGTCATCGTACAATATTTGTGCACAATTGCTTACATTAGGCGGCCGGTCCACTTTATTGAGTCCCCCTCAGCACCATTTAGTGCTCCTGTTGTCTGCGAAGTCCAAATTGTAACCCTGAATCAGTTCCTCTTCTGACCCTTTGTATCATGTTACATGACGAGTAATGATCACCTGTTAGCTTTATCCCTAATTATAACTCTCACTCTTTCCCTGCATCTAACCCTAGCTCTAATCCCATCATTAACCTCGGTCCGGGCACACGCGTGAACCCCTACTCTCATCTCAGCCTCTCCTGGTGATACATCACACCTGGGATCGTTTGCTCCCTGTGGGCTGTGGGAAATTTGCTACCAGCACGCCCTGGAAGTGGGGCTCATTCCGCTGCAACGGGAGGTCTTCCCAGGACGCGTCACAGCTCAACGCAAGAGCTCCTGGGTTTCGAAGGCTCTTGCAGCAAGCCTTCACAAAGCAGCAGGGAGCGCCGTTCCAGATGGGAAACTTGAGACTGGATGTCCAGAAAAGCAAGACGTCAGAAGCGAAACCTTTTTCCTGCAGGGTGTGGCATACCATCCGCTTGCTCATTGCGACAGAGGTGGCACTAATGAAGGAAGAGGTCAACGTTACGTTCTTCTTTAAAATGCAAGGCCAGGAAAAGTGGCAGCGGTGGGATTTGAACCCACGCCTCCGAAGAGACTGGAGCCTTAATCCAGCGCCTTAGACCGCTCGGCCACGCTACCTCCATGCTAGTCGCCGAAAGCGGAACTTGACCCGTTGCCCGGCCCGCTTTAGTGCTTTGCCTTTTCTCCTTGGAAAGTCTGGAGACAGGCAGTGGAAGGGCAGGCAAACTGTCAGGTGCGCAGAGGAGGGGAGACCATGAGGCAAGGTGGGAGATGGGGGCAAGAAGTGAGAAAAAAACTAATCGCAAGCTAGGGCAGGATTCGGAAAGTGAAGCCGAAAAGGGGCTTAGCATGCAGCCCAGGGGTTTCTTTGACTGTCCTAAGCCCACAGGGACTTTGCCGTCCTCAGCTCATGAGACTTGAGATGGGTAGCTTGATTTGCTGAGGAAATGCGGGATGACAGATTCAACTCTGGAGTCAAACATAGCCCGGAACTATCGCCTTAAACTGAGTTTTAAGCCTGGTGCCGATAAAAAGAAAGAAATTAGCCTTAGATCGGGCAAGCCGTTTGACGGGGGAAAATGAGACCCCCCTAGGCCAGCTAGGTGGTCGCTGGATGCTGTGCAGACATCAGCAGCTGTTCATTTCATGCCCTCACGTCTCCTCGTTAGTATAGTGGTCAGTATCCCCGCCTGTCACGCGGGAGACCGGGGTTCAATTCCCCGACGGGGAGGTTAAACCGTTTCTGGATTTTTTTTAGTTCTTGACAAATATTCTTGAAGATTAGGCTGAGTCAAGTAGGGAATGGGTGCCAAGAACTGACTCTTTAAGAAAAAAGCACCGGCAACGCTAGTCATCGTACAATATTTGTGCACAATTGCTTACATTAGGCGGCCGGTCCACTTTATTGAGTCCCCCTCAGCACCATTTAGTGCTCCTGTTGTCTGCGAAGTCCAAATTGTAACCCTGAATCAGTTCCTCTTCTGACCCTTTGTATCATGTTACATGACGAGTAATGATCACCTGTTAGCTTTATCCCTAATTATAACTCTCACTCTTTCCCTGCATCTAACCCTAGCTCTAATCCCATCATTAACCTCGGTCCGGGCACACGCGTGAACCCCTACTCTCATCTCAGCCTCTCCTGGTGATACATCACACCTGGGATCGTTTGCTCCCTGTGGGCTGTGGGAAATTTGCTACCAGCACGCACTGGAAGTGGGGCTCATTCCGCTGCAACGGGAGGTCTTCCCAGGACGCGTCACAGCTCAACGCAAGAGCTCCTGGGTTTCGAAGGCTCTTGCAGCAAGCCTTCACAAAGCAGCAGGGAGCGCCGTTCCAGATGGGAAACTTGAGACTGGATGTCCAGAAAAGCAAGACGTCAGAAGCGAAACCTTTTTCCTGCAGGGTGTGGCATACCATCCGCTTGCTCATTGCGACAGAGGTGGCACTAATGAAGGAAGAGGTCAACGTTACGTTCTTCTTTAAAATGCAAGGCCAGGAAAAGTGGCAGCGGTGGGATTTGAACCCACGCCTCCGAAGAGACTGGAGCCTTAATCCAGCGCCTTAGACCGCTCGGCCACGCTACCTCCCTGCTAGTCGCCGAAAGCGGAACTTGACCCGTTGCCCGGCCCGCTTTAGTGCTTTGCCTTTTCTCCTTGGAAAGTCTGGAGACAGGCAGTGGAAGGGCAGGCAAACTGTCAGGTGCGCAGAGGAGGGGAGACCATGAGGCAAGGTGGGAGATGGGGGCAAGAAGTGAGAAAAAAACTAATCGCAAGCTAGGGCAGGATTCGGAAAGTGAAGCCGAAAAGGGGCTTAGCATGCAGCCCAGGGGTTTCTTTGACTGTCCTAAGCCCACAGGGACTTTGCCGTCCTCAGCTCATGAGACTTGAGATGGGTAGCTTGATTTGCTGAGGAAATGCGGGATGACAGATTCAACTCTGGAGTCAAACATAGCCCGGAACTATCGCCTTAAACTGAGTTTTAAGCCTGGTGCCGATAAAAAGAAAGAAATTAGCCTTAGATCGGGCAAGCCGTTTGACGGGGGAAAATGAGACCCCCCTAGGCCAGCTAGGTGGTCGCTGGATGCTGTGCAGACATCAGCAGCTGTTCATTTCATGCCCTCACGTCTCCTCGTTAGTATAGTGGTCAGTATCCCCGCCTGTCACGCGGGAGACCGACGGGGCGGTTAAACCTTTTCTGGATTTTTTTTAGTTCTTGACAAATATTCTTGAAGATTAGGCTGAGTCAAGTAGGGAATGGGTGCCAAGAACTGACTCTTTAAGAAAAAAGCACCGGCAACGCTAGTCATCGTACAATATTTGTGCACAATTGCTTACATTAGGCGGCCGGTCCACTTTATTGAGTCCCCCTCAGCACCATTTAGTGCTCCTGTTGTCTGCGAAGTCCAAATTGTAACCCTGAATCAGTTCCTCTTCTGACCCTTTGTATCATGTTACATGACGAGTAATGATCACCTGTTAGCTTTATCCCTAATTATAACTCTCACTCTTTCCCTGCATCTAACCCTAGCTCTAATCCCATCATTAACCTCGGTCCGGGCACACGCGTGAACCCCTACTCTCATCTCAGCCTCTCCTGGTGATACATCACACCTGGGATCGTTTGCTCCCTGTGGGCTGTGGGAAATTTGCTACCAGCACGCCCTGGAAGTGGGGCTCATTCCGCTGCAACGGGAGGTCTTCCCAGGACGCGTCACAGCTCAACGCAAGAGCTCCTGGGTTTCGAAGGCTCTTGCAGCAAGCCTTCACAAAGCAGCAGGGAGCGCCGTTCCAGATGGGAAACTTGAGACTGGATGTCCAGAAAAGCAAGACGTCAGAAGCGAAACCTTTTTCCTGCAGGGTGTGGCATACCATCCGCTTGCTCATTGCGACAGAGGTGGCACTAATGAAGGAAGAGGTCAACGTTACGTTCTTCTTTAAAATGCAAGGCCAGGAAAAGTGGCAGCGGTGGGATTTGAACCCACGCCTCCGAAGAGACTGGAGCCTTAATCCAGCGCCTTAGACCGCTCGGCCACGCTACCTCCCTGCTAGTCGCCGAAAGCGGAACTTGACCCGTTGCCCGGCCCGCTTTAGTGCTTTGCCTTTTCTCCTTGGAAAGTCTGGAGACAGGCAGTGGAAGGGCAGGCAAACTGTCAGGTGCGCAGAGGAGGGGAGACCATGAGGCAAGGTGGGAGATGGGGGCAAGAAGTGAGAAAAAAACTAATCGCAAGCTAGGGCAGGATTCGGAAAGTGAAGCCGAAAAGGGGCTTAGCATGCAGCCCAGGGGTTTCTTTGACTGTCCTAAGCCCACAGGGACTTTGCCGTCCTCAGCTCATGAGACTTGAGATGGGTAGCTTGATTTGCTGAGGAAATGCGGGATGACAGATTCAACTCTGGAGTCAAACATAGCCCGGAACTATCGCCTTAAACTGAGTTTTAAGCCTGGTGCCGATAAAAAGAAAGAAATTAGCCTTAGATCGGGCAAGCCGTTTGACGGGGGAAAATGAGACCCCCCTAGGCCAGCTAGGTGGTCGCTGGATGCTGTGCAGACATCAGCAGCTGTTCATTTCATGCCCTCACGTCTCCTCGTTAGTATAGTGGTCAGTATCCCCGCCTGTCACGCGGGAGACCGGGGTTCAATTCCCCGACGGGGAGGTTAAACCGTTTCTGGATTTTTTTTAGTTCTTGACAAATATTCTTGAAGATTAGGCTGAGTCAAGTAGGGAATGGGTGCCAAGAACTGACTCTTTAAGAAAAAAGCACCGGCAACGCTAGTCATCGTACAATATTTGTGCACAATTGCTTACATTAGGCGGCCGGTCCACTTTATTGAGTCCCCCTCAGCACCATTTAGTGCTCCTGTTGTCTGCGAAGTCCAAATTGTAACCCTGAATCAGTTCCTCTTCTGACCCTTTGTATCATGTTACATGACGAGTAATGATCACCTGTTAGCTTTATCCCTAATTATAACTCTCACTCTTTCCCTGCATCTAACCCTAGCTCTAATCCCATCATTAACCTCGGTCCGGGCACACGCGTGAACCCCTACTCTCATCTCAGCCTCTCCTGGTGATACATCACACCTGGGATCGTTTGCTCCCTGTGGGCTGTGGGAAATTTGCTACCAGCACGCCCTGGAAGTGGGGCTCATTCCGCTGCAACGGGAGGTCTTCCCAGGACGCGTCACAGCTCAACGCAAGAGCTCCTGGGTTTCGAAGGCTCTTGCAGCAAGCCTTCACAAAGCAGCAGGGAGCGCCGTTCCAGATGGGAAACTTGAGACTGGATGTCCAGAAAAGCAAGACGTCAGAAGCGAAACCTTTTTCCTGCAGGGTGTGGCATACCATCCGCTTGCTCATTGCGACAGAGGTGGCACTAATGAAGGAAGAGGTCAACGTTACGTTCTTCTTTAAAATGCAAGGCCAGGAAAAGTGGCAGCGGTGGGATTTGAACCCACGCCTCCGAAGAGACTGGAGCCTTAATCCAGCGCCTTAGACCGCTCGGCCACGCTACCTCCCTGCTAGTCGCCGAAAGCAGAACTTGACCCGTTGCCCGGCCCGCTTTAGTGCTTTGCCTTTTCTCCTTGGAAAGTCTGGAGACAGGCAGTGGAAGGGCAGGCAAACTGTCAGGTGCGCAGAGGAGGGGAGACCATGAGGCAAGGTGGGAGATGGGGGCAAGAAGTGAGAAAAAAACTAATCGCAAGCTAGGGCAGGATTCGGAAAGTGAAGCCGAAAAGGGGCTTAGCATGCAGCCCAGGGGTTTCTTTGACTGTCCTAAGCCCACAGGGACTTTGCCGTCCTCAGCTCATGAGACTTGAGATGGGTAGCTTGATTTGCTGAGGAAATGCGGGATGACAGATTCAACTCTGGAGTCAAACATAGCCCGGAACTATCGCCTTAAACTGAGTTTTAAGCCTGGTGCCGATAAAAAGAAAGAAATTAGCCTTAGATCGGGCAAGCCGTTTGACGGGGGAAAATGAGACCCCCCTAGGCCAGCTAGGTGGTCGCTGGATGCTGTGCAGACATCAGCAGCTGTTCATTTCATGCCCTCACGTCTCCTCGTTAGTATAGTGGTCAGTATCCCCGCCTGTCACGCGGGAGACCGGGGTTCAATTCCCCGACCGGGAGGTTAAACCGTTTCTGGATTTTTTTTAGTTCTTGACAAATATTCTTGAAGATTAGGCTGAGTCAAGTAGGGAATGGGTGCCAAGAACTGACTCTTTAAGAAAAAAGCACCGGCAACGCTAGTCATCGTACAATATTTGTGCACAATTGCTTACATTAGGCGGCCGGTCCACTTTATTGAGTCCCCCTCAGCACCATTTAGTGCTCCTGTTGTCTGCGAAGTCCAAATTGTAACCCTGAATCAGTTCCTCTTCTGACCCTTTGTATCATGTTACATGACGAGTAATGATCGCCTGTTAGCTTTATCCCTAATTATAACTCTCACTCTTTCCCTGCATCTAACCCTAGCTCTAATCCCATCATTAACCTCGGTCCGGGCACACGCGTGAACCCCTACTCTCATCTCAGCCTCTCCTGGTGATACATCACACCTGGGATCGTTTGCTCCCTGTGGGCTGTGGGAAATTTGCTACCAGCACGCCCTGGAAGTGGGGCTCATTCCGCTGCAACGGGAGGTCTTCCCAGGACGCGTCACAGCTCAACGCAAGAGCTCCTGGGTTTCGAAGGCTCTTGCAGCAAGCCTTCACAAAGCAGCAGGGAGCGCCGTTCCAGATGGGAAACTTGAGACTGGATGTCCAGAAAAGCAAGACGTCAGAAGCGAAACCTTTTTCCTGCAGGGTGTGGCATACCATCCGCTTGCTCATTGCGACAGAGGTGGCACTAATGAAGGAAGAGGTCAACGTTACGTTCTTCTTTAAAATGCAAGGCCAGGAAAAGTGGCAGCGGTGGGATTTGAACCCACGCCTCCGAAGAGACTGGAGCCTTAATCCAGCGCCTTAGACCGCTCGGCCACGCTACCTCCCTGCTAGTCGCCGAAAGCGGAACTTGACCCGTTGCCCGGCCCGCTTTAGTGCTTTGCCTTTTCTCCTTGGAAAGTCTGGAGACAGGCAGTGGAAGGGCAGGCAAACTGTCAGGTGCGCAGAGGAGGGGAGACCATGAGGCAAGGTGGGAGATGGGGGCAAGAAGTGAGAAAAAAACTAATCGCAAGCTAGGGCAGGATTCGGAAAGTGAAGCCGAAAAGGGGCTTAGCATGCAGCCCAGGGGTTTCTTTGACTGTCCTAAGCCCACAGGGACTTTGCCGTCCTCAGCTCATGAGACTTGAGATGGGTAGCTTGATTTGCTGAGGAAATGCGGGATGACAGATTCAACTCTGGAGTCAAACATAGCCCGGAACTATCGCCTTAAACTGAGTTTTAAGCCTGGTGCCGATAAAAAGAAAGAAATTAGCCTTAGATCGGGCAAGCCGTTTGACGGGGGAAAATGAGACCCCCCTAGGCCAGCTAGGTGGTCGCTGGATGCTGTGCAGACATCAGCAGCTGTTCATTTCATGCCCTCACGTCTCCTCGTTAGTATAGTGGTCAGTATCCCCGCCTGTCACGCGGGAGACCGACGGGGCGGTTAAACCTTTTCTGGATTTTTTTTAGTTCTTGACAAATATTCTTGAAGATTAGGCTGAGTCAAGTAGGGAATGGGTGCCAAGAACTGACTCTTTAAGAAAAAAGCACCGGCAACGCTAGTCATCGTACAATATTTGTGCACAATTGCTTACATTAGGCGGCCGGTCCACTTTATTGAGTCCCCCTCAGCACCATTTAGTGCTCCTGTTGTCTGCGAAGTCCAAATTGTAACCCTGAATCAGTTCCTCTTCTGACCCTTTGTATCATGTTACATGACGAGTAATGATCACCTGTTAGCTTTATCCCTAATTATAACTCTCACTCTTTCCCTGCATCTAACCCTAGCTCTAATCCCATCATTAACCTCGGTCCGGGCACACGCGTGAACCCCTACTCTCATCTCAGCCTCTCCTGGTGATACATCACACCTGGGATCGTTTGCTCCCTGTGGGCTGTGGGAAATTTGCTACCAGCACGCCCTGGAAGTGGGGCTCATTCCGCTGCAACGGGAGGTCTTCCCAGGACGCGTCACAGCTCAACGCAAGAGCTCCTGGGTTTCGAAGGCTCTTGCAGCAAGCCTTCACAAAGCAGCAGGGAGCGCCGTTCCAGATGGGAAACTTGAGACTGGATGTCCAGAAAAGCAAGACGTCAGAAGCGAAACCTTTTTCCTGCAGGGTGTGGCATACCATCCGCTTGCTCATTGCGACAGAGGTGGCACTAATGAAGGAAGAGGTCAACGTTACGTTCTTCTTTAAAATGCAAGGCCAGGAAAAGTGGCAGCGGTGGGATTTGAACCCACGCCTCCGAAGAGACTGGAGCCTTAATCCAGCGCCTTAGACCGCTCGGCCACGCTACCTCCCTGCTAGTCGCCGAAAGCGGAACTTGACCCGTTGCCCGGCCCGCTTTAGTGCTTTGCCTTTTCTCCTTGGAAAGTCTGGAGACAGGCAGTGGAAGGGCAGGCAAACTGTCAGGTGCGCAGAGGAGGGGAGACCATGAGGCAAGGTGGGAGATGGGGGCAAGAAGTGAGAAAAAAACTAATCGCAAGCTAGGGCAGGATTCGGAAAGTGAAGCCGAAAAGGGGCTTAGCATGCAGCCCAGGGGTTTCTTTGACTGTCCTAAGCCCACAGGGACTTTGCCGTCCTCAGCTCATGAGACTTGAGATGGGTAGCTTGATTTGCTGAGGAAATGCGGGATGACAGATTCAACTCTGGAGTCAAACATAGCCCGGAACTATCGCCTTAAACTGAGTTTTAAGCCTGGTGCCGATAAAAAGAAAGAAATTAGCCTTAGATCGGGCAAGCCGTTTGACGGGGGAAAATGAGACCCCCCTAGGCCAGCTAGGTGGTCGCTGGATGCTGTGCAGACATCAGCAGCTGTTCATTTCATGCCCTCACGTCTCCTCGTTAGTATA
Organism: Ambystoma mexicanum; assembly: GCF_040938575.1. Taxonomy (NCBI): domain Eukaryota; kingdom Metazoa; phylum Chordata; class Amphibia; order Caudata; family Ambystomatidae; genus Ambystoma; species Ambystoma mexicanum. The sequence continues at coordinate 2,418,712 of NW_027182434.1, forward strand.
GTGGTCAGTATCCCCGCCTGTCACGCGGGAGACCGGGGTTCAATTCCCCGACGGGGAGGTTAAACCGTTTCTGGATTTTTTTTAGTTCTTGACAAATATTCTTGAAGATTAGGCTGAGTCAAGTAGGGAATGGGTGCCAAGAACTGACTCTTTAAGAAAAAAGCACCGGCAACGCTAGTCATCGTACAATATTTGTGCACAATTGCTTACATTAGGCGGCCGGTCCACTTTATTGAGTCCCCCTCAGCACCATTTAGTGCTCCTGTTGTCTGCGAAGTCCAAATTGTAACCCTGAATCAGTTCCTCTTCTGACCCTTTGTATCATGTTACATGACGAGTAATGATCACCTGTTAGCTTTATCCCTAATTATAACTCTCACTCTTTCCCTGCATCTAACCCTAGCTCTAATCCCATCATTAACCTCGGTCCGGGCACACGCGTGAACCCCTACTCTCATCTCAGCCTCTCCTGGTGATACATCACACCTGGGATCGTTTGCTCCCTGTGGGCTGTGGGAAATTTGCTACCAGCACGCCCTGGAAGTGGGGCTCATTCCGCTGCAACGGGAGGTCTTCCCAGGACGCGTCACAGCTCAACGCAAGAGCTCCTGGGTTTCGAAGGCTCTTGCAGCAAGCCTTCACAAAGCAGCAGGGAGCGCCGTTCCAGATGGGAAACTTGAGACTGGATGTCCAGAAAAGCAAGACGTCAGAAGCGAAACCTTTTTCCTGCAGGGTGTGGCATACCATCCGCTTGCTCATTGCGACAGAGGTGGCACTAATGAAGGAAGAGGTCAACGTTACGTTCTTCTTTAAAATGCAAGGCCAGGAAAAGTGGCAGCGGTGGGATTTGAACCCACGCCTCCGAAGAGACTGGAGCCTTAATCCAGCGCCTTAGACCGCTCGGCCACGCTACCTCCCTGCTAGTCGCCGAAAGCAGAACTTGACCCGTTGCCCGGCCCGCTTTAGTGCTTTGCCTTTTCTCCTTGGAAAGTCTGGAGACAGGCAGTGGAAGGGCAGGCAAACTGTCAGGTGCGCAGAGGAGGGGAGACCATGAGGCAAGGTGGGAGATGGGGGCAAGAAGTGAGAAAAAAACTAATCGCAAGCTAGGGCAGGATTCGGAAAGTGAAGCCGAAAAGGGGCTTAGCATGCAGCCCAGGGGTTTCTTTGACTGTCCTAAGCCCACAGGGACTTTGCCGTCCTCAGCTCATGAGACTTGAGATGGGTAGCTTGATTTGCTGAGGAAATGCGGGATGACAGATTCAACTCTGGAGTCAAACATAGCCCGGAACTATCGCCTTAAACTGAGTTTTAAGCCTGGTGCCGATAAAAAGAAAGAAATTAGCCTTAGATCGGGCAAGCCGTTTGACGGGGGAAAATGAGACCCCCCTAGGCCAGCTAGGTGGTCGCTGGATGCTGTGCAGACATCAGCAGCTGTTCATTTCATGCCCTCACGTCTCCTCGTTAGTATAGTGGTCAGTATCCCCGCCTGTCACGCGGGAGACCGGGGTTCAATTCCCCGACGGGGAGGTTAAACCGTTTCTGGATTTTTTTTAGTTCTTGACAAATATTCTTGAAGATTAGGCTGAGTCAAGTAGGGAATGGGTGCCAAGAACTGACTCTTTAAGAAAAAAGCACCGGCAACGCTAGTCATCGTACAATATTTGTGCACAATTGCTTACATTAGGCGGCCGGTCCACTTTATTGAGTCCCCCTCAGCACCATTTAGTGCTCCTGTTGTCTGCGAAGTCCAAATTGTAACCCTGAATCAGTTCCTCTTCTGACCCTTTGTATCATGTTACATGACGAGTAATGATCGCCTGTTAGCTTTATCCCTAATTATAACTCTCACTCTTTCCCTGCATCTAACCCTAGCTCTAATCCCATCATTAACCTCGGTCCGGGCACACGTGTGAACCCCTACTCTCATCTCAGCCTCTCCTGGTGATACATCACACCTGGGATCGTTTGCTCCCTGTGGGCTGTGGGAAATTTGCTACCAGCACGCCCTGGAAGTGGGGCTCATTCCGCTGCAACGGGAGGTCTTCCCAGGACGCGTCACAGCTCAACGCAAGAGCTCCTGGGTTTCGAAGGCTCTTGCAGCAAGCCTTCACAAAGCAGCAGGGAGCGCCGTTCCAGATGGGAAACTTGAGACTGGATGTCCAGAAAAGCAAGACGTCAGAAGCGAAACCTTTTTCCTGCAGGGTGTGGCATACCATCCGCTTGCTCATTGCGACAGAGGTGGCACTAATGAAGGAAGAGGTCAACGTTACGTTCTTCTTTAAAATGCAAGGCCAGGAAAAGTGGCAGCGGTGGGATTTGAACCCACGCCTCCGAAGAGACTGGAGCCTTAATCCAGCGCCTTAGACCGCTCGGCCACGCTACCTCCCGGCTAGTCGCCGAAAGCGGAACTTGACCCGTTGCCCGGCCCGCTTTAGTGCTTTGCCTTTTCTCCTTGGAAAGTCTGGAGACAGGCAGTGGAAGGGCAGGCAAACTGTCAGGTGCGCAGAGGAGGGGAGACCATGAGGCAAGGTGGGAGATGGGGGCAAGAAGTGAGAAAAAAACTAATCGCAAGCTAGGGCAGGATTCGGAAAGTGAAGCCGAAAAGGGGCTTAGCATGCAGCCCAGGGGTTTCTTTGACTGTCCTAAGCCCACAGGGACTTTGCCGTCCTCAGCTCATGAGACTTGAGATGGGTAGCTTGATTTGCTGAGGAAATGCGGGATGACAGATTCAACTCTGGAGTCAAACATAGCCCGGAACTATCGCCTTAAACTGAGTTTTAAGCCTGGTGCCGATAAAAAGAAAGAAATTAGCCTTAGATCGGGCAAGCCGTTTGACGGGGGAAAATGAGACCCCCCTAGGCCAGCTAGGTGGTCGCTGGATGCTGTGCAGACATCAGCAGCTGTTCATTTCATGCCCTCACGTCTCCTCGTTAGTATAGTGGTCAGTATCCCCGCCTGTCACGCGGGAGACCGGGGTTCAATTCCCCGACGGGGAGGTTAAACCGTTTCTGGATTTTTTTTAGTTCTTGACAAATATTCTTGAAGATTAGGCTGAGTCAAGTAGGGAAGGGGTGCCAAGAACTGACTCTTTAAGAAAAAAGCACCGGCAACGCTAGTCATCGTACAATATTTGTGCACAATTGCTTACATTAGGCGGCCGGTCCACTTTATTGAGTCCCCCTCAGCACCATTTAGTGCTCCTGTTGTCTGCGAAGTCCAAATTGTAACCCTGAATCAGTTCCTCTTCTGACCCTTTGTATCATGTTACATGACGAGTAATGATCACCTGTTAGCTTTATCCCTAATTATAACTCTCACTCTTTCCCTGCATCTAACCCTAGCTCTAATCCCATCATTAACCTCGGTCCGGGCACACGCGTGAACCCCTACTCTCATCTCAGCCTCTCCTGGTGATACATCACACCTGGGATCGTTTGCTCCCTGTGGGCTGTGGGAAATTTGCTACCAGCACGCCCTGGAAGTGGGGCTCATTCCGCTGCAACGGGAGGTCTTCCCAGGACGCGTCACAGCTCAACGCAAGAGCTCCTGGGTTTCGAAGGCTCTTGCAGCAAGCCTTCACAAAGCAGCAGGGAGCGCCGTTCCAGATGGGAAACTTGAGACTGGATGTCCAGAAAAGCAAGACGTCAGAAGCGAAACCTTTTTCCTGCAGGGTGTGGCATACCATCCGCTTGCTCATTGCGACAGAGGTGGCACTAATGAAGGAAGAGGTCAACGTTACGTTCTTCTTTAAAATGCAAGGCCAGGAAAAGTGGCAGCGGTGGGATTTGAACCCACGCCTCCGAAGAGACTGGAGCCTTAATCCAGCGCCTTAGACCGCTCGGCCACGCTACCTCCCTGCTAGTCGCCGAAAGCGGAACTTGACCCGTTGCCCGGCCCGCTTTAGTGCTCTGCCTTTTCTCCTTGGAAAGTCTGGAGACAGGCAGTGGAAGGGCAGGCAAACTGTCAGGTGCGCAGAGGAGGGGAGACCATGAGGCAAGGTGGGAGATGGGGGCAAGAAGTGAGAAAAAAACTAATCGCAAGCTAGGGCAGGATTCGGAAAGTGAAGCCGAAAAGGGGCTTAGCATGCAGCCCAGGGGTTTCTTTGACTGTCCTAAGCCCACAGGGACTTTGCCGTCCTCAGCTCATGAGACTTGAGATGGGTAGCTTGATTTGCTGAGGAAATGCGGGATGACAGATTCAACTCTGGAGTCAAACATAGCCCGGAACTATCGCCTTAAACTGAGTTTTAAGCCTGGTGCCGATAAAAAGAAAGAAATTAGCCTTAGATCGGGCAAGCCGTTTGACGGGGGAAAATGAGACCCCCCTAGGCCAGCTAGGTGGTCGCTGGATGCTGTGCAGACATCAGCAGCTGTTCATTTCATGCCCTCACGTCTCCTCGTTAGTATAGTGGTCAGTATCCCCGCCTGTCACGCGGGAGACCGGGGTTCAATTCCCCGACGGGGAGGTTAAACCGTTTCTGGATTTTTTTTAGTTCTTGACAAATATTCTTGAAGATTAGGCTGAGTCAAGTAGGGAATGGGTGCCAAGAACTGACTCTTTAAGAAAAAAGCACCGGCAACGCTAGTCATCGTACAATATTTGTGCACAATTGCTTACATTAGGCGGCCGGTCCACTTTATTGAGTCCCCCTCAGCACCATTTAGTGCTCCTGTTGTCTGCGAAGTCCAAATTGTAACCCTGAATCAGTTCCTCTTCTGACCCTTTGTATCATGTTACATGACGAGTAATGATCACCTGTTAGCTTTATCCCTAATTATAACTCTCACTCTTTCCCTGCATCTAACCCTAGCTGTAATCCCATCATTAACCTCGGTCCGGGCACACGCGTGAACCCCTACTCTCATCTCAGCCTCTCCTGGTGATACATCACACCTGGGATCGTTTGCTCCCTGTGGGCTGTGGGAAATTTGCTACCAGCACGCCCTGGAAGTGGGGCTCATTCCGCTGCAACGGGAGGTCTTCCCAGGACGCGTCACAGCTCAACGCAAGAGCTCCTGGGTTTCGAAGGCTCTTGCAGCAAGCCTTCACAAAGCAGCAGGGAGCGCCGTTCCAGATGGGAAACTTGAGACTGGATGTCCAGAAAAGCAAGACGTCAGAAGCGAAACCTTTTTCCTGCAGGGTGTGGCATACCATCCGCTTGCTCATTGCGACAGAGGTGGCACTAATGAAGGAAGAGGTCAACGTTACGTTCTTCTTTAAAATGCAAGGCCAGGAAAAGTGGCAGCGGTGGGATTTGAACCCACGCCTCCGAAGAGACTGGAGCCTTAATCCAGCGCCTTAGACCGCTCGGCCACGCTACCTCCCTGCTAGTCGCCGAAAGCAGAACTTGACCCGTTGCCCGGCCCGCTTTAGTGCTTTGCCTTTTCTCCTTGGAAAGTCTGGAGACAGGCAGTGGAAGGGCCGGCAAACTGTCAGGTGCGCAGAGGAGGGGAGACCATGAGGCAAGGTGGGAGATGGGGGCAAGAAGTGAGAAAAAAACTAATCGCAAGCTAGGGCAGGATTCGGAAAGTGAAGCCGAAAAGGGGCTTAGCATGCAGCCCAGGGGTTTCTTTGACTGTCCTAAGCCCACAGGGACTTTGCCGTCCTCAGCTCATGAGACTTGAGATGGGTAGCTTGATTTGCTGAGGAAATGCGGGATGACAGATTCAACTCTGGAGTCAAACATAGCCCGGAACTATCGCCTTAAACTGAGTTTTAAGCCTGGTGCCGATAAAAAGAAAGAAATTAGCCTTAGATCGGGCAAGCCGTTTGACGGGGGAAAATGAGACCCCCCTAGGCCAGCTAGGTGGTCGCTGGATGCTGTGCAGACATCAGCAGCTGTTCATTTCATGCCCTCACGTCTCCTCGTTAGTATAGTGGTCAGTATCCCCGCCTGTCACGCGGGAGACCGGGGTTCAATTCCCCGACGGGGAGGTTAAACCGTTTCTGGATTTTTTTTAGTTCTTGACAAATATTCTTGAAGATTAGGCTGAGTCAAGTAGGGAATGGGTGCCAAGAACTGACTCTTTAAGAAAAAAGCACCGGCAACGCTAGTCATCGTACAATATTTGTGCACAATTGCTTACATTAGGCGGCCGGTCCACTTTATTGAGTCCCCCTCAGCACCATTTAGTGCTCCTGTTGTCTGCGAAGTCCAAATTGTAACCCTGAATCAGTTCCTCTTCTGACCCTTTGTATCATGTTACATGACGAGTAATGATCACCTGTTAGCTTTATCCCTAATTATAACTCTCACTCTTTCCCTGCATCTAACCCTAGCTCTAATCCCATCATTAACCTCGGTCCGGGCACACGCGTGAACCCCTACTCTCATCTCAGCCTCTCCTGGTGATACATCACACCTGGGATCGTTTGCTCCCTGTGGGCTGTGGGAAATTTGCTACCAGCACGCCCTGGAAGTGGGGCTCATTCCGCTGCAACGGGAGGTCTTCCCAGGACGCGTCACAGCTCAACGCAAGAGCTCCTGGGTTTCGAAGGCTCTTGCAGCAAGCCTTCACAAAGCAGCAGGGAGCGCCGTTCCAGATGGGAAACTTGAGACTGGATGTCCAGAAAAGCAAGACGTCAGAAGCGAAACCTTTTTCCTGCAGGGTGTGGCATACCATCCGCTTGCTCATTGCGACAGAGGTGGCACTAATGAAGGAAGAGGTCAACGTTACGTTCTTCTTTAAAATGCAAGGCCAGGAAAAGTGGCAGCGGTGGGATTTGAACCCACGCCTCCGAAGAGACTGGAGCCTTAATCCAGCGCCTTAGACCGCTCGGCCACGCTACCTCCCTGCTAGTCGCCGAAAGCAGAACTTGACCCGTTGCCCGGCCTGCTTTAGTGCTTTGCCTTTTCTCCTTGGAAAGTCTGGAGACAGGCAGTGGAAGGGCAGGCAAACTGTCAGGTGCGCAGAGGAGGGGAGACCATGAGGCAAGGTGGGAGATGGGGGCAAGAAGTGAGAAAAAAACTAATCGCAAGCTAGGGCAGGATTCGGAAAGTGAAGCCGAAAAGGGGCTTAGCATGCAGCCCAGGGGTTTCTTTGACTGTCCTAAGCCCACAGGGACTTTGCCGTCCTCAGCTCATGAGACTTGAGATGGGTAGCTTGATTTGCTGAGGAAATGCGGGATGACAGATTCAACTCTGGAGTCAAACATAGCCCGGAACTATCGCCTTAAACTGAGTTTTAAGCCTGGTGCCGATAAAAAGAAAGAAATTAGCCTTAGATCGGGCAAGCCGTTTGACGGGGGAAAATGAGACCCCCCTAGGCCAGCTAGGTGGTCGCTGGATGCTGTGCAGACATCAGCAGCTGTTCATTTCATGCCCTCACGTCTCCTCGTTAGTATAGTGGTCAGTATCCCCGCCTGTCACGCGGGAGACCGGGGTTCAATTCCCCGACGGGGAGGTTAAACCGTTTCTGGATTTTTTTTAGTTCTTGACAAATATTCTTGAAGATTAGGCTGAGTCAAGTAGGGAATGGGTGCCAAGAACTGACTCTTTAAGAAAAAAGCACCGGCAACGCTAGTCATCGTACAATATTTGTGCACAATTGCTTACATTAGGCGGCCGGTCCACTTTATTGAGTCCCCCTCAGCACCATTTAGTGCTCCTGTTGTCTGCGAAGTCCAAATTGTAACCCTGAATCAGTTCCTCTTCTGACCCTTTGTATCATGTTACATGACGAGTAATGATCACCTGTTAGCTTTATCCCTAATTATAACTCTCACTCTTTCCCTGCATCTAACCCTAGCTCTAATCCCATCATTAACCTCGGTCCGGGCACACGCGTGAACCCCTACTCTCATCTCAGCCTCTCCTGGTGATACATCACACCTGGGATCGTTTGCTCCCTGTGGGCTGTGGGAAATTTGCTACCAGCACGCCCTGGAAGTGGGGCTCATTCCGCTGCAACGGGAGGTCTTCCCAGGACGCGTCACAGCTCAACGCAAGAGCTCCTGGGTTTCGAAGGCTCTTGCAGCAAGCCTTCACAAAGCAGCAGGGAGCGCCGTTCCAGATGGGAAACTTGAGACTGGATGTCCAGAAAAACAAGACGTCAGAAGCGAAACCTTTTTCCTGCAGGGTGTGGCATACCATCCGCTTGCTCATTGCGACAGAGGTGGCACTAATGAAGGAAGAGGTCAACGTTACGTTCTTCTTTAAAATGCAAGGCCAGGAAAAGTGGCAGCGGTGGGATTTGAACCCACGCCTCCGAAGAGACTGGAGCCTTAATCCAGCGCCTTAGACCGCTCGGCCACGCTACCTCCCTGCTAGTCGCCGAAAGCGGAACTTGACCCGTTGCCCGGCCCGCTTTAGTGCTTTGCCTTTTCTCCTTGGAAAGTCTGGAGACAGGCAGTGGAAGGGCAGGCAAACTGTCAGGTGCGCAGAGGAGGGGAGACCATGAGGCAAGGTGGGAGATGGGGGCAAGAAGTGAGAAAAAAACTAATCGCAAGCTAGGGCAGGATTCGGAAAGTGAAGCCGAAAAGGGGCTTAGCATGCAGCCCAGGGGTTTCTTTGACTGTCCTAAGCCCACAGGGACTTTGCCGTCCTCAGCTCATGAGACTTGAGATGGGTAGCTTGATTTGCTGAGGAAATGCGGGATGACAGATTCAACTCTGGAGTCAAACATAGCCCGGAACTATCGCCTTAAACTGAGTTTTAAGCCTGGTGCCGATAAAAAGAAAGAAATTAGCCTTAGATCGGGCAAGCCGTTTGACGGGGGAAAATGAGACCCCCCTAGGCCAGCTAGGTGGTCGCTGGATGCTGTGCAGACATCAGCAGCTGTTCATTTCATGCCCTCACGTCTCCTCGTTAGTATAGTGGTCAGTATCCCCGCCTGTCACGCGGGAGACCGGGGTTCAATTCCCCGACGGGGAGGTTAAACCGTTTCTGGATTTTTATTAGTTCTTGACAAATATTCTTGAAGATTAGGCTGAGTCAAGTAGGGAATGGGTGCCAAGAACTGACTCTTTAAGAAAAAAGCACCGGCAACGCTAGTCATCGTACAATATTTGTGCACAATTGCTTACATTAGGCGGCCGGTCCACTTTATTGAGTCCCCCTCAGCACCATTTAGTGCTCCTGTTGTCTGCGAAGTCCAAATTGTAACCCTGAATCAGTTCCTCTTCTGACCCTTTGTATCATGTTACATGACGAGTAATGATCACCTGTTAGCTTTATCCCTAATTATAACTCTCACTCTTTCCCTGCATCTAACCCTAGCTCTAATCCCATCATTAACCTCGGTCCGGGCACACGCGTGAACCCCTACTCTCATCTCAGCCTCTCCTGGTGATACATCACACCTGGGATCGTTTGCTCCCTGTGGGCTGTGGGAAATTTGCTACCAGCACGCCCTGGAAGTGGGGCTCATTCCGCTGCAACGGGAGGTCTTCCCAGGACGCGTCACAGCTCAACGCAAGAGCTCCTGGGTTTCGAAGGCTCTTGCAGCAAGCCTTCACAAAGCAGCAGGGAGCGCCGTTCCAGATGGGAAACTTGAGACTGGATGTCCAGAAAAGCAAGACGTCAGAAGCGAAACCTTTTTCCTGCAGGGTGTGGCATACCATCCGCTTGCTCATTGCGACAGAGGTGGCACTAATGAAGGAAGAGGTCAACGTTACGTTCTTCTTTAAAATGCAAGGCCAGGAAAAGTGGCAGCGGTGGGATTTGAACCCACGCCTCCGAAGAGACTGGAGCCTTAATCCAGCGCCTTAGACCGCTCGGCCACGCTACCTCCCTGCTAGTCGCCGAAAGCGGAACTTGACCCGTTGCCCGGCCCGCTTTAGTGCTTTGCCTTTTCTCCTTGGAAAGTCTGGAGACAGGCAGTGGAAGGGCAGGCAAACTGTCAGGTGCGCAGAGGAGGGGAGACCATGAGGCAAGGTGGGAGATGGGGGCAAGAAGTGAGAAAAAAACTAATCGCAAGCTAGGGCAGGATTCGGAAAGTGAAGCCGAAAAGGGGCTTAGCATGCAGCCCAGGGGTTTCTTTGACTGTCCTAAGCCCACAGGGACTTTGCCGTCCTCAGCTCATGAGACTTGAGATGGGTAGCTTGATTTGCTGAGGAAATGCGGGATGACAGATTCAACTCTGGAGTCAAACATAGCCCGGAACTATCGCCTTAAACTGAGTTTTAAGCCTGGTGCCGATAAAAAGAAAGAAATTAGCCTTAGATCGGGCAAGCCGTTTGACGGGGGAAAATGAGACCCCCCTAGGCCAGCTAGGTGGTCGCTGGATGCTGTGCAGACATCAGCAGCTGTTCATTTCATGCCCTCACGTCTCCTCGTTAGTATAGTGGTCAGTATCCCCGCCTGTCACGCGGGAGACCGGGGTTCCCCGACGGGGAGGTTAAACCGTTTCTGGATTTTTTTTAGTTCTTGACAAATATTCTTGAAGATTAGGCTGAGTCAAGTAGGGAATGGGTGCCAAGAACTGACTCTTTAAGAAAAAAGCACCGGCAACGCTAGTCATCGTACAATATTTGTGCACAATTGCTTACATTAGGCGGCCGGTCCACTTTATTGAGTCCCCCTCAGCACCATTTAGTGCTCCTGTTGTCTGCGAAGTCCAAATTGTAACCCTGAATCAGTTCCTCTTCTGACCCTTTGTATCATGTTACATGACGAGTAATGATCACCTGTTAGCTTTATCCCTAATTATAACTCTCACTCTTTCCCTGCATCTAACCCTAGCTCTAATCCCATCATTAACCTCGGTCCGGGCACACGCGTGAACCCCTACTCTCATCTCAGCCTCTCCTGGTGATACATCACACCTGGGATCGTTTGCTCCCTGTGGGCTGTGGGAAATTTGCTACCAGCACGCCCTGGAAGTGGGGCTCATTCCGCTGCAACGGGAGGTCTTCCCAGGACGCGTCACAGCTCAACGCAAGAGCTCCTGGGTTTCGAAGGCTCTTGCAGCAAGCCTTCACAAAGCAGCAGGGAGCGCCGTTCCAGATGGGAAACTTGAGACTGGATGTCCAGAAAAGCAAGACGTCAGAAGCGAAACCTTTTTCCTGCAGGGTGTGGCATACCATCCGCTTGCTCATTGCGACAGAGGTGGCACTAATGAAGGAAGAGGTCAACGTTACGTTCTTCTTTAAAATGCAAGGCCAGGAAAAGTGGCCGCGGTGGGATTTGAACCCACGCCTCCGAAGAGACTGGAGCCTTAATCCAGCGCCTTAGACCGCTCGGCCACGCTACCTCCCTGCTAGTCGCCGAAAGCGGAACTTGACCCGTTGCCCGGCCCGCTTTAGTGCTTTGCCTTTTCTCCTTGGAAAGTCTGGAGACAGGCAGTGGAAGGGCAGGCAAACTGTCAGGTGCGCAGAGGAGGGGAGACCATGAGGCAAGGTGGGAGATGGGGGCAAGAAGTGAGAAAAAAACTAATCGCAAGCTAGGGCAGGATTCGGAAAGTGAAGCCGAAAAGGGGCTTAGCATGCAGCCCAGGGGTTTCTTTGACTGTCCTAAGCCCACAGGGACTTTGCCGTCCTCAGCTCATGAGACTTGAGATGGGTAGCTTGATTTGCTGAGGAAATGCGGGATGACAGATTCAACTCTGGAGTCAAACTTAGCCCGGAACTATCGCCTTAAACTGAGTTTTAAGCCTGGTGCCGATAAAAAGAAAGAAATTAGCCTTAGATCGGGCAAGCCGTTTGACGGGGGAAAATGAGACCCCCTAGGCCAGCTAGGTGGTCGCTGGATGCTGTGCAGACATCAGCAGCTGTTCATTTCATGCCCTCACGTCTCCTCGTTAGTATAGTGGTCAGTATCCCCGCCTGTCACGCGGGAGACCGGGGCTCAATTCCCCGACGGGGAGGTTAAACCTTTTCTGGATTTTTTTTAGTTCTTGACAAATATTCTTGAAGATTAGGCTGAGTCAAGTAGGGAAGGGGTGCCAAGAACTGACTCTTTAAGAAAAAAGCACCGGCAACGCTAGTCATCGTACAATATTTGTGCACAATTGCTTACATTAGGCGGCCGGTCCACTTTATTGAGTCCCCCTCAGCACCATTTAGTGCTCCTGTTGTCTGCGAAGTCCAAATTGTAACCCTGAATCAGTTCCTCTTCTGACCCTTTGTATCATGTTACATGACGAGTAATGATCACCTGTTAGCTTTATCCCTAATTATAACTCTCACTCTTTCCCTGCATCTAACCCTAGCTCCAATCCCATCATTAACCTCGGTCCGGGCACACGCGTGAACCCCTACTCTCATCTCAGCCTCTCCTGGTGATACATCACACCTGGGATCGTTTGCTCCCTGTGGGCTGTGGGAAATTTGCTACCAGCACGCCCTGGAAGTGGGGCTCATTCCGCTGCAACGGGAGGTCTTCCCAGGACGCGTCACAGCTCAACGCAAGAGCTCCTGGGTTTCGAAGGCTCTTGCAGCAAGCCTTCACAAAGCAGCAGGGAGCGCCGTTCCAGATGGGAAACTTGAGACTGGATGTCCAGAAAAGCAAGACGTCAGAAGCGAAACCTTTTTCCTGCAGGGTGTGGCATACCATCCGCTTGCTCATTGCGACAGAGGTGGCACTAATGAAGGAAGAGGTCAACGTTACGTTCTTCTTTAAAATGCAAGGCCAGGAAAAGTGGCAGCGGTGGGATTTGAACCCACGCCTCCGAAGAGACTGGAGCCTTAATCCAGCGCCTTAGACCGCTCGGCCACGCTACCTCCCTGCTAGTCGCCGAAAGCGGAACTTGACCCGTTGCCCGGCCCGCTTTAGTGCTCTGCCTTTTCTCCTTGGAAAGTCTGGAGACAGGCAGTGGAAGGGCAGGCAAACTGTCAGGTGCGCAGAGGAGGGGAGACCATGAGGCAAGGTGGGAGATGGGGGCAAGAAGTGAGAAAAAAACTAATCGCAAGCTAGGGCAGGATTCGGAAAGTGAAGCCGAAAAGGGGCTTAGCATGCAGCCCAGGGGTTTCTTTGACTGTCCTAAGCCCACAGGGACTTTGCCGTCCTCAGCTCATGAGACTTGAGATGGGTAGCTTGATTTGCTGAGGAAATGCGGGATGACAGATTCAACTCTGGAGTCAAACATAGCCCGGAACTATCGCCTTAAACTGAGTTTTAAGCCTGGTGCCGATAAAAAGAAAGAAATTAGCCTTAGATCGGGCAAGCCGTTTGACGGGGGAAAATGAGACCCCCCTAGGCCAGCTAGGTGGTCGCTGGATGCTGTGCAGACATCAGCAGCTGTTCATTTCATGCCCTCACGTCTCCTCGTTAGTATAGTGGTCAGTATCCCCGCCTGTCACGCGGGAGACCGGGGTTCAATTCCCCGACGGGGAGGTTAAACCTTTTCTGGATTTTTTTTAGTTCTTGACAAATATTCTTGAAGATTAGGCTGAGTCAAGTAGGGAATGGGTGCCAAGAACTGACTCTTTAAGAAAAAAGCACCGGCAACGCTAGTCATCGTACAATATTTGTGCACAATTGCTTACATTAGGCGGCCGGTCCACTTTATTGAGTCCCCCTCAGCACCATTTAGTGCTCCTGTTGTCTGCGAAGTCCAAATTGTAACCCTGAATCAGTTCCTCTTCTGACCCTTTGTATCATGTTACATGACGAGTAATGATCACCTGTTAGCTTTATCCCTAATTATAACTCTCACTCTTTCCCTGCATCTAACCCTAGCTCTAATCCCATCATTAACCTCGGTCCGGGCACACGCGTGAACCCCTACTCTCATCTCAGCCTCTCCTGGTGATACATCACACCTGGGATCGTTTGCTCCCTGTGGGCTGTGGGAAATTTGCTACCAGCACGCCCTGGAAGTGGGGCTCATTCCGCTGCAACGGGAGGTCTTCCCAGGACGCGTCACAGCTCAACGCAAGAGCTCCTGGGTTTCGAAGGCTCTTGCAGCAAGCCTTCACAAAGCAGCAGGGAGCGCCGTTCCAGATGAGAAACTTGAGACTGGATGTCCAGAAAAGCAAGACGTCAGAAGCGAAACCTTTTTCCTGCAGGGTGTGGCATACCATCCGCTTGCTCATTGCGACAGAGGTGGCACTAATGAAGGAAGAGGTCAACGTTACGTTCTTCTTTAAAATGCAAGGCCAGGAAAAGTGGCAGCGGTGGGATTTGAACCCACGCCTCCGAAGAGACTGGAGCCTTAATCCAGCGCCTTAGACCGCTCGGCCACGCTACCTCCCTGCTAGTCGCCGAAAGCGGAACTTGACCCGTTGCCCGGCCCGCTTTAGTGCTTTGCCTTTTCTCCTTGGAAAGTCTGGAGACAGGCAGTGGAAGGGCAGGCAAACTGTCAGGTGCGCAGAGGAGGGGAGACCATGAGGCAAGGTGGGAGATGGGGGCAAGAAGTGAGAAAAAAACTAATCGCAAGCTAGGGCAGGATTCGGAAAGTGAAGCCGAAAAGGGGCTTAGCATGCAGCCCAGGGGTTTCTTTGACTGTCCTAAGCCCACAGGGACTTTGCCGTCCTCAGCTCATGAGACTTGAGATGGGTAGCTTGATTTGCTGAGGAAATGCGGGATGACAGATTCAACTCTGGAGTCAAACATAGCCCGGAACTATCGCCTTAAACTGAGTTTTAAGCCTGGTGCCGATAAAAAGAAAGAAATTAGCCTTAGATCGGGCAAGCCGTTTGACGGGGGAAAATGAGACCCCCCTAGGCCAGCTAGGTGGTCGCTGGATGCTGTGCAGACATCAGCAGCTGTTCATTTCATGCCCTCACGTCTCCTCGTTAGTATAGTGGTCAGTATCCCCGCCTGTCACGCGGGAGACCGGGGTCGACGGGGAGGTTAAACCGTTTCTGGATTTTTTTTAGTTCTTGACAAATATTCTTGAAGATTAGGCTGAGTCAAGTAGGGAATGGGTGCCAAGAACTGACTCTTTAAGAAAAAAGCACCGGCAACGCTAGTCATCGTACAATATTTGTGCACAATTGCTTACATTAGGCGGCCGGTCCACTTTATTGAGTCCCCCTCAGCACCATTTAGTGCTCCTGTTGTCTGCGAAGTCCAAATTGTAACCCTGAATCAGTTCCTCTTCTGACCCTTTGTATCATGTTACATGACGAGTAATGATCACCTGTTAGCTTTATCCCTAATTATAACTCTCACTCTTTCCCTGCATCTAACCCTAGCTCTAATCCCATCATTAACCTCGGTCCGGGCACACGCGTGAACCCCTACTCTCATCTCAGCCTCTCCTGGTGATACATCACACCTGGGATCGTTTGCTCCCTGTGGGCTGTGGGAAATTTGCTACCAGCACGCCCTGGAAGTGGGGCTCATTCCGCTGCAACGGGAGGTCTTCCCAGGACGCGTCACAGCTCAACGCAAGAGCTCCTGGGTTTCGAAGGCTCTTGCAGCAAGCCTTCACAAAGCAGCAGGGAGCGCCGTTCCAGATGGGAAACTTGAGACTGGATGTCCAGAAAAGCAAGACGTCAGAAGCGAAACCTTTTTCCTGCAGGGTGTGGCATACCATCCGCTTGCTCATTGCGACAGAGGTGGCACTAATGAAGGAAGAGGTCAACGTTACGTTCTTCTTTAAAATGCAAGGCCAGGAAAAGTGGCCGCGGTGGGATTTGAACCCACGCCTCCGAAGAGACTGGAGCCTTAATCCAGCGCCTTAGACCGCTCGGCCACGCTACCTCCCTGCTAGTCGCCGAAAGCGGAACTTGACCCGTTGCCCGGCCCGCTTTAGTGCTTTGCCTTTTCTCCTTGGAAAGTCTGGAGACAGGCAGTGGAAGGGCAGGCAAACTGTCAGGTGCGCAGAGGAGGGGAGACCATGAGGCAAGGTGGGAGATGGGGGCAAGAAGTGAGAAAAAAACTAATCGCAAGCTAGGGCAGGATTCGGAAAGTGAAGCCGAAAAGGGGCTTAGCATGCAGCCCAGGGGTTTCTTTGACTGTCCTAAGCCCACAGGGACTTTGCCGTCCTCAGCTCATGAGACTTGAGATGGGTAGCTTGATTTGCTGAGGAAATGCGGGATGACAGATTCAACTCTGGAGTCAAACTTAGCCCGGAACTATCGCCTTAAACTGAGTTTTAAGCCTGGTGCCGATAAAAAGAAAGAAATTAGCCTTAGATCGGGCAAGCCGTTTGACGGGGGAAAATGAGACCCCCTAGGCCAGCTAGGTGGTCGCTGGATGCTGTGCAGACATCAGCAGCTGTTCATTTCATGCCCTCACGTCTCCTCGTTAGTATAGTGGTCAGTATCCCCGCCTGTCACGCGGGAGACCGGGGCTCAATTCCCCGACGGGGAGGTTAAACCTTTTCTGGATTTTTTTTAGTTCTTGACAAATATTCTTGAAGATTAGGCTGAGTCAAGTAGGGAAGGGGTGCCAAGAACTGACTCTTTAAGAAAAAAGCACCGGCAACGCTAGTCATCGTACAATATTTGTGCACAATTGCTTACATTAGGCGGCCGGTCCACTTTATTGAGTCCCCCTCAGCACCATTTAGTGCTCCTGTTGTCTGCGAAGTCCAAATTGTAACCCTGAATCAGTTCCTCTTCTGACCCTTTGTATCATGTTACATGACGAGTAATGATCACCTGTTAGCTTTATCCCTAATTATAACTCTCACTCTTTCCCTGCATCTAACCCTAGCTCCAATCCCATCATTAACCTCGGTCCGGGCACACGCGTGAACCCCTACTCTCATCTCAGCCTCTCCTGGTGATACATCACACCTGGGATCGTTTGCTCCCTGTGGGCTGTGGGAAATTTGCTACCAGCACGCCCTGGAAGTGGGGCTCATTCCGCTGCAACGGGAGGTCTTCCCAGGACGCGTCACAGCTCAACGCAAGAGCTCCTGGGTTTCGAAGGCTCTTGCAGCAAGCCTTCACAAAGCAGCAGGGAGCGCCGTTCCAGATGGGAAACTTGAGACTGGATGTCCAGAAAAGCAAGACGTCAGAAGCGAAACCTTTTTCCTGCAGGGTGTGGCATACCATCCGCTTGCTCATTGCGACAGAGGTGGCACTAATGAAGGAAGAGGTCAACGTTACGTTCTTCTTTAAAATGCAAGGCCAGGAAAAGTGGCAGCGGTGGGATTTGAACCCACGCCTCCGAAGAGACTGGAGCCTTAATCCAGCGCCTTAGACCGCTCGGCCACGCTACCTCCCTGCTAGTCGCCGAAAGCGGAACTTGACCCGTTGCCCGGCCCGCTTTAGTGCTCTGCCTTTTCTCCTTGGAAAGTCTGGAGACAGGCAGTGGAAGGGCAGGCAAACTGTCAGGTGCGCAGAGGAGGGGAGACCATGAGGCAAGGTGGGAGATGGGGGCAAGAAGTGAGAAAAAAACTAATCGCAAGCTAGGGCAGGATTCGGAAAGTGAAGCCGAAAAGGGGCTTAGCATGCAGCCCAGGGGTTTCTTTGACTGTCCTAAGCCCACAGGGACTTTGCCGTCCTCAGCTCATGAGACTTGAGATGGGTAGCTTGATTTGCTGAGGAAATGCGGGATGACAGATTCAACTCTGGAGTCAAACATAGCCCGGAACTATCGCCTTAAACTGAGTTTTAAGCCTGGTGCCGATAAAAAGAAAGAAATTAGCCTTAGATCGGGCAAGCCGTTTGACGGGGGAAAATGAGACCCCCCTAGGCCAGCTAGGTGGTCGCTGGATGCTGTGCAGACATCAGCAGCTGTTCATTTCATGCCCTCACGTCTCCTCGTTAGTATAGTGGTCAGTATCCCCGCCTGTCACGCGGGAGACCGGGGTTCAATTCCCCGACGGGGAGGTTAAACCTTTTCTGGATTTTTTTTAGTTCTTGACAAATATTCTTGAAGATTAGGCTGAGTCAAGTAGGGAATGGGTGCCAAGAACTGACTCTTTAAGAAAAAAGCACCGGCAACGCTAGTCATCGTACAATATTTGTGCACAATTGCTTACATTAGGCGGCCGGTCCACTTTATTGAGTCCCCCTCAGCACCATTTAGTGCTCCTGTTGTCTGCGAAGTCCAAATTGTAACCCTGAATCAGTTCCTCTTCTGACCCTTTGTATCATGTTACATGACGAGTAATGATCACCTGTTAGCTTTATCCCTAATTATAACTCTCACTCTTTCCCTGCATCTAACCCTAGCTCTAATCCCATCATTAACCTCGGTCCGGGCACACGCGTGAACCCCTACTCTCATCTCAGCCTCTCCTGGTGATACATCACACCTGGGATCGTTTGCTCCCTGTGGGCTGTGGGAAATTTGCTACCAGCACGCCCTGGAAGTGGGGCTCATTCCGCTGCAACGGGAGGTCTTCCCAGGACGCGTCACAGCTCAACGCAAGAGCTCCTGGGTTTCGAAGGCTCTTGCAGCAAGCCTTCACAAAGCAGCAGGGAGCGCCGTTCCAGATGAGAAACTTGAGACTGGATGTCCAGAAAAGCAAGACGTCAGAAGCGAAACCTTTTTCCTGCAGGGTGTGGCATACCATCCGCTTGCTCATTGCGACAGAGGTGGCACTAATGAAGGAAGAGGTCAACGTTACGTTCTTCTTTAAAATGCAAGGCCAGGAAAAGTGGCAGCGGTGGGATTTGAACCCACGCCTCCGAAGAGACTGGAGCCTTAATCCAGCGCCTTAGACCGCTCGGCCACGCTACCTCCCTGCTAGTCGCCGAAAGCGGAACTTGACCCGTTGCCCGGCCCGCTTTAGTGCTTTGCCTTTTCTCCTTGGAAAGTCTGGAGACAGGCAGTGGAAGGGCAGGCAAACTGTCAGGTGCGCAGAGGAGGGGAGACCATGAGGCAAGGTGGGAGATGGGGGCAAGAAGTGAGAAAAAAACTAATCGCAAGCTAGGGCAGGATTCGGAAAGTGAAGCCGAAAAGGGGCTTAGCATGCAGCCCAGGGGTTTCTTTGACTGTCCTAAGCCCACAGGGACTTTGCCGTCCTCAGCTCATGAGACTTGAGATGGGTAGCTTGATTTGCTGAGGAAATGCGGGATGACAGATTCAACTCTGGAGTCAAACATAGCCCGGAACTATCGCCTTAAACTGAGTTTTAAGCCTGGTGCCGATAAAAAGAAAGAAATTAGCCTTAGATCGGGCAAGCCGTTTGACGGGGGAAAATGAGACCCCCCTAGGCCAGCTAGGTGGTCGCTGGATGCTGTGCAGACATCAGCAGCTGTTCATTTCATGCCCTCACGTCTCCTCGTTAGTATAGTGGTCAGTATCCCCGCCTGTCACGCGGGAGACCGGGGTCGACGGGGAGGTTAAACCGTTTCTGGATTTTTTTTAGTTCTTGACAAATATTCTTGAAGATTAGGCTGAGTCAAGTAGGGAATGGGTGCCAAGAACTGACTCTTTAAGAAAAAAGCACCGGCAACGCTAGTCATCGTACAATATTTGTGCACAATTGCTTACATTAGGCGGCCGGTCCACTTTATTGAGTCCCCCTCAGCACCATTTAGTGCTCCTGTTGTCTGCGAAGTCCAAATTGTAACCCTGAATCAGTTCCTCTTCTGACCCTTTGTATCATGTTACATGACGAGTAATGATCACCTGTTAGCTTTATCCCTAATTATAACTCTCACTCTTTCCCTGCATCTAACCCTAGCTCTAATCCCATCATTAACCTCGGTCCGGGCACACGCGTGAACCCCTACTCTCATCTCAGCCTCTCCTGGTGATACATCACACCTGGGATCGTTTGCTCCCTGTGGGCTGTGGGAAATTTGCTACCAGCACGCCCTGGAAGTGGGGCTCATTCCGCTGCAACGGGAGGTCTTCCCAGGACGCGTCACAGCTCAACGCAAGAGCTCCTGGGTTTCGAAGGCTCTTGCAGCAAGCCTTCACAAAGCAGCAGGGAGCGCCGTTCCAGATGGGAAACTTGAGACTGGATGTCCAGAAAAGCAAGACGTCAGAAGCGAAACCTTTTTCCTGCAGGGTGTGGCATACCATCCGCTTGCTCATTGCGACAGAGGTGGCACTAATGAAGGAAGAGGTCAACGTTACGTTCTTCTTTAAAATGCAAGGCCAGGAAAAGTGGCAGCGGTGGGATTTGAACCCACGCCTCCGAAGAGACTGGAGCCTTAATCCAGCGCCTTAGACCGCTCGGCCACGCTACCTCCCTGCTAGTCGCCGAAAGCGGAACTTGACCCGTTGCCCGGCCCGCTTTAGTGCTTTGCCTTTTCTCCTTGGAAAGTCTGGAGACAGGCAGTGGAAGGGCAGGCAAACTGTCAGGTGCGCAGAGGAGGGGAGACCATGAGGCAAGGTGGGAGATGGGGGCAAGAAGTGAGAAAAAAACTAATCGCAAGCTAGGGCAGGATTCGGAAAGTGAAGCCGAAAAGGGGCTTAGCATGCAGCCCAGGGGTTTCTTTGACTGTCCTAAGCCCACAGGGACTTTGCCGTCCTCAGCTCATGAGACTTGAGATGGGTAGCTTGATTTGCTGAGGAAATGCGGGATGACAGATTCAACTCTGGAGTCAAACATAGCCCGGAACTATCGCCTTAAACTGAGTTTTAAGCCTGGTGCCGATAAAAAGAAAGAAATTAGCCTTAGATCGGGCAAGCCGTTTGACGGGGGAAAATGAGACCCCCCTAGGCCAGCTAGGTGGTCGCTGGATGCTGTGCAGACATCAGCAGCTGTTCATTTCATTCCCTCACGTCTCCTCGTTAGTATAGTGGTCAGTATCCCCGCCTGGGGTTCAATTCCCCGACGGGGAGGTTAAACCGTTTCTGGATTTTTTTTAGTTCTTGACAAATATTCTTGAAGATTAGGCTGAGTCAAGTAGGGAATGGGTGCCAAGAACTGACTCTTTAAGAAAAAAGCACCGGCAACGCTAGTCATCGTACAATATTTGTGCACAATTGCTTACATTAGGCGGCCGGTCCACTTTATTGAGTCCCCCTCAGCACCATTTAGTGCTCCTGTTGTCTGCGAAGTCCAAATTGTAACCCTGAATCAGTTCCTCTTCTGACCCTTTGTATCATGTTACATGACGAGTAATGATCACCTGTTAGCTTTATCCCTAATTATAACTCTCACTCTTTCCCTGCATCTAACCCTAGCTCTAATCCCATCATTAACCTCGGTCCGGGCACACGCGTGAACCCCTACTCTCATCTCAGCCTCTCCTGGTGATACATCACACCTGGGATCGTTTGCTCCCTGTGGGCTGTGGGAAATTTGCTACCAGCACGCCCTGGAAGTGGGGCTCATTCCGCTGCAACGGGAGGTCTTCCCAGGACGCGTCACAGCTCAACGCAAGAGCTCCTGGGTTTCGAAGGCTCTTGCAGCAAGCCTTCACAAAGCAGCAGGGAGCGCCGTTCCAGATGGGAAACTTGAGACTGGATGTCCAGAAAAGCAAGACGTCAGAAGCGAAACCTTTTTCCTGCAGGGTGTGGCATACCATCCGCTTGCTCATTGCGACAGAGGTGGCACTAATGAAGGAAGAGGTCAACGTTACGTTCTTCTTTAAAATGCAAGGCCAGGAAAAGTGGCAGCGGTGGGATTTGAACCCACGCCTCCGAAGAGACTGGAGCCTTAATCCAGCGCCTTAGACCGCTCGGCCACGCTACCTCCCTGCTAGTCGCCGAAAGCGGAACTTGACCCGTTGCCCGGCCCGCTTTAGTGCTTTGCCTTTTCTCCTTGGAAAGTCTGGAGACAGGCAGTGGAAGGGCAGGCAAACTGTCAGGTGCGCAGAGGAGGGGAGACCATGAGGCAAGGTGGGAGATGGGGGCAAGAAGTGAGAAAAAAACTAATCGCAAGCTAGGGCAGGATTCGGAAAGTGAAGCCGAAAAGGGGCTTAGCATGCAGCCCAGGGGTTTCTTTGACTGTCCTAAACCCACAGGGACTTTGCCGTCCTCAGCTCATGAGACTTGAGATGGGTAGCTTGATTTGCTGAGGAAATGCGGGATGACAGATTCAACTCTGGAGTCAAACATAGCCCGGAACTATCGCCTTAAACTGAGTTTTAAGCCTGGTGCCGATAAAAAGAAAGAAATTAGCCTTAGATCGGGCAAGCCGTTTGACGGGGGAAAATGAGACCCCCCTAGGCCAGCTAGGTGGTCGCTGGATGCTGTGCAGACATCAGCAGCTGTTCATTTCATGCCCTCACGTCTCCTCGTTAGTATAGTGGTCAGTATCCCCGCCTGTCACCCGACGGGGAGGTTAAACCTTTTCTGGATTTTTTTTAGTTCTTGACAAATATTCTTGAAGATTAGGCTGAGTCAAGTAGGGAATGGGTGCCAAGAACTGACTCTTTAAGAAAAAAGCACCGGCAACGCTAGTCATCGTACAATATTTGTGCACAATTGCTTACATTAGGCGGCCGGTCCACTTTATTGAGTCCCCCTCAGCACCATTTAGTGCTCCTGTTGTCTGCGAAGTCCAAATTGTAACCCTGAATCAGTTCCTCTTCTGACCCTTTGTATCATGTTACATGACGAGTAATGATCACCTGTTAGCTTTATCCCTAATTATAACTCTCACTCTTTCCCTGCATCTAACCCTAGCTCTAATCCCATCATTAACCTCGGTCCGGGCACACGCGTGAACCCCTACTCTCATCTCAGCCTCTCCTGGTGATACATCACACCTGGGATCGTTTGCTCCCTGTGGGCTGTGGGAAATTTGCTACCAGCACGCCCTGGAAGTGGGGCTCATTCCGCTGCAACGGGAGGTCTTCCCAGGACGCGTCACAGCTCAACGCAAGAGCTCCTGGGTTTCGAAGGCTCTTGCAGCAAGCCTTCACAAAGCAGCAGGGAGCGCCGTTCCAGATGGGAAACTTGAGACTGGATGTCCAGAAAAGCAAGACGTCAGAAGCGAAACCTTTTTCCTGCAGGGTGTGGCATACCATCCGCTTGCTCATTGCGACAGAGGTGGCACTAATGAAGGAAGAGGTCAACGTTACGTTCTTCTTTAAAATGCAAGGCCAGGAAAAGTGGCAGCGGTGGGATTTGAACCCACGCCTCCGAAGAGACTGGAGCCTTAATCCAGCGCCTTAGACCGCTCGGCCACGCTACCTCCCGGCTAGTCGCCGAAAGCGGAACTTGACCCGTTGCCCGGCCCGCTTTAGTGCTTTGCCTTTTCTCCTTGGAAAGTCTGGAGACAGGCAGTGGAAGGGCAGGCAA
This sequence comes from Ambystoma mexicanum, assembly GCF_040938575.1. NCBI lineage: Eukaryota > Metazoa > Chordata > Amphibia > Caudata > Ambystomatidae > Ambystoma > Ambystoma mexicanum. The sequence goes on from NW_027182434.1 coordinate 2,441,705, forward strand.
ACTGTCAGGTGCGCAGAGGAGGGGAGACCATGAGGCAAGGTGGGAGATGGGGGCAAGAAGTGAGAAAAAAACTAATCGCAAGCTAGGGCAGGATTCGGAAAGTGAAGCCGAAAAGGGGCTTAGCATGCAGCCCAGGGGTTTCTTTGACTGTCCTAAGCCCACAGGGACTTTGCCGTCCTCAGCTCATGAGACTTGAGATGGGTAGCTTGATTTGCTGAGGAAATGCGGGATGACAGATTCAACTCTGGAGTCAAACATAGCCCGGAACTATCGCCTTAAACTGAGTTTTAAGCCTGGTGCCGATAAAAAGAAAGAAATTAGCCTTAGATCGGGCAAGCCGTTTGACGGGGGAAAATGAGACCCCCCCTAGGCCAGCTAGGTGGTCGCTGGATGCTGTGCAGACATCAGCAGCTGTTCATTTCATGCCCTCACGTCTCCTCGTTAGTATAGTGGTCAGTATCCCTGCCTGTCACGCGGGAGACCGGGGTTCAATTCCCCGACGGGGAGGTTAAACCGTTTCTGGATTTTTTTTAGTTCTTGACAAATATTCTTGAAGATTAGGCTGAGTCAAGTAGGGAATGGGTGCCAAGAACTGACTCTTTAAGAAAAAAGCACCGGCAACGCTAGTCATCGTACAATATTTGTGCACAATTGCTTACATTAGGCGGCCGGTCCACTTTATTGAGTCCCCCTCAGCACCATTTAGTGCTCCTGTTGTCTGCGAAGTCCAAATTGTAACCCTGAATCAGTTCCTCTTCTGACCCTTTGTATCATGTTACATGACGAGTAATGATCACCTGTTAGCTTTATCCCTAATTATAACTCTCACTCTTTCCCTGCATCTAACCCTAGCTCTAATCCCATCATTAACCTCGGTCCGGGCACACGCGTGAACCCCTACTCTCATCTCAGCCTCTCCTGGTGATACATCACACCTGGGATCGTTTGCTCCCTGTGGGCTGTGGGAAATTTGCTACCAGCACGCCCTGGAAGTGGGGCTCATTCCGCTGCAACGGGAGGTCTTCCCAGGACGCGTCACAGCTCAACGCAAGAGCTCCTGGGTTTCGAAGGCTCTTGCAGCAAGCCTTCACAAAGCAGCAGGGAGCGCCGTTCCAGATGGGAAACTTGAGACTGGATGTCCAGAAAAGCAAGACGTCAGAAGCGAAACCTTTTTCCTGCAGGGTGTGGCATACCATCCGCTTGCTCATTGCGACAGAGGTGGCACTAATGAAGGAAGAGGTCAACGTTACGTTCTTCTTTAAAATGCAAGGCCAGGAAAAGTGGCAGCGGTGGGATTTGAACCCACGCCTCCGAAGAGACTGGAGCCTTAATCCAGCGCCTTAGACCGCTCGGCCACGCTACCTCCCTGCTAGTCGCCGAAAGCGGAACTTGACCCGTTGCCCGGCCCGCTTTAGTGCTTTGCCTTTTCTCCTTGGAAAGTCTGGAGACAGGCAGTGGAAGGGCAGGCAAACTGTCAGGTGCGCAGAGGAGGGGAGACCATGAGGCAAGGTGGGAGATGGGGGCAAGAAGTGAGAAAAAAACTAATCGCAAGCTAGGGCAGGATTCGGAAAGTGAAGCCGAAAAGGGGCTTAGCATGCAGCCCAGGGGTTTCTTTGACTGTCCTAAGCCCACAGGGACTTTGCCGTCCTCAGCTCATGAGACTTGAGATGGGTAGCTTGATTTGCTGAGGAAATGCGGGATGACAGATTCAACTCTGGAGTCAAACATAGCCCGGAACTATCGCCTTAAACTGAGTTTTAAGCCTGGTGCCGATAAAAAGAAAGAAATTAGCCTTAGATCGGGCAAGCCGTTTGACGGGGGAAAATGAGACCCCCCTAGGCCAGCTAGGTGGTCGCTGGATGCTGTGCAGACATCAGCAGCTGTTCATTTCATGCCCTCACGTCTCCTCGTTAGTATAGTGGTCAGTATCCCCGCCTGTCACGCGGGAGACCGGGGTTCAATTCCCCGACGGGGAGGTTAAACCGTTTCTGGATTTTTATTAGTTCTTGACAAATATTCTTGAAGATTAGGCTGAGTCAAGTAGGGAATGGGTGCCAAGAACTGACTCTTTAAGAAAAAAGCACCGGCAACGCTAGTCATCGTACAATATTTGTGCACAATTGCTTACATTAGGCGGCCGGTCCACTTTATTGAGTCCCCCTCAGCACCATTTAGTGCTCCTGTTGTCTGCGAAGTCCAAATTGTAACCCTGAATCAGTTCCTCTTCTGACCCTTTGTATCATGTTACATGACGAGTAATGATCACCTGTTAGCTTTATCCCTAATTATAACTCTCACTCTTTCCCTGCATCTAACCCTAGCTCTAATCCCATCATTAACCTCGGTCCGGGCACACGCGTGAACCCCTACTCTCATCTCAGCCTCTCCTGGTGATACATCACACCTGGGATCGTTTGCTCCCTGTGGGCTGTGGGAAATTTGCTACCAGCACGCCCTGGAAGTGGGGCTCATTCCGCTGCAACGGGAGGTCTTCCCAGGACGCGTCACAGCTCAACGCAAGAGCTCCTGGGTTTCGAAGGCTCTTGCAGCAAGCCTTCACAAAGCAGCAGGGAGCGCCGTTCCAGATGGGAAACTTGAGACTGGATGTCCAGAAAAGCAAGACGTCAGAAGCGAAACCTTTTTCCTGCAGGGTGTGGCATACCATCCGCTTGCTCATTGCGACAGAGGTGGCACTAATGAAGGAAGAGGTCAACGTTACGTTCTTCTTTAAAATGCAAGGCCAGGAAAAGTGGCAGCGGTGGGATTTGAACCCACGCCTCCGAAGAGACTGGAGCCTTAATCCAGCGCCTTAGACCGCTCGGCCACGCTACCTCCCTGCTAGTCGCCGAAAGCGGAACTTGACCCGTTGCCCGGCCCGCTTTAGTGCTTTGCCTTTTCTCCTTGGAAAGTCTGGAGACAGGCAGTGGAAGGGCAGGCAAACTGTCAGGTGCGCAGAGGAGGGGAGACCATGAGGCAAGGTGGGAGATGGGGGCAAGAAGTGAGAAAAAAACTAATCGCAAGCTAGGGCAGGATTCGGAAAGTGAAGCCGAAAAGGGGCTTAGCATGCAGCCCAGGGGTTTCTTTGACTGTCCTAAGCCCACAGGGACTTTGCCGTCCTCAGCTCATGAGACTTGAGATGGGTAGCTTGATTTGCTGAGGAAATGCGGGATGACAGATTCAACTCTGGAGTCAAACATAGCCCGGAACTATCGCCTTAAACTGAGTTTTAAGCCTGGTGCCGATAAAAAGAAAGAAATTAGCCTTAGATCGGGCAAGCCGTTTGACGGGGGAAAATGAGACCCCCCTAGGCCAGCTAGGTGGTCGCTGGATGCTGTGCAGACATCGGCAGCTGTTCATTTCATGCCCTCACGTCTCCTCGTTAGTATAGTGGTCAGTATCCCCGCCTGTCACGCGGGAGACCGGGGTTCAATTCCCCGACGGGGAGGTTAAACCGTTTCTGGATTTTTTTTAGTTCTTGACAAATATTCTTGAAGATTAGGCTGAGTCAAGTAGGGAATGGGTGCCAAGAACTGACTCTTTAAGAAAAAAGCACCGGCAACGCTAGTCATCGTACAATATTTGTGCACAATTGCTTACATTAGGCGGCCGGTCCACTTTATTGAGTCCCCCTCAGCACCATTTAGTGCTCCTGTTGTCTGCGAAGTCCAAATTGTAACCCTGAATCAGTTCCTCTTCTGACCCTTTGTATCATGTTACATGACGAGTAATGATCACCTGTTAGCTTTATCCCTAATTATAACTCTCACTCTTTCCCTGCATCTAACCCTAGCTCTAATCCCATCATTAACCTCGGTCCGGGCACACGCGTGAACCCCTACTCTCATCTCAGCCTCTCCTGGTGATACATCACACCTGGGATCGTTTGCTCCCTGTGGGCTGTGGGAAATTTGCTACCAGCACGCCCTGGAAGTGGGGCTCATTCCGCTGCAACGGGAGGTCTTCCCAGGACGCGTCACAGCTCAACGCAAGAGCTCCTGGGTTTCGAAGGCTCTTGCAGCAAGCCTTCACAAAGCAGCAGGGAGCGCCGTTCCAGATGGGAAACTTGAGACTGGATGTCCAGAAAAGCAAGACGTCAGAAGCGAAACCTTTTTCCTGCAGGGTGTGGCATACCATCCGCTTGCTCATTGCGACAGAGGTGGCACTAATGAAGGAAGAGGTCAACGTTACGTTCTTCTTTAAAATGCAAGGCCAGGAAAAGTGGCAGCGGTGGGATTTGAACCCACGCCTCCGAAGAGACTGGAGCCTTAATCCAGCGCCTTAGACCGCTCGGCCACGCTACCTCCCTGCTAGTCGCCGAAAGCGGAACTTGACCCGTTGCCCGGCCCGCTTTAGTGCTTTGCCTTTTCTCCTTGGAAAGTCTGGAGACAGGCAGTGGAAGGGCAGGCAAACTGTCAGGTGCGCAGAGGAGGGGAGACCATGAGGCAAGGTGGGAGATGGGGGCAAGAAGTGAGAAAAAAACTAATCGCAAGCTAGGGCAGGATTCGGAAAGTGAAGCCGAAAAGGGGCTTAGCATGCAGCCCAGGGGTTTCTTTGACTGTCCTAAGCCCACAGGGACTTTGCCGTCCTCAGCTCATGAGACTTGAGATGGGTAGCTTGATTTGCTGAGGAAATGCGGGATGACAGATTCAACTCTGGAGTCAAACATAGCCCGGAACTATCGCCTTAAACTGAGTTTTAAGCCTGGTGCCGATAAAAAGAAAGAAATTAGCCTTAGATCGGGCAAGCCGTTTGACGGGGGAAAATGAGACCCCCCTAGGCCAGCTAGGTGGTCGCTGGATGCTGTGCAGACATCAGCAGCTGTTCATTTCATGCCCTCACGTCTCCTCGTTAGTATAGTGGTCAGTATCCCCGCCTGTCACGCGGGAGACCGTCCCCGACGGGGAGGTTAAACCGTTTCTGGATTTTTTTTAGTTCTTGACAAATATTCTTGAAGATTAGGCTGAGTCAAGTAGGGAATGGGTGCCAAGAACTGACTCTTTAAGAAAAAAGCACCGGCAACGCTAGTCATCGTACAATATTTGTGCACAATTGCTTACATTAGGCGGCCGGTCCACTTTATTGAGTCCCCCTCAGCACCATTTAGTGCTCCTGTTGTCTGCGAAGTCCAAATTGTAACCCTGAATCAGTTCCTCTTCTGACCCTTTGTATCATGTTACATGACGAGTAATGATCACCTGTTAGCTTTATCCCTAATTATAACTCTCACTCTTTCCCTGCATCTAACCCTAGCTCTAATCCCATCATTAACCTCGGTCCGGGCACACGCGTGAACCCCTACTCTCATCTCAGCCTCTCCTGGTGATACATCACACCTGGGATCGTTTGCTCCCTGTGGGCTGTGGGAAATTTGCTACCAGCACGCCCTGGAAGTGGGGCTCATTCCGCTGCAACGGGAGGTCTTCCCAGGACGCGTCACAGCTCAACGCAAGAGCTCCTGGGTTTCGAAGGCTCTTGCAGCAAGCCTTCACAAAGCAGCAGGGAGCGCCGTTCCAGATGGGAAACTTGAGACTGGATGTCCAGAAAAGCAAGACGTCAGAAGCGAAACCTTTTTCCTGCAGGGTGTGGCATACCATCCGCTTGCTCATTGCGACAGAGGTGGCACTAATGAAGGAAGAGGTCAACGTTACGTTCTTCTTTAAAATGCAAGGCCAGGAAAAGTGGCAGCGGTGGGATTTGAACCCACGCCTCCGAAGAGACTGGAGCCTTAATCCAGCGCCTTAGACCGCTCGGCCACGCTACCTCCCTGCTAGTCGCCGAAAGCGGAACTTGACCCGTTGCCCGGCCCGCTTTAGTGCTTTGCCTTTTCTCCTTGGAAAGTCTGGAGACAGGCAGTGGAAGGGCAGGCAAACTGTCAGGTGCGCAGAGGAGGGGAGACCATGAGGCAAGGTGGGAGATGGGGGCAAGAAGTGAGAAAAAAACTAATCGCAAGCTAGGGCAGGATTCGGAAAGTGAAGCCGAAAAGGGGCTTAGCATGCAGCCCAGGGGTTTCTTTGACTGTCCTAAGCCCACAGGGACTTTGCCGTCCTCAGCTCATGAGACTTGAGATGGGTAGCTTGATTTGCTGAGGAAATGCGGGATGACAGATTCAACTCTGGAGTCAAACATAGCCCGGAACTATCGCCTTAAACTGAGTTTTAAGCCTGGTGCCGATAAAAAGAAAGAAATTAGCCTTAGATCGGGCAAGCCGTTTGACGGGGGAAAATGAGACCCCCCTAGGCCAGCTAGGTGGTCGCTGGATGCTGTGCAGACATCAGCAGCTGTTCATTTCATGCCCTCACGTCTCCTCGTTAGTATAGTGGTCAGTGACCGGGGTTCAATTCCCCGACGGAGAGGTTAAACCTTTTCTGGATTTTTTTTAGTTCTTGACAAATATTCTTGAAGATTAGGCTGAGTCAAGTAGGGAATGGGTGCCAAGAACTGACTCTTTAAGAAAAAAGCACCGGCAACGCTAGTCATCGTACAATATTTGTGCACAATTGCTTACATTAGGCGGCCGGTCCACTTTATTGAGTCCCCCTCAGCACCATTTAGTGCTCCTGTTGTCTGCGAAGTCCAAATTGTAACCCTGAATCAGTTCCTCTTCTGACCCTTTGTATCATGTTACATGACGAGTAATGATCACCTGTTAGCTTTATCCCTAATTATAACTCTCACTCTTTCCCTGCATCTAACCCTAGCTCTAATCCCATCATTAACCTCGGTCCGGGCACACGCGTGAACCCCTACTCTCATCTCAGCCTCTCCTGGTGATACATCACACCTGGGATCGTTTGCTCCCTGTGGGCTGTGGGAAATTTGCTACCAGCACGCCCTGGAAGTGGGGCTCATTCCGCTGCAACGGGAGGTCTTCCCAGGACGCGTCACAGCTCAACGCAAGAGCTCCTGGGTTTCGAAGGCTCTTGCAGCAAGCCTTCACAAAGCAGCAGGGAGCGCCGTTCCAGATGGGAAACTTGAGACTGGATGTCCAGAAAAGCAAGACGTCAGAAGCGAAACCTTTTTCCTGCAGGGTGTGGCATACCATCCGCTTGCTCATTGCGACAGAGGTGGCACTAATGAAGGAAGAGGTCAACGTTACGTTCTTCTTTAAAATGCAAGGCCAGGAAAAGTGGCAGCGGTGGGATTTGAACCCACGCCTCCGAAGAGACTGGAGCCTTAATCCAGCGCCTTAGACCGCTCGGCCACGCTACCTCCCTGCTAGTCGCCGAAAGCGGAACTTGACCCGTTGCCCGGCCCGCTTTAGTGCTTTGCCTTTTCTCCTTGGAAAGTCTGGAGACAGGCAGTGGAAGGGCAGGCAAACTGTCAGGTGCGCAGAGGAGGGGAGACCATGAGGCAAGGTGGGAGATGGGGGCAAGAAGTGAGAAAAAAACTAATCGCAAGCTAGGGCAGGATTCGGAAAGTGAAGCCGAAAAGGGGCTTAGCATGCAGCCCAGGGGTTTCTTTGACTGTCCTAAGCCCACAGGGACTTTGCCGTCCTCAGCTCATGAGACTTGAGATGGGTAGCTTGATTTGCTGAGGAAATGCGGGATGACAGATTCAACTCTGGAGTCAAACATAGCCCGGAACTATCGCCTTAAACTGAGTTTTAAGCCTGGTGCCGATAAAAAGAAAGAAATTAGCCTTAGATCGGGCAAGCCGTTTGACGGGGGAAAATGAGACCCCCTAGGCCAGCTAGGTGGTCGCTGGATGCTGTGCAGACATCAGCAGCTGTTCATTTCATGCCCTCACGTCTCCTCGTTAGTATAGTGGTCAGTATCCCCGCCTGTCACGCGGGAGACCGGGGTTCAATTCCCCGACGGGGAGGTTAAACCTTTTCTGGATTTTTTTTAGTTCTTGACAAATATTCTTGAAGATTAGGCTGAGTCAAGTAGGGAATGGGTGCCAAGAACTGACTCTTTAAGAAAAAAGCACCGGCAACGCTAGTCATCGTACAATATTTGTGCACAATTGCTTACATTAGGCGGCCGGTCCACTTTATTGAGTCCCCCTCAGCACCATTTAGTGCTCCTGTTGTCTGCGAAGTCCAAATTGTAACCCTGAATCAGTTCCTCTTCTGACCCTTTGTATCATGTTACATGACGAGTAATGATCACCTGTTAGCTTTATCCCTAATTATAACTCTCACTCTTTCCCTGCATCTAACCCTAGCTCTAATCCCATCATTAACCTCGGTCCGGGCACACGCGTGAACCCTTACTCTCATCTCAGCCTCTCCTGGTGATACATCACACCTGGGATCGTTTGCTCCCTGTGGGCTGTGGGAAATTTGCTACCAGCACGCCCTGGAAGTGGGGCTCATTCCGCTGCAACGGGAGGTCTTCCCAGGACGCGTCACAGCTCAACGCAAGAGCTCCTGGGTTTCGAAGGCTCTTGCAGCAAGCCTTCACAAAGCAGCAGGGAGCGCCGTTCCAGATGGGAAACTTGAGACTGGATGTCCAGAAAAGCAAGACGTCAGAAGCGAAACCTTTTTCCTGCAGGGTGTGGCATACCATCCGCTTGCTCATTGCGACAGAGGTGGCACTAATGAAGGAAGAGGTCAACGTTACGTTCTTCTTTAAAATGCAAGGCCAGGAAAAGTGGCAGCGGTGGGATTTGAACCCACGCCTCCGAAGAGACTGGAGCCTTAATCCAGCGCCTTAGACCGCTCGGCCACGCTACCTCCCTGCTAGTCGCCGAAAGCGGAACTTGACCCGTTGCCCGGCCCGCTTTAGTGCTTTGCCTTTTCTCCTTGGAAAGTCTGGAGACAGGCAGTGGAAGGGCAGGCAAACTGTCAGGTGCGCAGAGGAGGGGAGACCATGAGGCAAGGTGGGAGATGGGGGCAAGAAGTGAGAAAAAAACTAATCGCAAGCTAGGGCAGGATTCGGAAAGTGAAGCCGAAAAGGGGCTTAGCATGCAGCCCAGGGGTTTCTTTGACTGTCCTAAGCCCACAGGGACTTTGCCGTCCTCAGCTCATGAGACTTGAGATGGGTAGCTTGATTTGCTGAGGAAATGCGGGATGACAGATTCAACTCTGGAGTCAAACATAGCCCGGAACTATCGCCTTAAACTGAGTTTTAAGCCTGGTGCCGATAAAAAGAAAGAAATTAGCCTTAGATCGGGCAAGCCGTTTGACGGGGGAAAATGAGACCCCCTAGGCCAGCTAGGTGGTCGCTGGATGCTGTGCAGACATCAGCAGCTGTTCATTTCATGCCCTCACGTCTCCTCGTTAGTATAGTGGTCAGTATCCCCGCCTGTCACGCGGGAGACCGGGGTTCAATTCCCCGACGGGGAGGTTAAACCTTTTCTGGATTTTTTTTAGTTCTTGACAAATATTCTTGAAGATTAGGCTGAGTCAAGTAGGGAATGGGTGCCAAGAACTGACTCTTTAAGAAAAAAGCACCGGCAACGCTAGTCATCGTACAATATTTGTGCACAATTGCTTACATTAGGCGGCCGGTCCACTTTATTGAGTCCCCCTCAGCACCATTTAGTGCTCCTGTTGTCTGCGAAGTCCAAATTGTAACCCTGAATCAGTTCCTCTTCTGACCCTTTGTATCATGTTACATGACGAGTAATGATCACCTGTTAGCTTTATCCCTAATTATAACTCTCACTCTTTCCCTGCATCTAACCCTAGCTCTAATCCCATCATTAACCTCGGTCCGGGCACACGCGTGAACCCTTACTCTCATCTCAGCCTCTCCTGGTGATACATCACACCTGGGATCGTTTGCTCCCTGTGGGCTGTGGGAAATTTGCTACCAGCACGCCCTGGAAGTGGGGCTCATTCCGCTGCAACGGGAGGTCTTCCCAGGACGCGTCACAGCTCAACGCAAGAGCTCCTGGGTTTCGAAGGCTCTTGCAGCAAGCCTTCACAAAGCAGCAGGGAGCGCCGTTCCAGATGGGAAACTTGAGACTGGATGTCCAGAAAAGCAAGACGTCAGAAGCGAAACCTTTTTCCTGCAGGGTGTGGCATACCATCCGCTTGCTCATTGCGACAGAGGTGGCACTAATGAAGGAAGAGGTCAACGTTACGTTCTTCTTTAAAATGCAAGGCCAGGAAAAGTGGCAGCGGTGGGATTTGAACCCACGCCTCCGAAGAGACTGGAGCCTTAATCCAGCGCCTTAGACCGCTCGGCCACGCTACCTCCCTGCTAGTCGCCGAAAGCGGAACTTGACCCGTTGCCCGGCCCGCTTTAGTGCTTTGCCTTTTCTCCTTGGAAAGTCTGGAGACAGGCAGTGGAAGGGCAGGCAAACTGTCAGGTGCGCAGAGGAGGGGAGACCATGAGGCAAGGTGGGAGATGGGGGCAAGAAGTGAGAAAAAAACTAATCGCAAGCTAGGGCAGGATTCGGAAAGTGAAGCCGAAAAGGGGCTTAGCATGCAGCCCAGGGGTTTCTTTGACTGTCCTAAGCCCACAGGGACTTTGCCGTCCTCAGCTCATGAGACTTGAGATGGGTAGCTTGATTTGCTGAGGAAATGCGGGATGACAGATTCAACTCTGGAGTCAAACATAGCCCGGAACTATCGCCTTAAACTGAGTTTTAAGCCTGGTGCCGATAAAAAGAAAGAAATTAGCCTTAGATCGGGCAAGCCGTTTGACGGGGGAAAATGAGACCCCCTAGGCCAGCTAGGTGGTCGCTGGATGCTGTGCAGACATCAGCAGCTGTTCATTTCATGCCCTCACGTCTCCTCGTTAGTATAGTGGTCAGTATCCCCGCCTGTCACGCGGGAGACCGCGACGGGGAGGTTAAACCTTTTCTGGATTTTTTTTAGTTCTTGACAAATATTCTTGAAGATTAGGCTGAGTCAAGTAGGGAATGGGTGCCAAGAACTGACTCTTTAAGAAAAAAGCACCGGCAACGCTAGTCATCGTACAATATTTGTGCACAATTGCTTACATTAGGCGGCCGGTCCACTTTATTGAGTCCCCCTCAGCACCATTTAGTGCTCCTGTTGTCTGCGAAGTCCAAATTGTAACCCTGAATCAGTTCCTCTTCTGACCCTTTGTATCATGTTACATGACGAGTAATGATCACCTGTTAGCTTTATCCCTAATTATAACTCTCACTCTTTCCCTGCATCTAACCCTAGCTCTAATCCCATCATTAACCTCGGTCCGGGCACACGCGTGAACCCTTACTCTCATCTCAGCCTCTCCTGGTGATACATCACACCTGGGATCGTTTGCTCCCTGTGGGCTGTGGGAAATTTGCTACCAGCACGCCCTGGAAGTGGGGCTCATTCCGCTGCAACGGGAGGTCTTCCCAGGACGCGTCACAGCTCAACGCAAGAGCTCCTGGGTTTCGAAGGCTCTTGCAGCAAGCCTTCACAAAGCAGCAGGGAGCGCCGTTCCAGATGGGAAACTTGAGACTGGATGTCCAGAAAAGCAAGACGTCAGAAGCGAAACCTTTTTCCTGCAGGGTGTGGCATACCATCCGCTTGCTCATTGCGACAGAGGTGGCACTAATGAAGGAAGAGGTCAACGTTACGTTCTTCTTTAAAATGCAAGGCCAGGAAAAGTGGCAGCGGTGGGATTTGAACCCACGCCTCCGAAGAGACTGGAGCCTTAATCCAGCGCCTTAGACCGCTCGGCCACGCTACCTCCCTGCTAGTCGCCGAAAGCGGAACTTGACCCGTTGCCCGGCCCGCTTTAGTGCTTTGCCTTTTCTCCTTGGAAAGTCTGGAGACAGGCAGTGGAAGGGCAGGCAAACTGTCAGGTGCGCAGAGGAGGGGAGACCATGAGGCAAGGTGGGAGATGGGGGCAAGAAGTGAGAAAAAAACTAATCGCAAGCTAGGGCAGGATTCGGAAAGTGAAGCCGAAAAGGGGCTTAGCATGCAGCCCAGGGGTTTCTTTGACTGTCCTAAGCCCACAGGGACTTTGCCGTCCTCAGCTCATGAGACTTGAGATGGGTAGCTTGATTTGCTGAGGAAATGCGGGATGACAGATTCAACTCTGGAGTCAAACATAGCCCGGAACTATCGCCTTAAACTGAGTTTTAAGCCTGGTGCCGATAAAAAGAAAGAAATTAGCCTTAGATCGGGCAAGCCGTTTGACGGGGGAAAATGAGACCCCCTAGGCCAGCTAGGTGGTCGCTGGATGCTGTGCAGACATCAGCAGCTGTTCATTTCATGCCCTCACGTCTCCTCGTTAGTATAGTGGTCAGTATCCCCGCCTGTCACGCGGGAGACCGGGGTTCAATTCCCCGACGGGGAGGTTAAACCTTTTCTGGATTTTTTTTAGTTCTTGACAAATATTCTTGAAGATTAGGCTGAGTCAAGTAGGGAATGGGTGCCAAGAACTGACTCTTTAAGAAAAAAGCACCGGCAACGCTAGTCATCGTACAATATTTGTGCACAATTGCTTACATTAGGCGGCCGGTCCACTTTATTGAGTCCCCCTCAGCACCATTTAGTGCTCCTGTTGTCTGCGAAGTCCAAATTGTAACCCTGAATCAGTTCCTCTTCTGACCCTTTGTATCATGTTACATGACGAGTAATGATCACCTGTTAGCTTTATCCCTAATTATAACTCTCACTCTTTCCCTGCATCTAACCCTAGCTCTAATCCCATCATTAACCTCGGTCCGGGCACACGCGTGAACCCTTACTCTCATCTCAGCCTCTCCTGGTGATACATCACACCTGGGATCGTTTGCTCCCTGTGGGCTGTGGGAAATTTGCTACCAGCACGCCCTGGAAGTGGGGCTCATTCCGCTGCAACGGGAGGTCTTCCCAGGACGCGTCACAGCTCAACGCAAGAGCTCCTGGGTTTCGAAGGCTCTTGCAGCAAGCCTTCACAAAGCAGCAGGGAGCGCCGTTCCAGATGGGAAACTTGAGACTGGATGTCCAGAAAAGCAAGACGTCAGAAGCGAAACCTTTTTCCTGCAGGGTGTGGCATACCATCCGCTTGCTCATTGCGACAGAGGTGGCACTAATGAAGGAAGAGGTCAACGTTACGTTCTTCTTTAAAATGCAAGGCCAGGAAAAGTGGCAGCGGTGGGATTTGAACCCACGCCTCCGAAGAGACTGGAGCCTTAATCCAGCGCCTTAGACCGCTCGGCCACGCTACCTCCCTGCTAGTCGCCGAAAGCGGAACTTGACCCGTTGCCCGGCCCGCTTTAGTGCTTTGCCTTTTCTCCTTGGAAAGTCTGGAGACAGGCAGTGGAAGGGCAGGCAAACTGTCAGGTGCGCAGAGGAGGGGAGACCATGAGGCAAGGTGGGAGATGGGGGCAAGAAGTGAGAAAAAAACTAATCGCAAGCTAGGGCAGGATTCGGAAAGTGAAGCCGAAAAGGGGCTTAGCATGCAGCCCAGGGGTTTCTTTGACTGTCCTAAGCCCACAGGGACTTTGCCGTCCTCAGCTCATGAGACTTGAGATGGGTAGCTTGATTTGCTGAGGAAATGCGGGATGACAGATTCAACTCTGGAGTCAAACATAGCCCGGAACTATCGCCTTAAACTGAGTTTTAAGCCTGGTGCCGATAAAAAGAAAGAAATTAGCCTTAGATCGGGCAAGCCGTTTGACGGGGGAAAATGAGACCCCCTAGGCCAGCTAGGTGGTCGCTGGATGCTGTGCAGACATCAGCAGCTGTTCATTTCATGCCCTCACGTCTCCTCGTTAGTATAGTGGTCAGTATCCCCGCCTGTCACGCGGGAGACCGCGACGGGGAGGTTAAACCTTTTCTGGATTTTTTTTAGTTCTTGACAAATATTCTTGAAGATTAGGCTGAGTCAAGTAGGGAATGGGTGCCAAGAACTGACTCTTTAAGAAAAAAGCACCGGCAACGCTAGTCATCGTACAATATTTGTGCACAATTGCTTACATTAGGCGGCCGGTCCACTTTATTGAGTCCCCCTCAGCACCATTTAGTGCTCCTGTTGTCTGCGAAGTCCAAATTGTAACCCTGAATCAGTTCCTCTTCTGACCCTTTGTATCATGTTACATGACGAGTAATGATCACCTGTTAGCTTTATCCCTAATTATAACTCTCACTCTTTCCCTGCATCTAACCCTAGCTCTAATCCCATCATTAACCTCGGTCCGGGCACACGCGTGAACCCTTACTCTCATCTCAGCCTCTCCTGGTGATACATCACACCTGGGATCGTTTGCTCCCTGTGGGCTGTGGGAAATTTGCTACCAGCACGCCCTGGAAGTGGGGCTCATTCCGCTGCAACGGGAGGTCTTCCCAGGACGCGTCACAGCTCAACGCAAGAGCTCCTGGGTTTCGAAGGCTCTTGCAGCAAGCCTTCACAAAGCAGCAGGGAGCGCCGTTCCAGATGGGAAACTTGAGACTGGATGTCCAGAAAAGCAAGACGTCAGAAGCGAAACCTTTTTCCTGCAGGGTGTGGCATACCATCCGCTTGCTCATTGCGACAGAGGTGGCACTAATGAAGGAAGAGGTCAACGTTACGTTCTTCTTTAAAATGCAAGGCCAGGAAAAGTGGCAGCGGTGGGATTTGAACCCACGCCTCCGAAGAGACTGGAGCCTTAATCCAGCGCCTTAGACCGCTCGGCCACGCTACCTCCCTGCTAGTCGCCGAAAGCGGAACTTGACCCGTTGCCCGGCCCGCTTTAGTGCTTTGCCTTTTCTCCTTGGAAAGTCTGGAGACAGGCAGTGGAAGGGCAGGCAAACTGTCAGGTGCGCAGAGGAGGGGAGACCATGAGGCAAGGTGGGAGATGGGGGCAAGAAGTGAGAAAAAAACTAATCGCAAGCTAGGGCAGGATTCGGAAAGTGAAGCCGAAAAGGGGCTTAGCATGCAGCCCAGGGGTTTCTTTGACTGTCCTAAGCCCACAGGGACTTTGCCGTCCTCAGCTCATGAGACTTGAGATGGGTAGCTTGATTTGCTGAGGAAATGCGGGATGACAGATTCAACTCTGGAGTCAAACATAGCCCGGAACTATCGCCTTAAACTGAGTTTTAAGCCTGGTGCCGATAAAAAGAAAGAAATTAGCCTTAGATCGGGCAAGCCGTTTGACGGGGGAAAATGAGACCCCCTAGGCCAGCTAGGTGGTCGCTGGATGCTGTGCAGACATCAGCAGCTGTTCATTTCATGCCCTCACGTCTCCTCGTTAGTATAGTGGTCAGTATCCCCGCCTGTCACGCGGGAGACCGGGGTTCAATTCCCCGACGGGGAGGTTAAACCTTTTCTGGATTTTTTTTAGTTCTTGACAAATATTCTTGAAGATTAGGCTGAGTCAAGTAGGGAATGGGTGCCAAGAACTGACTCTTTAAGAAAAAAGCACCGGCAACGCTAGTCATCGTACAATATTTGTGCACAATTGCTTACATTAGGCGGCCGGTCCACTTTATTGAGTCCCCCTCAGCACCATTTAGTGCTCCTGTTGTCTGCGAAGTCCAAATTGTAACCCTGAATCAGTTCCTCTTCTGACCCTTTGTATCATGTTACATGACGAGTAATGATCACCTGTTAGCTTTATCCCTAATTATAACTCTCACTCTTTCCCTGCATCTAACCCTAGCTCTAATCCCATCATTAACCTCGGTCCGGGCACACGCGTGAACCCTTACTCTCATCTCAGCCTCTCCTGGTGATACATCACACCTGGGATCGTTTGCTCCCTGTGGGCTGTGGGAAATTTGCTACCAGCACGCCCTGGAAGTGGGGCTAATTCCGCTGCAACGGGAGGTCTTCCCAGGACGCGTCACAGCTCAACGCAAGAGCTCCTGGGTTTCGAAGGCTCTTGCAGCAAGCCTTCACAAAGCAGCAGGGAGCGCCGTTCCAGATGGGAAACTTGAGACTGGATGTCCAGAAAAGCAAGACGTCAGAAGCGAAACCTTTTTCCTGCAGGGTGTGGCATACCATCCGCTTGCTCATTGCGACAGAGGTGGCACTAATGAAGGAAGAGGTCAACGTTACGTTCTTCTTTAAAATGCAAGGCCAGGAAAAGTGGCAGCGGTGGGATTTGAACCCACGCCTCCGAAGAGACTGGAGCCTTAATCCAGCGCCTTAGACCGCTCGGCCACGCTACCTCCCTGCTAGTCGCCGAAAGCGGAACTTGACCCGTTGCCCGGCCCGCTTTAGTGCTTTGCCTTTTCTCCTTGGAAAGTCTGGAGACAGGCAGTGGAAGGGCAGGCAAACTGTCAGGTGCGCAGAGGAGGGGAGACCATGAGGCAAGGTGGGAGATGGGGGCAAGAAGTGAGAAAAAAACTAATCGCAAGCTAGGGCAGGATTCGGAAAGTGAAGCCGAAAAGGGGCTTAGCATGCAGCCCAGGGGTTTCTTTGACTGTCCTAAGCCCACAGGGACTTTGCCGTCCTCAGCTCATGAGACTTGAGATGGGTAGCTTGATTTGCTGAGGAAATGCGGGATGACAGATTCAACTCTGGAGTCAAACATAGCCCGGAACTATCGCCTTAAACTGAGTTTTAAGCCTGGTGCCGATAAAAAGAAAGAAATTAGCCTTAGATCGGGCAAGCCGTTTGACGGGGGAAAATGAGACCCCCTAGGCCAGCTAGGTGGTCGCTGGATGCTGTGCAGACATCAGCAGCTGTTCATTTCATGCCCTCACGTCTCCTCGTTAGTATAGTGGTCAGTATCCCCGCCTGTCACGCGGGAGACCGGGGTTCAATTCCCCGACGGGGAGGTTAAACCTTTTCTGGATTTTTTTTAGTTCTTGACAAATATTCTTGAAGATTAGGCTGAGTCAAGTAGGGAATGGGTGCCAAGAACTGACTCTTTAAGAAAAAAGCACCGGCAACGCTAGTCATCGTACAATATTTGTGCACAATTGCTTACATTAGGCGGCCGGTCCACTTTATTGAGTCCCCCTCAGCACCATTTAGTGCTCCTGTTGTCTGCGAAGTCCAAATTGTAACCCTGAATCAGTTCCTCTTCTGACCCTTTGTATCATGTTACATGACGAGTAATGATCACCTGTTAGCTTTATCCCTAATTATAACTCTCACTCTTTCCCTGCATCTAACCCTAGCTCTAATCCCATCATTAACCTCGGTCCGGGCACACGCGTGAACCCTTACTCTCATCTCAGCCTCTCCTGGTGATACATCACACCTGGGATCGTTTGCTCCCTGTGGGCTGTGGGAAATTTGCTACCAGCACGCCCTGGAAGTGGGGCTCATTCCGCTGCAACGGGAGGTCTTCCCAGGACGCGTCACAGCTCAACGCAAGAGCTCCTGGGTTTCGAAGGCTCTTGCAGCAAGCCTTCACAAAGCAGCAGGGAGCGCCGTTCCAGATGGGAAACTTGAGACTGGATGTCCAGAAAAGCAAGACGTCAGAAGCGAAACCTTTTTCCTGCAGGGTGTGGCATACCATCCGCTTGCTCATTGCGACAGAGGTGGCACTAATGAAGGAAGAGGTCAACGTTACGTTCTTCTTTAAAATGCAAGGCCAGGAAAAGTGGCAGCGGTGGGATTTGAACCCACGCCTCCGAAGAGACTGGAGCCTTAATCCAGCGCCTTAGACCGCTCGGCCACGCTACCTCCCTGCTAGTCGCCGAAAGCGGAACTTGACCCGTTGCCCGGCCCGCTTTAGTGCTTTGCCTTTTCTCCTTGGAAAGTCTGGAGACAGGCAGTGGAAGGGCAGGCAAACTGTCAGGTGCGCAGAGGAGGGGAGACCATGAGGCAAGGTGGGAGATGGGGGCAAGAAGTGAGAAAAAAACTAATCGCAAGCTAGGGCAGGATTCGGAAAGTGAAGCCGAAAAGGGGCTTAGCATGCAGCCCAGGGGTTTCTTTGACTGTCCTAAGCCCACAGGGACTTTGCCGTCCTCAGCTCATGAGACTTGAGATGGGTAGCTTGATTTGCTGAGGAAATGCGGGATGACAGATTCAACTCTGGAGTCAAACATAGCCCGGAACTATCGCCTTAAACTGAGTTTTAAGCCTGGTGCCGATAAAAAGAAAGAAATTAGCCTTAGATCGGGCAAGCCGTTTGACGGGGGAAAATGAGACCCCCTAGGCCAGCTAGGTGGTCGCTGGATGCTGTGCAGACATCAGCAGCTGTTCATTTCATGCCCTCACGTCTCCTCGTTAGTATAGTGGTCAGTATCCCCGCCTGTCACGCGGGAGACCGGGGTTCAATTCCCCGACGGGGAGGTTAAACCGTTTCTGGATTTTTTTTAGTTCTTGACAAATATTCTTGAAGATTAGGCTGAGTCAAGTAGGGAATGGGTGCCAAGAACTGACTCTTTAAGAAAAAAGCACCGGCAACGCTAGTCATCGTACAATATTTGTGCACAATTGCTTACATTAGGCGGCCGGTCCACTTTATTGAGTCCCCCTCAGCACCATTTAGTGCTCCTGTTGTCTGCGAAGTCCAAATTGTAACCCTGAATCAGTTCCTCTTCTGACCCTTTGTATCATGTTACATGACGAGTAATGATCACCTGTTAGCTTTATCCCTAATTATAACTCTCACTCTTTCCCTGCATCTAACCCTAGCTCTAATCCCATCATTAACCTCGGTCCGGGCACACGCGTGAACCCTTACTCTCATCTCAGCCTCTCCTGGTGATACATCACACCTGGGATCGTTTGCTCCCTGTGGGCTGTGGGAAATTTGCTACCAGCACGCCCTGGAAGTGGGGCTCATTCCGCTGCAACGGGAGGTCTTCCCAGGACGCGTCACAGCTCAACGCAAGAGCTCCTGGGTTTCGAAGGCTCTTGCAGCAAGCCTTCACAAAGCAGCAGGGAGCGCCGTTCCAGATGGGAAACTTGAGACTGGATGTCCAGAAAAGCAAGACGTCAGAAGCGAAACCTTTTTCCTGCAGGGTGTGGCATACCATCCGCTTGCTCATTGCGACAGAGGTGGCACTAATGAAGGAAGAGGTCAACGTTACGTTCTTCTTTAAAATGCAAGGCCAGGAAAAGTGGCAGCGGTGGGATTTGAACCCACGCCTCCGAAGAGACTGGAGCCTTAATCCAGCGCCTTAGACCGCTCGGCCACGCTACCTCCCTGCTAGTCGCCGAAAGCGGAACTTGACCCGTTGCCCGGCCCGCTTTAGTGCTTTGCCTTTTCTCCTTGGAAAGTCTGGAGACAGGCAGTGGAAGGGCAGGCAAACTGTCAGGTGCGCAGAGGAGGGGAGACCATGAGGCAAGGTGGGAGATGGGGGCAAGAAGTGAGAAAAAACCTAATCGCAAGCTAGGGCAGGATTCGGAAAGTGAAGCCGAAAAGGGGCTTAGCATGCAGCCCAGGGGTTTCTTTGACTGTCCTAAGCCCACAGGGACTTTGCCGTCCTCAGCTCATGAGACTTGAGATGGGTAGCTTGATTTGCTGAGGAAATGCGGGATGACAGATTCAACTCTGGAGTCAAACATAGCCCGGAACTATCGCCTTAAACTGAGTTTTAAGCCTGGTGCCGATAAAAAGAAAGAAATTAGCCTTAGATCGGGCAAGCCGTTTGACGGGGGAAAATGAGACCCCCTAGGCCAGCTAGGTGGTCGCTGGATGCTGTGCAGACATCAGCAGCTGTTCATTTCATGCCCTCACGTCTCCTCGTTAGTATAGTGGTCAGTATCCCCTCCTGTCACGCGGGAGACCGGGGTTCAATTCCCCGACGGGGAGGTTAAACCTTTTCTGGATTTTTTTTAGTTCTTGACAAATATTCTTGAAGATTAGGCTGAGTCAAGTAGGGAATGGGTGCCAAGAACTGACTCTTTAAGAAAAAAGCACCGGCAACGCTAGTCATCGTACAATATTTGTGCACAATTGCTTACATTAGGCGGCCGGTCCACTTTATTGAGTCCCCCTCAGCACCATTTAGTGCTCCTGTTGTCTGCGAAGTCCAAATTGTAACCCTGAATCAGTTCCTCTTCTGACCCTTTGTATCATGTTACATGACGAGTAATGATCACCTGTTAGCTTTATCCCTAATTATAACTCTCACTCTTTCCCTGCATCTAACCCTAGCTCTAATCCCATCATTAACCTCGGTCCGGGCACACGCGTGAACCCCTACTCTCATCTCAGCCTCTCCTGGTGATACATCACACCTGGGATCGTTTGCTCCCTGTGGGCTGTGGGAAATTTGCTACCAGCACGCCCTGGAAGTGGGGCTCATTCCGCTGCAACGGGAGGTCTTCCCAGGACGCGTCACAGCTCAACGCAAGAGCTCCTGGGTTTCGAAGGCTCTTGCAGCAAGCCTTCACAAAGCAGCAGGGAGCGCCGTTCCAGATGGGAAACTTGAGACTGGATGTCCAGAAAAGCAAGACGTCAGAAGCGAAACCTTTTTCCTGCAGGGTGTGGCATACCATCCGCTTGCTCATTGCGACAGAGGTGGCACTAATGAAGGAAGAGGTCAACGTTACGTTCTTCTTTAAAATGCAAGGCCAGGAAAAGTGGCAGCGGTGGGATTTGAACCCACGCCTCCGAAGAGACTGGAGCCTTAATCCAGCGCCTTAGACCGCTCGGCCACGCTACCTCCCTGCTAGTCGCCGAAAGCGGAACTTGACCCGTTGCCCGGCCCGCTTTAGTGCTTTGCCTTTTCTCCTTGGAAAGTCTGGAGACAGGCAGTGGAAGGGCAGGCAAACTGTCAGGTGCGCAGAGGAGGGGAGACCATGAGGCAAGGTGGGAGATGGGGGCAAGAAGTGAGAAAAAAACTAATCGCAAGCTAGGGCAGGATTCGGAAAGTGAAGCCGAAAAGGGGCTTAGCATGCAGCCCAGGGGTTTCTTTGACTGTCCTAAGCCCACAGGGACTTTGCCGTCCTCAGCTCATGAGACTTGAGATGGGTAGCTTGATTTGCTGAGGAAATGCGGGATGACAGATTCAACTCTGGAGTCAAACATAGCCCGGAACTATCGCCTTAAACTGAGTTTTAAGCCTGGTGCCGATAAAAAGAAAGAAATTAGCCTTAGATCGGGCAAGCCGTTTGACGGGGGAAAATGAGACCCCCCTAGGCCAGCTAGGTGGTCGCTGGATGCTGTGCAGACATCAGCAGCTGTTCATTTCATGCCCTCACGTCTCCTCGTTAGTATAGTGGTCAGTATCCCCGCCTGTCACGCGGGAGACCGTCCCCGACGGGGAGGTTAAACCGTTTCTGGATTTTTTTTAGTTCTTGACAAATATTCTTGAAGATTAGGCTGAGTCAAGTAGGGAATGGGTGCCAAGAACTGACTCTTTAAGAAAAAAGCACCGGCAACGCTAGTCATCGTACAATATTTGTGCACAATTGCTTACATTAGGCGGCCGGTCCACTTTATTGAGTCCCCCTCAGCACCATTTAGTGCTCCTGTTGTCTGCGAAGTCCAAATTGTAACCCTGAATCAGTTCCTCTTCTGACCCTTTGTATCATGTTACATGACGAGTAATGATCACCTGTTAGCTTTATCCCTAATTATAACTCTCACTCTTTCCCTGCATCTAACCCTAGCTCTAATCCCATCATTAACCTCGGTCCGGGCACACGCGTGAACCCCTACTCTCATCTCAGCCTCTCCTGGTGATACATCACACCTGGGATCGTTTGCTCCCTGTGGGCTGTGGGAAATTTGCTACCAGCACGCCCTGGAAGTGGGGCTCATTCCGCTGCAACGGGAGGTCTTCCCAGGACGCGTCACAGCTCAACGCAAGAGCTCCTGGGTTTCGAAGGCTCTTGCAGCAAGCCTTCACAAAGCAGCAGGGAGCGCCGTTCCAGATGGGAAACTTGAGACTGGATGTCCAGAAAAGCAAGACGTCAGAAGCGAAACCTTTTTCCTGCAGGGTGTGGCATACCATCCGCTTGCTCATTGCGACAGAGGTGGCACTAATGAAGGAAGAGGTCAACGTTACGTTCTTCTTTAAAATGCAAGGCCAGGAAAAGTGGCAGCGGTGGGATTTGAACCCACGCCTCCGAAGAGACTGGAGCCTTAATCCAGCGCCTTAGACCGCTCGGCCACGCTACCTCCCTGCTAGTCGCCGAAAGCGGAACTTGACCCGTTGCCCGGCCCGCTTTAGTGCTTTGCCTTTTCTCCTTGGAAAGTCTGGAGACAGGCAGTGGAAGGGCAGGCAAACTGTCAGGTGCGCAGAGGAGGGGAGACCATGAGGCAAGGTGGGAGATGGGGGCAAGAAGTGAGAAAAAAACTAATCGCAAGCTAGGGCAGGATTCGGAAAGTGAAGCCGAAAAGGGGCTTAGCATGCAGCCCAGGGGTTTCTTTGACTGTCCTAAGCCCACAGGGACTTTGCCGTCCTCAGCTCATGAGACTTGAGATGGGTAGCTTGATTTGCTGAGGAAATGCGGGATGACAGATTCAACTCTGGAGTCAAACATAGCCCGGAACTATCGCCTTAAACTGAGTTTTAAGCCTGGTGCCGATAAAAAGAAAGAAATTAGCCTTAGATCGGGCAAGCCGTTTGACGGGGGAAAATGAGACCCCCCTAGGCCAGCTAGGTGGTCGCTGGATGCTGTGCAGACATCAGCAGCTGTTCATTTCATGCCCTCACGTCTCCTCGTTAGTATAGTGGTCAGTGACCGGGGTTCAATTCCCCGACGGAGAGGTTAAACCTTTTCTGGATTTTTTTTAGTTCTTGACAAATATTCTTGAAGATTAGGCTGAGTCAAGTAGGGAATGGGTGCCAAGAACTGACTCTTTAAGAAAAAAGCACCGGCAACGCTAGTCATCGTACAATATTTGTGCACAATTGCTTACATTAGGCGGCCGGTCCACTTTATTGAGTCCCCCTCAGCACCATTTAGTGCTCCTGTTGTCTGCGAAGTCCAAATTGTAACCCTGAATCAGTTCCTCTTCTGACCCTTTGTATCATGTTACATGACGAGTAATGATCACCTGTTAGCTTTATCCCTAATTATAACTCTCACTCTTTCCCTGCATCTAACCCTAGCTCTAATCCCATCATTAACCTCGGTCCGGGCACACGCGTGAACCCCTACTCTCATCTCAGCCTCTCCTGGTGATACATCACACCTGGGATCGTTTGCTCCCTGTGGGCTGTGGGAAATTTGCTACCAGCACGCCCTGGAAGTGGGGCTCATTCCGCTGCAACGGGAGGTCTTCCCAGGACGCGTCACAGCTCAACGCAAGAGCTCCTGGGTTTCGAAGGCTCTTGCAGCAAGCCTTCACAAAGCAGCAGGGAGCGCCGTTCCAGATGGGAAACTTGAGACTGGATGTCCAGAAAAGCAAGACGTCAGAAGCGAAACCTTTTTCCTGCAGGGTGTGGCATACCATCCGCTTGCTCATTGCGACAGAGGTGGCACTAATGAAGGAAGAGGTCAACGTTACGTTCTTCTTTAAAATGCAAGGCCAGGAAAAGTGGCAGCGGTGGGATTTGAACCCACGCCTCCGAAGAGACTGGAGCCTTAATCCAGCGCCTTAGACCGCTCGGCCACGCTACCTCCCTGCTAGTCGCCGAAAGCGGAACTTGACCCGTTGCCCGGCCCGCTTTAGTGCTTTGCCTTTTCTCCTTGGAAAGTCTGGAGACAGGCAGTGGAAGGGCAGGCAAACTGTCAGGTGCGCAGAGGAGGGGAGACCATGAGGCAAGGTGGGAGATGGGGGCAAGAAGTGAGAAAAAAACTAATCGCAAGCTAGGGCAGGATTCGGAAAGTGAAGCCGAAAAGGGGCTTAGCATGCAGCCCAGGGGTTTCTTTGACTGTCCTAAGCCCACAGGGACTTTGCCGTCCTCAGCTCATGAGACTTGAGATGGGTAGCTTGATTTGCTGAGGAAATGCGGGATGACAGATTCAACTCTGGAGTCAAACATAGCCCGGAACTATCGCCTTAAACTGAGTTTTAAGCCTGGTGCCGATAAAAAGAAAGAAATTAGCCTTAGATCGGGCAAGCCGTTTGACGGGGGAAAATGAGACCCCCTAGGCCAGCTAGGTGGTCGCTGGATGCTGTGCAGACATCAGCAGCTGTTCATTTCATGCCCTCACGTCTCCTCGTTAGTATAGTGGTCAGTATCCCCGCCTGTCACGCGGGAGACCGGGGTTCAATTCCCCGACGGGGAGGTTAAACCTTTTCTGGATTTTTTTTAGTTCTTGACAAATATTCTTGAAGATTAGGCTGAGTCAAGTAGGGAATGGGTGCCAAGAACTGACTCTTTAAGAAAAAAGCACCGGCAACGCTAGTCATCGTACAATATTTGTGCACAATTGCTTACATTAGGCGGCCGGTCCACTTTATTGAGTCCCCCTCAGCACCATTTAGTGCTCCTGTTGTCTGCGAAGTCCAAATTGTAACCCTGAATCAGTTCCTCTTCTGACCCTTTGTATCATGTTACATGACGAGTAATGATCACCTGTTAGCTTTATCCCTAATTATAACTCTCACTCTTTCCCTGCATCTAACCCTAGCTCTAATCCCATCATTAACCTCGGTCCGGGCACACGCGTGAACCCCTACTCTCATCTCAGCCTCTCCTGGTGATACATCACACCTGGGATCGTTTGCTCCCTGTGGGCTGTGGGAAATTTGCTACCAGCACGCCCTGGAAGTGGGGCTCATTCCGCTGCAACGGGAGGTCTTCCCAGGACGCGTCACAGCTCAACGCAAGAGCTCCTGGGTTTCGAAGGCTCTTGCAGCAAGCCTTCACAAAGCAGCAGGGAGCGCCGTTCCAGATGGGAAACTTGAGACTGGATGTCCAGAAAAGCAAGACGTCAGAAGCGAAACCTTTTTCCTGCAGGGTGTGGCATACCATCCGCTTGCTCATTGCGACAGAGGTGGCACTAATGAAGGAAGAGGTCAACGTTACGTTCTTCTTTAAAATGCAAGGCCAGGAAAAGTGGCAGCGGTGGGATTTGAACCCACGCCTCCGAAGAGACTGGAGCCTTAATCCAGCGCCTTAGACCGCTCGGCCACGCTACCTCCCTGCTAGTCGCCGAAAGCGGAACTTGACCCGTTGCCCGGCCCGCTTTAGTGCTTTGCCTTTTCTCCTTGGAAAGTCTGGAGACAGGCAGTGGAAGGGCAGGCAAACTGTCAGGTGCGCAGAGGAGGGGAGACCATGAGGCAAGGTGGGAGATGGGGGCAAGAAGTGAGAAAAAAACTAATCGCAAGCTAGGGCAGGATTCGGAAAGTGAAGCCGAAAAGGGGCTTAGCATGCAGCCCAGGGGTTTCTTTGACTGTCCTAAGCCCACAGGGACTTTGCCGTCCTCAGCTCATGAGACTTGAGATGGGTAGCTTGATTTGCTGAGGAAATGCGGGATGACAGATTCAACTCTGGAGTCAAACATAGCCCGGAACTATCGCCTTAAACTGAGTTTTAAGCCTGGTGCCGATAAAAAGAAAGAAATTAGCCTTAGATCGGGCAAGCCGTTTGACGGGGGAAAATGAGACCCCCTAGGCCAGCTAGGTGGTCGCTGGATGCTGTGCAGACATCAGCAGCTGTTCATTTCATGCCCTCACGTCTCCTCGTTAGTATAGTGGTCAGTATCCCCGCCTGTCACGCGGGAGACCGGGGTTCAATTCCCCGACGGGGAGGTTAAACCTTTTCTGGATTTTTTTTAGTTCTTGACAAATATTCTTGAAGATTAGGCTGAGTCAAGTAGGGAATGGGTGCCAAGAACTGACTCTTTAAGAAAAAAGCACCGGCAACGCTAGTCATCGTACAATATTTGTGCACAATTGCTTACATTAGGCGGCCGGTCCACTTTATTGAGTCCCCCTCAGCACCATTTAGTGCTCCTGTTGTCTGCGAAGTCCAAATTGTAACCCTGAATCAGTTCCTCTTCTGACCCTTTGTATCATGTTACATGACGAGTAATGATCACCTGTTAGCTTTATCCCTAATTATAACTCTCACTCTTTCCCTGCATCTAACCCTAGCTCTAATCCCATCATTAACCTCGGTCCGGGCACACGCGTGAACCCTTACTCTCATCTCAGCCTCTCCTGGTGATACATCACACCTGGGATCGTTTGCTCCCTGTGGGCTGTGGGAAATTTGCTACCAGCACGCCCTGGAAGTGGGGCTCATTCCGCTGCAACGGGAGGTCTTCCCAGGACGCGTCACAGCTCAACGCAAGAGCTCCTGGGTTTCGAAGGCTCTTGCAGCAAGCCTTCACAAAGCAGCAGGGAGCGCCGTTCCAGATGGGAAACTTGAGACTGGATGTCCAGAAAAGCAAGACGTCAGAAGCGAAACCTTTTTCCTGCAGGGTGTGGCATACCATCCGCTTGCTCATTGCGACAGAGGTGGCACTAATGAAGGAAGAGGTCAACGTTACGTTCTTCTTTAAAATGCAAGGCCAGGAAAAGTGGCAGCGGTGGGATTTGAACCCACGCCTCCGAAGAGACTGGAGCCTTAATCCAGCGCCTTAGACCGCTCGGCCACGCTACCTCCCTGCTAGTCGCCGAAAGCGGAACTTGACCCGTTGCCCGGCCCGCTTTAGTGCTTTGCCTTTTCTCCTTGGAAAGTCTGGAGACAGGCAGTGGAAGGGCAGGCAAACTGTCAGGTGCGCAGAGGAGGGGAGACCATGAGGCAAGGTGGGAGATGGGGGCAAGAAGTGAGAAAAAAACTAATCGCAAGCTAGGGCAGGATTCGGAAAGTGAAGCCGAAAAGGGGCTTAGCATGCAGCCCAGGGGTTTCTTTGACTGTCCTAAGCCCACAGGGACTTTGCCGTCCTCAGCTCATGAGACTTGAGATGGGTAGCTTGATTTGCTGAGGAAATGCGGGATGACAGATTCAACTCTGGAGTCAAACATAGCCCGGAACTATCGCCTTAAACTGAGTTTTAAGCCTGGTGCCGATAAAAAGAAAGAAATTAGCCTTAGATCGGGCAAGCCGTTTGACGGGGGAAAATGAGACCCCCTAGGCCAGCTAGGTGGTCGCTGGATGCTGTGCAGACATCAGCAGCTGTTCATTTCATGCCCTCACGTCTCCTCGTTAGTATAGTGGTCAGTATCCCTGTCACGCGGGAGACCGGGGTTCAATTCCCCGACGGGGAGGTTAAACCTTTTCTGGATTTTTTTTAGTTCTTGACAAATATTCTTGAAGATTAGGCTGAGTCAAGTAGGGAATGGGTGCCAAGAACTGACTCTTTAAGAAAAAAGCACCGGCAACGCTAGTCATCGTACAATATTTGTGCACAATTGCTTACATTAGGCGGCCGGTCCACTTTATTGAGTCCCCCTCAGCACCATTTAGTGCTCCTGTTGTCTGCGAAGTCCAAATTGTAACCCTGAATCAGTTCCTCTTCTGACCCTTTGTATCATGTTACATGACGAGTAATGATCACCTGTTAGCTTTATCCCTAATTATAACTCTCACTCTTTCCCTGCATCTAACCCTAGCTCTAATCCCATCATTAACCTCGGTCCGGGCACACGCGTGAACCCTTACTCTCATCTCAGCCTCTCCTGGTGATACATCACACCTGGGATCGTTTGCTCCCTGTGGGCTGTGGGAAATTTGCTACCAGCACGCCCTGGAAGTGGGGCTCATTCCGCTGCAACGGGAGGTCTTCCCAGGACGCGTCACAGCTCAACGCAAGAGCTCCTGGGTTTCGAAGGCTCTTGCAGCAAGCCTTCACAAAGCAGCAGGGAGCGCCGTTCCAGATGGGAAACTTGAGACTGGATGTCCAGAAAAGCAAGACGTCAGAAGCGAAACCTTTTTCCTGCAGGGTGTGGCATACCATCCGCTTGCTCATTGCGACAGAGGTGGCACTAATGAAGGAAGAGGTCAACGTTACGTTCTTCTTTAAAATGCAAGGCCAGGAAAAGTGGCAGCGGTGGGATTTGAACCCACGCCTCCGAAGAGACTGGAGCCTTAATCCAGCGCCTTAGACCGCTCGGCCACGCTACCTCCCTGCTAGTCGCCGAAAGCGGAACTTGACCCGTTGCCCGGCCCGCTTTAGTGCTTTGCCTTTTCTCCTTGGAAAGTCTGGAGACAGGCAGTGGAAGGGCAGGCAAACTGTCAGGTGCGCAGAGGAGGGGAGACCATGAGGCAAGGTGGGAGATGGGGGCAAGAAGTGAGAAAAAAACTAATCGCAAGCTAGGGCAGGATTCGGAAAGTGAAGCCGAAAAGGGGCTTAGCATGCAGCCCAGGGGTTTCTTTGACTGTCCTAAGCCCACAGGGACTTTGCCGTCCTCAGCTCATGAGACTTGAGATGGGTAGCTTGATTTGCTGAGGAAATGCGGGATGACAGATTCAACTCTGGAGTCAAACATAGCCCGGAACTATCGCCTTAAACTGAGTTTTAAGCCTGGTGCCGATAAAAAGAAAGAAATTAGCCTTAGATCGGGCAAGCCGTTTGACGGGGGAAAATGAGACCCCCTAGGCCAGCTAGGTGGTCGCTGGATGCTGTGCAGACATCAGCAGCTGTTCATTTCATGCCCTCACGTCTCCTCGTTAGTATAGTGGTCAGTATCCCCGCCTGTCACGCGGGAGACCGGGGTTCAATTCCCCGACGGGGAGGTTAAACCTTTTCTGGATTTTTTTTAGTTCTTGACAAATATTCTTGAAGATTAGGCTGAGTCAAGTAGGGAATGGGTGCCAAGAACTGACTCTTTAAGAAAAAAGCACCGGCAACGCTAGTCATCGTACAATATTTGTGCACAATTGCTTACATTAGGCGGCCGGTCCACTTTATTGAGTCCCCCTCAGCACCATTTAGTGCTCCTGTTGTCTGCGAAGTCCAAATTGTAACCCTGAATCAGTTCCTCTTCTGACCCTTTGTATCATGTTACATGACGAGTAATGATCACCTGTTAGCTTTATCCCTAATTATAACTCTCACTCTTTCCCTGCATCTAACCCTAGCTCTAATCCCATCATTAACCTCGGTCCGGGCACACGCGTGAACCCTTACTCTCATCTCAGCCTCTCCTGGTGATACATCACACCTGGGATCGTTTGCTCCCTGTGGGCTGTGGGAAATTTGCTACCAGCACGCCCTGGAAGTGGGGCTCATTCCGCTGCAACGGGAGGTCTTCCCAGGACGCGTCACAGCTCAACGCAAGAGCTCCTGGGTTTCGAAGGCTCTTGCAGCAAGCCTTCACAAAGCAGCAGGGAGCGCCGTTCCAGATGGGAAACTTGAGACTGGATGTCCAGAAAAGCAAGACGTCAGAAGCGAAACCTTTTTCCTGCAGGGTGTGGCATACCATCCGCTTGCTCATTGCGACAGAGGTGGCACTAATGAAGGAAGAGGTCAACGTTACGTTCTTCTTTAAAATGCAAGGCCAGGAAAAGTGGCAGCGGTGGGATTTGAACCCACGCCTCCGAAGAGACTGGAGCCTTAATCCAGCGCCTTAGACCGCTCGGCCACGCTACCTCCCTGCTAGTCGCCGAAAGCGGAACTTGACCCGTTGCCCGGCCCGCTTTAGTGCTTTGCCTTTTCTCCTTGGAAAGTCTGGAGACAGGCAGTGGAAGGGCAGGCAAACTGTCAGGTGCGCAGAGGAGGGGAGACCATGAGGCAAGGTGGGAGATGGGGGCAAGAAGTGAGAAAAAAACTAATCGCAAGCTAGGGCAGGATTCGGAAAGTGAAGCCGAAAAGGGGCTTAGCATGCAGCCCAGGGGTTTCTTTGACTGTCCTAAGCCCACAGGGACTTTGCCGTCCTCAGCTCATGAGACTTGAGATGGGTAGCTTGATTTGCTGAGGAAATGCGGGATGACAGATTCAACTCTGGAGTCAAACATAGCCCGGAACTATCGCCTTAAACTGAGTTTTAAGCCTGGTGCCGATAAAAAGAAAGAAATTAGCCTTAGATCGGGCAAGCCGTTTGACGGGGGAAAATGAGACCCCCTAGGCCAGCTAGGTGGTCGCTGGATGCTGTGCAGACATCAGCAGCTGTTCATTTCATGCCCTCACGTCTCCTCGTTAGTATAGTGGTCAGTATCCCCGCCTGTCACGCGGGAGACCGCGACGGGGAGGTTAAACCTTTTCTGGATTTTTTTTAGTTCTTGACAAATATTCTTGAAGATTAGGCTGAGTCAAGTAGGGAATGGGTGCCAAGAACTGACTCTTTAAGAAAAAAGCACCGGCAACGCTAGTCATCGTACAATATTTGTGCACAATTGCTTACATTAGGCGGCCGGTCCACTTTATTGAGTCCCCCTCAGCACCATTTAGTGCTCCTGTTGTCTGCGAAGTCCAAATTGTAACCCTGAATCAGTTCCTCTTCTGACCCTTTGTATCATGTTACATGACGAGTAATGATCACCTGTTAGCTTTATCCCTAATTATAACTCTCACTCTTTCCCTGCATCTAACCCTAGCTCTAATCCCATCATTAACCTCGGTCCGGGCACACGCGTGAACCCTTACTCTCATCTCAGCCTCTCCTGGTGATACATCACACCTGGGATCGTTTGCTCCCTGTGGGCTGTGGGAAATTTGCTACCAGCACGCCCTGGAAGTGGGGCTCATTCCGCTGCAACGGGAGGTCTTCCCAGGACGCGTCACAGCTCAACGCAAGAGCTCCTGGGTTTCGAAGGCTCTTGCAGCAAGCCTTCACAAAGCAGCAGGGAGCGCCGTTCCAGATGGGAAACTTGAGACTGGATGTCCAGAAAAGCAAGACGTCAGAAGCGAAACCTTTTTCCTGCAGGGTGTGGCATACCATCCGCTTGCTCATTGCGACAGAGGTGGCACTAATGAAGGAAGAGGTCAACGTTACGTTCTTCTTTAAAATGCAAGGCCAGGAAAAGTGGCAGCGGTGGGATTTGAACCCACGCCTCCGAAGAGACTGGAGCCTTAATCCAGCGCCTTAGACCGCTCGGCCACGCTACCTCCCTGCTAGTCGCCGAAAGCGGAACTTGACCCGTTGCCCGGCCCGCTTTAGTGCTTTGCCTTTTCTCCTTGGAAAGTCTGGAGACAGGCAGTGGAAGGGCAGGCAAACTGTCAGGTGCGCAGAGGAGGGGAGACCATGAGGCAAGGTGGGAGATGGGGGCAAGAAGTGAGAAAAAAACTAATCGCAAGCTAGGGCAGGATTCGGAAAGTGAAGCCGAAAAGGGGCTTAGCATGCAGCCCAGGGGTTTCTTTGACTGTCCTAAGCCCACAGGGACTTTGCCGTCCTCAGCTCATGAGACTTGAGATGGGTAGCTTGATTTGCTGAGGAAATGCGGGATGACAGATTCAACTCTGGAGTCAAACATAGCCCGGAACTATCGCCTTAAACTGAGTTTTAAGCCTGGTGCCGATAAAAAGAAAGAAATTAGCCTTAGATCGGGCAAGCCGTTTGACGGGGGAAAATGAGACCCCCTAGGCCAGCTAGGTGGTCGCTGGATGCTGTGCAGACATCAGCAGCTGTTCATTTCATGCCCTCACGTCTCCTCGTTAGTATAGTGGTCAGTATCCCCTCCTGTCACGCGGGAGACCGGGGTTCAATTCCCCGACGGGGAGGTTAAACCTTTTCTGGATTTTTTTTAGTTCTTGACAAATATTCTTGAAGATTAGGCTGAGTCAAGTAGGGAATGGGTGCCAAGAACTGACTCTTTAAGAAAAAAGCACCGGCAACGCTAGTCATCGTACAATATTTGTGCACAATTGCTTACATTAGGCGGCCGGTCCACTTTATTGAGTCCCCCTCAGCACCATTTAGTGCTCCTGTTGTCTGCGAAGTCCAAATTGTAACCCTGAATCAGTTCCTCTTCTGACCCTTTGTATCATGTTACATGACGAGTAATGATCACCTGTTAGCTTTATCCCTAATTATAACTCTCACTCTTTCCCTGCATCTAACCCTAGCTCTAATCCCATCATTAACCTCGGTCCGGGCACACGCGTGAACCCCTACTCTCATCTCAGCCTCTCCTGGTGATACATCACACCTGGGATCGTTTGCTCCCTGTGGGCTGTGGGAAATTTGCTACCAGCACGCCCTGGAAGTGGGGCTCATTCCGCTGCAACGGGAGGTCTTCCCAGGACGCGTCACAGCTCAACGCAAGAGCTCCTGGGTTTCGAAGGCTCTTGCAGCAAGCCTTCACAAAGCAGCAGGGAGCGCCGTTCCAGATGGGAAACTTGAGACTGGATGTCCAGAAAAGCAAGACGTCAGAAGCGAAACCTTTTTCCTGCAGGGTGTGGCATACCATCCGCTTGCTCATTGCGACAGAGGTGGCACTAATGAAGGAAGAGGTCAACGTTACGTTCTTCTTTAAAATGCAAGGCCAGGAAAAGTGGCAGCGGTGGGATTTGAACCCACGCCTCCGAAGAGACTGGAGCCTTAATCCAGCGCCTTAGACCGCTCGGCCACGCTACCTCCCTGCTAGTCGCCGAAAGCGGAACTTGACCCGTTGCCCGGCCCGCTTTAGTGCTTTGCCTTTTCTCCTTGGAAAGTCTGGAGACAGGCAGTGGAAGGGCAGGCAAACTGTCAGGTGCGCAGAGGAGGGGAGACCATGAGGCAAGGTGGGAGATGGGGGCAAGAAGTGAGAAAAAAACTAATCGCAAGCTAGGGCAGGATTCGGAAAGTGAAGCCGAAAAGGGGCTTAGCATGCAGCCCAGGGGTTTCTTTGACTGTCCTAAGCCCACAGGGACTTTGCCGTCCTCAGCTCATGAGACTTGAGATGGGTAGCTTGATTTGCTGAGGAAATGCGGGATGACAGATTCAACTCTGGAGTCAAACATAGCCCGGAACTATCGCCTTAAACTGAGTTTTAAGCCTGGTGCCGATAAAAAGAAAGAAATTAGCCTTAGATCGGGCAAGCCGTTTGACGGGGGAAAATGAGACCCCCCTAGGCCAGCTAGGTGGTCGCTGGATGCTGTGCAGACATCAGCAGCTGTTCATTTCATGCCCTCACGTCTCCTCGTTAGTATAGTGGTCAGTATCCCCGCCTGTCACGCGGGAGACCGTCCCCGACGGGGAGGTTAAACCGTTTCTGGATTTTTTTTAGTTCTTGACAAATATTCTTGAAGATTAGGCTGAGTCAAGTAGGGAATGGGTGCCAAGAACTGACTCTTTAAGAAAAAAGCACCGGCAACGCTAGTCATCGTACAATATTTGTGCACAATTGCTTACATTAGGCGGCCGGTCCACTTTATTGAGTCCCCCTCAGCACCATTTAGTGCTCCTGTTGTCTGCGAAGTCCAAATTGTAACCCTGAATCAGTTCCTCTTCTGACCCTTTGTATCATGTTACATGACGAGTAATGATCACCTGTTAGCTTTATCCCTAATTATAACTCTCACTCTTTCCCTGCATCTAACCCTAGCTCTAATCCCATCATTAACCTCGGTCCGGGCACACGCGTGAACCCCTACTCTCATCTCAGCCTCTCCTGGTGATACATCACACCTGGGATCGTTTGCTCCCTGTGGGCTGTGGGAAATTTGCTACCAGCACGCCCTGGAAGTGGGGCTCATTCCGCTGCAACGGGAGGTCTTCCCAGGACGCGTCACAGCTCAACGCAAGAGCTCCTGGGTTTCGAAGGCTCTTGCAGCAAGCCTTCACAAAGCAGCAGGGAGCGCCGTTCCAGATGGGAAACTTGAGACTGGATGTCCAGAAAAGCAAGACGTCAGAAGCGAAACCTTTTTCCTGCAGGGTGTGGCATACCATCCGCTTGCTCATTGCGACAGAGGTGGCACTAATGAAGGAAGAGGTCAACGTTACGTTCTTCTTTAAAATGCAAGGCCAGGAAAAGTGGCAGCGGTGGGATTTGAACCCACGCCTCCGAAGAGACTGGAGCCTTAATCCAGCGCCTTAGACCGCTCGGCCACGCTACCTCCCTGCTAGTCGCCGAAAGCGGAACTTGACCCGTTGCCCGGCCCGCTTTAGTGCTTTGCCTTTTCTCCTTGGAAAGTCTGGAGACAGGCAGTGGAAGGGCAGGCAAACTGTCAGGTGCGCAGAGGAGGGGAGACCATGAGGCAAGGTGGGAGATGGGGGCAAGAAGTGAGAAAAAAACTAATCGCAAGCTAGGGCAGGATTCGGAAAGTGAAGCCGAAAAGGGGCTTAGCATGCAGCCCAGGGGTTTCTTTGACTGTCCTAAGCCCACAGGGACTTTGCCGTCCTCAGCTCATGAGACTTGAGATGGGTAGCTTGATTTGCTGAGGAAATGCGGGATGACAGATTCAACTCTGGAGTCAAACATAGCCCGGAACTATCGCCTTAAACTGAGTTTTAAGCCTGGTGCCGATAAAAAGAAAGAAATTAGCCTTAGATCGGGCAAGCCGTTTGACGGGGGAAAATGAGACCCCCCTAGGCCAGCTAGGTGGTCGCTGGATGCTGTGCAGACATCAGCAGCTGTTCATTTCATGCCCTCACGTCTCCTCGTTAGTATAGTGGTCAGTGACCGGGGTTCAATTCCCCGACGGAGAGGTTAAACCTTTTCTGGATTTTTTTTAGTTCTTGACAAATATTCTTGAAGATTAGGCTGAGTCAAGTAGGGAATGGGTGCCAAGAACTGACTCTTTAAGAAAAAAGCACCGGCAACGCTAGTCATCGTACAATATTTGTGCACAATTGCTTACATTAGGCGGCCGGTCCACTTTATTGAGTCCCCCTCAGCACCATTTAGTGCTCCTGTTGTCTGCGAAGTCCAAATTGTAACCCTGAATCAGTTCCTCTTCTGACCCTTTGTATCATGTTACATGACGAGTAATGATCACCTGTTAGCTTTATCCCTAATTATAACTCTCACTCTTTCCCTGCATCTAACCCTAGCTCTAATCCCATCATTAACCTCGGTCCGGGCACACGCGTGAACCCCTACTCTCATCTCAGCCTCTCCTGGTGATACATCACACCTGGGATCGTTTGCTCCCTGTGGGCTGTGGGAAATTTGCTACCAGCACGCCCTGGAAGTGGGGCTCATTCCGCTGCAACGGGAGGTCTTCCCAGGACGCGTCACAGCTCAACGCAAGAGCTCCTGGGTTTCGAAGGCTCTTGCAGCAAGCCTTCACAAAGCAGCAGGGAGCGCCGTTCCAGATGGGAAACTTGAGACTGGATGTCCAGAAAAGCAAGACGTCAGAAGCGAAACCTTTTTCCTGCAGGGTGTGGCATACCATCCGCTTGCTCATTGCGACAGAGGTGGCACTAATGAAGGAAGAGGTCAACGTTACGTTCTTCTTTAAAATGCAAGGCCAGGAAAAGT
Source organism: Ambystoma mexicanum (assembly GCF_040938575.1). Lineage (NCBI taxonomy): Eukaryota > Metazoa > Chordata > Amphibia > Caudata > Ambystomatidae > Ambystoma > Ambystoma mexicanum. The sequence continues at coordinate 2,476,626 of NW_027182434.1, forward strand.
GGCAGCGGTGGGATTTGAACCCACGCCTCCGAAGAGACTGGAGCCTTAATCCAGCGCCTTAGACCGCTCGGCCACGCTACCTCCCTGCTAGTCGCCGAAAGCGGAACTTGACCCGTTGCCCGGCCCGCTTTAGTGCTTTGCCTTTTCTCCTTGGAAAGTCTGGAGACAGGCAGTGGAAGGGCAGGCAAACTGTCAGGTGCGCAGAGGAGGGGAGACCATGAGGCAAGGTGGGAGATGGGGGCAAGAAGTGAGAAAAAAACTAATCGCAAGCTAGGGCAGGATTCGGAAAGTGAAGCCGAAAAGGGGCTTAGCATGCAGCCCAGGGGTTTCTTTGACTGTCCTAAGCCCACAGGGACTTTGCCGTCCTCAGCTCATGAGACTTGAGATGGGTAGCTTGATTTGCTGAGGAAATGCGGGATGACAGATTCAACTCTGGAGTCAAACATAGCCCGGAACTATCGCCTTAAACTGAGTTTTAAGCCTGGTGCCGATAAAAAGAAAGAAATTAGCCTTAGATCGGGCAAGCCGTTTGACGGGGGAAAATGAGACCCCCTAGGCCAGCTAGGTGGTCGCTGGATGCTGTGCAGACATCAGCAGCTGTTCATTTCATGCCCTCACGTCTCCTCGTTAGTATAGTGGTCAGTATCCCCGCCTGTCACGCGGGAGACCGGGGTTCAATTCCCCGACGGGGAGGTTAAACCTTTTCTGGATTTTTTTTAGTTCTTGACAAATATTCTTGAAGATTAGGCTGAGTCAAGTAGGGAATGGGTGCCAAGAACTGACTCTTTAAGAAAAAAGCACCGGCAACGCTAGTCATCGTACAATATTTGTGCACAATTGCTTACATTAGGCGGCCGGTCCACTTTATTGAGTCCCCCTCAGCACCATTTAGTGCTCCTGTTGTCTGCGAAGTCCAAATTGTAACCCTGAATCAGTTCCTCTTCTGACCCTTTGTATCATGTTACATGACGAGTAATGATCACCTGTTAGCTTTATCCCTAATTATAACTCTCACTCTTTCCCTGCATCTAACCCTAGCTCTAATCCCATCATTAACCTCGGTCCGGGCACACGCGTGAACCCTTACTCTCATCTCAGCCTCTCCTGGTGATACATCACACCTGGGATCGTTTGCTCCCTGTGGGCTGTGGGAAATTTGCTACCAGCACGCCCTGGAAGTGGGGCTCATTCCGCTGCAACGGGAGGTCTTCCCAGGACGCGTCACAGCTCAACGCAAGAGCTCCTGGGTTTCGAAGGCTCTTGCAGCAAGCCTTCACAAAGCAGCAGGGAGCGCCGTTCCAGATGGGAAACTTGAGACTGGATGTCCAGAAAAGCAAGACGTCAGAAGCGAAACCTTTTTCCTGCAGGGTGTGGCATACCATCCGCTTGCTCATTGCGACAGAGGTGGCACTAATGAAGGAAGAGGTCAACGTTACGTTCTTCTTTAAAATGCAAGGCCAGGAAAAGTGGCAGCGGTGGGATTTGAACCCACGCCTCCGAAGAGACTGGAGCCTTAATCCAGCGCCTTAGACCGCTCGGCCACGCTACCTCCCTGCTAGTCGACGAAAGCGGAACTTGACCCGTTGCCCGGCCCGCTTTAGTGCTTTGCCTTTTCTCCTTGGAAAGTCTGGAGACAGGCAGTGGAAGGGCAGGCAAACTGTCAGGTGCGCAGAGGAGGGGAGACCATGAGGCAAGGTGGGAGATGGGGGCAAGAAGTGAGAAAAAAACTAATCGCAAGCTAGGGCAGGATTCGGAAAGTGAAGCCGAAAAGGGGCTTAGCATGCAGCCCAGGGGTTTCTTTGACTGTCCTAAGCCCACAGGGACTTTGCCGTCCTCAGCTCATGAGACTTGAGATGGGTAGCTTGATTTGCTGAGGAAATGCGGGATGACAGATTCAACTCTGGAGTCAAACATAGCCCGGAACTATCGCCTTAAACTGAGTTTTAAGCCTGGTGCCGATAAAAAGAAAGAAATTAGCCTTAGATCGGGCAAGCCGTTTGACGGGGGAAAATGAGACCCCCTAGGCCAGCTAGGTGGTCGCTGGATGCTGTGCAGACATCAGCAGCTGTTCATTTCATGCCCTCACGTCTCCTCGTTAGTATAGTGGTCAGTATCCCCGCCTGTCACGCGGGAGACCGGGGTTCAATTCCCCGACGGGGAGGTTAAACCTTTTCTGGATTTTTTTTAGTTCTTGACAAATATTCTTGAAGATTAGGCTGAGTCAAGTAGGGAATGGGTGCCAAGAACTGACTCTTTAAGAAAAAAGCACCGGCAACGCTAGTCATCGTACAATATTTGTGCACAATTGCTTACATTAGGCGGCCGGTCCACTTTATTGAGTCCCCCTCAGCACCATTTAGTGCTCCTGTTGTCTGCGAAGTCCAAATTGTAACCCTGAATCAGTTCCTCTTCTGACCCTTTGTATCATGTTACATGACGAGTAATGATCACCTGTTAGCTTTATCCCTAATTATAACTCTCACTCTTTCCCTGCATCTAACCCTAGCTCTAATCCCATCATTAACCTCGGTCCGGGCACACGCGTGAACCCTTACTCTCATCTCAGCCTCTCCTGGTGATACATCACACCTGGGATCGTTTGCTCCCTGTGGGCTGTGGGAAATTTGCTACCAGCACGCCCTGGAAGTGGGGCTCATTCCGCTGCAACGGGAGGTCTTCCCAGGACGCGTCACAGCTCAACGCAAGAGCTCCTGGGTTTCGAAGGCTCTTGCAGCAAGCCTTCACAAAGCAGCAGGGAGCGCCGTTCCAGATGGGAAACTTGAGACTGGATGTCCAGAAAAGCAAGACGTCAGAAGCGAAACCTTTTTCCTGCAGGGTGTGGCATACCATCCGCTTGCTCATTGCGACAGAGGTGGCACTAATGAAGGAAGAGGTCAACGTTACGTTCTTCTTTAAAATGCAAGGCCAGGAAAAGTGGCAGCGGTGGGATTTGAACCCACGCCTCCGAAGAGACTGGAGCCTTAATCCAGCGCCTTAGACCGCTCGGCCACGCTACCTCCCTGCTAGTCGCCGAAAGCGGAACTTGACCCGTTGCCCGGCCCGCTTTAGTGCTTTGCCTTTTCTCCTTGGAAAGTCTGGAGACAGGCAGTGGAAGGGCAGGCAAACTGTCAGGTGCGCAGAGGAGGGGAGACCATGAGGCAAGGTGGGAGATGGGGGCAAGAAGTGAGAAAAAAACTAATCGCAAGCTAGGGCAGGATTCGGAAAGTGAAGCCGAAAAGGGGCTTAGCATGCAGCCCAGGGGTTTCTTTGACTGTCCTAAGCCCACAGGGACTTTGCCGTCCTCAGCTCATGAGACTTGAGATGGGTAGCTTGATTTGCTGAGGAAATGCGGGATGACAGATTCAACTCTGGAGTCAAACATAGCCCGGAACTATCGCCTTAAACTGAGTTTTAAGCCTGGTGCCGATAAAAAGAAAGAAATTAGCCTTAGATCGGGCAAGCCGTTTGACGGGGGAAAATGAGACCCCCTAGGCCAGCTAGGTGGTCGCTGGATGCTGTGCAGACATCAGCAGCTGTTCATTTCATGCCCTCACGTCTCCTCGTTAGTATAGTGGTCAGTATCCCCGCCTGTCACGCGGGAGACCGCGACGGGGAGGTTAAACCTTTTCTGGATTTTTTTTAGTTCTTGACAAATATTCTTGAAGATTAGGCTGAGTCAAGTAGGGAATGGGTGCCAAGAACTGACTCTTTAAGAAAAAAGCACCGGCAACGCTAGTCATCGTACAATATTTGTGCACAATTGCTTACATTAGGCGGCCGGTCCACTTTATTGAGTCCCCCTCAGCACCATTTAGTGCTCCTGTTGTCTGCGAAGTCCAAATTGTAACCCTGAATCAGTTCCTCTTCTGACCCTTTGTATCATGTTACATGACGAGTAATGATCACCTGTTAGCTTTATCCCTAATTATAACTCTCACTCTTTCCCTGCATCTAACCCTAGCTCTAATCCCATCATTAACCTCGGTCCGGGCACACGCGTGAACCCTTACTCTCATCTCAGCCTCTCCTGGTGATACATCACACCTGGGATCGTTTGCTCCCTGTGGGCTGTGGGAAATTTGCTACCAGCACGCCCTGGAAGTGGGGCTCATTCCGCTGCAACGGGAGGTCTTCCCAGGACGCGTCACAGCTCAACGCAAGAGCTCCTGGGTTTCGAAGGCTCTTGCAGCAAGCCTTCACAAAGCAGCAGGGAGCGCCGTTCCAGATGGGAAACTTGAGACTGGATGTCCAGAAAAGCAAGACGTCAGAAGCGAAACCTTTTTCCTGCAGGGTGTGGCATACCATCCGCTTGCTCATTGCGACAGAGGTGGCACTAATGAAGGAAGAGGTCAACGTTACGTTCTTCTTTAAAATGCAAGGCCAGGAAAAGTGGCAGCGGTGGGATTTGAACCCACGCCTCCGAAGAGACTGGAGCCTTAATCCAGCGCCTTAGACCGCTCGGCCACGCTACCTCCCTGCTAGTCGCCGAAAGCGGAACTTGACCCGTTGCCCGGCCCGCTTTAGTGCTTTGCCTTTTCTCCTTGGAAAGTCTGGAGACAGGCAGTGGAAGGGCAGGCAAACTGTCAGGTGCGCAGAGGAGGGGAGACCATGAGGCAAGGTGGGAGATGGGGGCAAGAAGTGAGAAAAAAACTAATCGCAAGCTAGGGCAGGATTCGGAAAGTGAAGCCGAAAAGGGGCTTAGCATGCAGCCCAGGGGTTTCTTTGACTGTCCTAAGCCCACAGGGACTTTGCCGTCCTCAGCTCATGAGACTTGAGATGGGTAGCTTGATTTGCTGAGGAAATGCGGGATGACAGATTCAACTCTGGAGTCAAACATAGCCCGGAACTATCGCCTTAAACTGAGTTTTAAGCCTGGTGCCGATAAAAAGAAAGAAATTAGCCTTAGATCGGGCAAGCCGTTTGACGGGGGAAAATGAGACCCCCTAGGCCAGCTAGGTGGTCGCTGGATGCTGTGCAGACATCAGCAGCTGTTCATTTCATGCCCTCACGTCTCCTCGTTAGTATAGTGGTCAGTATCCCCGCCTGTCACGCGGGAGACCGGGGTTCAATTCCCCGACGGGGAGGTTAAACCTTTTCTGGATTTTTTTTAGTTCTTGACAAATATTCTTGAAGATTAGGCTGAGTCAAGTAGGGAATGGGTGCCAAGAACTGACTCTTTAAGAAAAAAGCACCGGCAACGCTAGTCATCGTACAATATTTGTGCACAATTGCTTACATTAGGCGGCCGGTCCACTTTATTGAGTCCCCCTCAGCACCATTTAGTGCTCCTGTTGTCTGCGAAGTCCAAATTGTAACCCTGAATCAGTTCCTCTTCTGACCCTTTGTATCATGTTACATGACGAGTAATGATCACCTGTTAGCTTTATCCCTAATTATAACTCTCACTCTTTCCCTGCATCTAACCCTAGCTCTAATCCCATCATTAACCTCGGTCCGGGCACACGCGTGAACCCTTACTCTCATCTCAGCCTCTCCTGGTGATACATCACACCTGGGATCGTTTGCTCCCTGTGGGCTGTGGGAAATTTGCTACCAGCACGCCCTGGAAGTGGGGCTCATTCCGCTGCAACGGGAGGTCTTCCCAGGACGCGTCACAGCTCAACGCAAGAGCTCCTGGGTTTCGAAGGCTCTTGCAGCAAGCCTTCACAAAGCAGCAGGGAGCGCCGTTCCAGATGGGAAACTTGAGACTGGATGTCCAGAAAAGCAAGACGTCAGAAGCGAAACCTTTTTCCTGCAGGGTGTGGCATACCATCCGCTTGCTCATTGCGACAGAGGTGGCACTAATGAAGGAAGAGGTCAACGTTACGTTCTTCTTTAAAATGCAAGGCCAGGAAAAGTGGCAGCGGTGGGATTTGAACCCACGCCTCCGAAGAGACTGGAGCCTTAATCCAGCGCCTTAGACCGCTCGGCCACGCTACCTCCCTGCTAGTCGCCGAAAGCGGAACTTGACCCGTTGCCCGGCCCGCTTTAGTGCTTTGCCTTTTCTCCTTGGAAAGTCTGGAGACAGGCAGTGGAAGGGCAGGCAAACTGTCAGGTGCGCAGAGGAGGGGAGACCATGAGGCAAGGTGGGAGATGGGGGCAAGAAGTGAGAAAAAAACTAATCGCAAGCTAGGGCAGGATTCGGAAAGTGAAGCCGAAAAGGGGCTTAGCATGCAGCCCAGGGGTTTCTTTGACTGTCCTAAGCCCACAGGGACTTTGCCGTCCTCAGCTCATGAGACTTGAGATGGGTAGCTTGATTTGCTGAGGAAATGCGGGATGACAGATTCAACTCTGGAGTCAAACATAGCCCGGAACTATCGCCTTAAACTGAGTTTTAAGCCTGGTGCCGATAAAAAGAAAGAAATTAGCCTTAGATCGGGCAAGCCGTTTGACGGGGGAAAATGAGACCCCCTAGGCCAGCTAGGTGGTCGCTGGATGCTGTGCAGACATCAGCAGCTGTTCATTTCATGCCCTCACGTCTCCTCGTTAGTATAGTGGTCAGTATCCCCGCCTGTCACGCGGGAGACCGGGGTTCAATTCCCCGACGGGGAGGTTAAACCTTTTCTGGATTTTTTTTAGTTCTTGACAAATATTCTTGAAGATTAGGCTGAGTCAAGTAGGGAATGGGTGCCAAGAACTGACTCTTTAAGAAAAAAGCACCGGCAACGCTAGTCATCGTACAATATTTGTGCACAATTGCTTACATTAGGCGGCCGGTCCACTTTATTGAGTCCCCCTCAGCACCATTTAGTGCTCCTGTTGTCTGCGAAGTCCAAATTGTAACCCTGAATCAGTTCCTCTTCTGACCCTTTGTATCATGTTACATGACGAGTAATGATCACCTGTTAGCTTTATCCCTAATTATAACTCTCACTCTTTCCCTGCATCTAACCCTAGCTCTAATCCCATCATTAACCTCGGTCCGGGCACACGCGTGAACCCTTACTCTCATCTCAGCCTCTCCTGGTGATACATCACACCTGGGATCGTTTGCTCCCTGTGGGCTGTGGGAAATTTGCTACCAGCACGCCCTGGAAGTGGGGCTCATTCCGCTGCAACGGGAGGTCTTCCCAGGACGCGTCACAGCTCAACGCAAGAGCTCCTGGGTTTCGAAGGCTCTTGCAGCAAGCCTTCACAAAGCAGCAGGGAGCGCCGTTCCAGATGGGAAACTTGAGACTGGATGTCCAGAAAAGCAAGACGTCAGAAGCGAAACCTTTTTCCTGCAGGGTGTGGCATACCATCCGCTTGCTCATTGCGACAGAGGTGGCACTAATGAAGGAAGAGGTCAACGTTACGTTCTTCTTTAAAATGCAAGGCCAGGAAAAGTGGCAGCGGTGGGATTTGAACCCACGCCTCCGAAGAGACTGGAGCCTTAATCCAGCGCCTTAGACCGCTCGGCCACGCTACCTCCCTGCTAGTCGCCGAAAGCGGAACTTGACCCGTTGCCCGGCCCGCTTTAGTGCTTTGCCTTTTCTCCTTGGAAAGTCTGGAGACAGGCAGTGGAAGGGCAGGCAAACTGTCAGGTGCGCAGAGGAGGGGAGACCATGAGGCAAGGTGGGAGATGGGGGCAAGAAGTGAGAAAAAAACTAATCGCAAGCTAGGGCAGGATTCGGAAAGTGAAGCCGAAAAGGGGCTTAGCATGCAGCCCAGGGGTTTCTTTGACTGTCCTAAGCCCACAGGGACTTTGCCGTCCTCAGCTCATGAGACTTGAGATGGGTAGCTTGATTTGCTGAGGAAATGCGGGATGACAGATTCAACTCTGGAGTCAAACATAGCCCGGAACTATCGCCTTAAACTGAGTTTTAAGCCTGGTGCCGATAAAAAGAAAGAAATTAGCCTTAGATCGGGCAAGCCGTTTGACGGGGGAAAATGAGACCCCCTAGGCCAGCTAGGTGGTCGCTGGATGCTGTGCAGACATCAGCAGCTGTTCATTTCATGCCCTCACGTCTCCTCGTTAGTATAGTGGTCAGTATCCCCGCCTGTCACGCGGGAGACCGGGGTTCAATTCCCCGACGGGGAGGTTAAACCTTTTCTGGATTTTTTTTAGTTCTTGACAAATATTCTTGAAGATTAGGCTGAGTCAAGTAGGGAATGGGTGCCAAGAACTGACTCTTTAAGAAAAAAGCACCGGCAACGCTAGTCATCGTACAATATTTGTGCACAATTGCTTACATTAGGCGGCCGGTCCACTTTATTGAGTCCCCCTCAGCACCATTTAGTGCTCCTGTTGTCTGCGAAGTCCAAATTGTAACCCTGAATCAGTTCCTCTTCTGACCCTTTGTATCATGTTACATGACGAGTAATGATCACCTGTTAGCTTTATCCCTAATTATAACTCTCACTCTTTCCCTGCATCTAACCCTAGCTCTAATCCCATCATTAACCTCGGTCCGGGCACACGCGTGAACCCTTACTCTCATCTCAGCCTCTCCTGGTGATACATCACACCTGGGATCGTTTGCTCCCTGTGGGCTGTGGGAAATTTGCTACCAGCACGCCCTGGAAGTGGGGCTCATTCCGCTGCAACGGGAGGTCTTCCCAGGACGCGTCACAGCTCAACGCAAGAGCTCCTGGGTTTCGAAGGCTCTTGCAGCAAGCCTTCACAAAGCAGCAGGGAGCGCCGTTCCAGATGGGAAACTTGAGACTGGATGTCCAGAAAAGCAAGACGTCAGAAGCGAAACCTTTTTCCTGCAGGGTGTGGCATACCATCCGCTTGCTCATTGCGACAGAGGTGGCACTAATGAAGGAAGAGGTCAACGTTACGTTCTTCTTTAAAATGCAAGGCCAGGAAAAGTGGCAGCGGTGGGATTTGAACCCACGCCTCCGAAGAGACTGGAGCCTTAATCCAGCGCCTTAGACCGCTCGGCCACGCTACCTCCCTGCTAGTCGCCGAAAGCGGAACTTGACCCGTTGCCCGGCCCGCTTTAGTGCTTTGCCTTTTCTCCTTGGAAAGTCTGGAGACAGGCAGTGGAAGGGCAGGCAAACTGTCAGGTGCGCAGAGGAGGGGAGACCATGAGGCAAGGTGGGAGATGGGGGCAAGAAGTGAGAAAAAAACTAATCGCAAGCTAGGGCAGGATTCGGAAAGTGAAGCCGAAAAGGGGCTTAGCATGCAGCCCAGGGGTTTCTTTGACTGTCCTAAGCCCACAGGGACTTTGCCGTCCTCAGCTCATGAGACTTGAGATGGGTAGCTTGATTTGCTGAGGAAATGCGGGATGACAGATTCAACTCTGGAGTCAAACATAGCCCGGAACTATCGCCTTAAACTGAGTTTTAAGCCTGGTGCCGATAAAAAGAAAGAAATTAGCCTTAGATCGGGCAAGCCGTTTGACGGGGGAAAATGAGACCCCCTAGGCCAGCTAGGTGGTCGCTGGATGCTGTGCAGACATCAGCAGCTGTTCATTTCATGCCCTCACGTCTCCTCGTTAGTATAGTGGTCAGTATCCCCGCCTGTCACGCGGGAGACCGGGGTTCAATTCCCCGACGGGGAGGTTAAACCTTTTCTGGATTTTTTTTAGTTCTTGACAAATATTCTTGAAGATTAGGCTGAGTCAAGTAGGGAATGGGTGCCAAGAACTGACTCTTTAAGAAAAAAGCACCGGCAACGCTAGTCATCGTACAATATTTGTGCACAATTGCTTACATTAGGCGGCCGGTCCACTTTATTGAGTCCCCCTCAGCACCATTTAGTGCTCCTGTTGTCTGCGAAGTCCAAATTGTAACCCTGAATCAGTTCCTCTTCTGACCCTTTGTATCATGTTACATGACGAGTAATGATCACCTGTTAGCTTTATCCCTAATTATAACTCTCACTCTTTCCCTGCATCTAACCCTAGCTCTAATCCCATCATTAACCTCGGTCCGGGCACACGCGTGAACCCTTACTCTCATCTCAGCCTCTCCTGGTGATACATCACACCTGGGATCGTTTGCTCCCTGTGGGCTGTGGGAAATTTGCTACCAGCACGCCCTGGAAGTGGGGCTCATTCCGCTGCAACGGGAGGTCTTCCCAGGACGCGTCACAGCTCAACGCAAGAGCTCCTGGGTTTCGAAGGCTCTTGCAGCAAGCCTTCACAAAGCAGCAGGGAGCGCCGTTCCAGATGGGAAACTTGAGACTGGATGTCCAGAAAAGCAAGACGTCAGAAGCGAAACCTTTTTCCTGCAGGGTGTGGCATACCATCCGCTTGCTCATTGCGACAGAGGTGGCACTAATGAAGGAAGAGGTCAACGTTACGTTCTTCTTTAAAATGCAAGGCCAGGAAAAGTGGCAGCGGTGGGATTTGAACCCACGCCTCCGAAGAGACTGGAGCCTTAATCCAGCGCCTTAGACCGCTCGGCCACGCTACCTCCCTGCTAGTCGCCGAAAGCGGAACTTGACCCGTTGCCCGGCCCGCTTTAGTGCTTTGCCTTTTCTCCTTGGAAAGTCTGGAGACAGGCAGTGGAAGGGCAGGCAAACTGTCAGGTGCGCAGAGGAGGGGAGACCATGAGGCAAGGTGGGAGATGGGGGCAAGAAGTGAGAAAAAAACTAATCGCAAGCTAGGGCAGGATTCGGAAAGTGAAGCCGAAAAGGGGCTTAGCATGCAGCCCAGGGGTTTCTTTGACTGTCCTAAGCCCACAGGGACTTTGCCGTCCTCAGCTCATGAGACTTGAGATGGGTAGCTTGATTTGCTGAGGAAATGCGGGATGACAGATTCAACTCTGGAGTCAAACATAGCCCGGAACTATCGCCTTAAACTGAGTTTTAAGCCTGGTGCCGATAAAAAGAAAGAAATTAGCCTTAGATCGGGCAAGCCGTTTGACGGGGGAAAATGAGACCCCCTAGGCCAGCTAGGTGGTCGCTGGATGCTGTGCAGACATCAGCAGCTGTTCATTTCATGCCCTCACGTCTCCTCGTTAGTATAGTGGTCAGTATCCCCGCCTGTCACGCGGGAGACCGGGGTTCAATTCCCCGACGGGGAGGTTAAACCGTTTCTGGATTTTTTTTAGTTCTTGACAAATATTCTTGAAGATTAGGCTGAGTCAAGTAGGGAATGGGTGCCAAGAACTGACTCTTTAAGAAAAAAGCACCGGCAACGCTAGTCATCGTACAATATTTGTGCACAATTGCTTACATTAGGCGGCCGGTCCACTTTATTGAGTCCCCCTCAGCACCATTTAGTGCTCCTGTTGTCTGCGAAGTCCAAATTGTAACCCTGAATCAGTTCCTCTTCTGACCCTTTGTATCATGTTACATGACGAGTAATGATCACCTGTTAGCTTTATCCCTAATTATAACTCTCACTCTTTCCCTGCATCTAACCCTAGCTCTAATCCCATCATTAACCTCGGTCCGGGCACACGCGTGAACCCTTACTCTCATCTCAGCCTCTCCTGGTGATACATCACACCTGGGATCGTTTGCTCCCTGTGGGCTGTGGGAAATTTGCTACCAGCACGCCCTGGAAGTGGGGCTCATTCCGCTGCAACGGGAGGTCTTCCCAGGACGCGTCACAGCTCAACGCAAGAGCTCCTGGGTTTCGAAGGCTCTTGCAGCAAGCCTTCACAAAGCAGCAGGGAGCGCCGTTCCAGATGGGAAACTTGAGACTGGATGTCCAGAAAAGCAAGACGTCAGAAGCGAAACCTTTTTCCTGCAGGGTGTGGCATACCATCCGCTTGCTCATTGCGACAGAGGTGGCACTAATGAAGGAAGAGGTCAACGTTACGTTCTTCTTTAAAATGCAAGGCCAGGAAAAGTGGCAGCGGTGGGATTTGAACCCACGCCTCCGAAGAGACTGGAGCCTTAATCCAGCGCCTTAGACCGCTCGGCCACGCTACCTCCCTGCTAGTCGCCGAAAGCGGAACTTGACCCGTTGCCCGGCCCGCTTTAGTGCTTTGCCTTTTCTCCTTGGAAAGTCTGGAGACAGGCAGTGGAAGGGCAGGCAAACTGTCAGGTGCGCAGAGGAGGGGAGACCATGAGGCAAGGTGGGAGATGGGGGCAAGAAGTGAGAAAAAAACTAATCGCAAGCTAGGGCAGGATTCGGAAAGTGAAGCCGAAAAGGGGCTTAGCATGCAGCCCAGGGGTTTCTTTGACTGTCCTAAGCCCACAGGGACTTTGCCGTCCTCAGCTCATGAGACTTGAGATGGGTAGCTTGATTTGCTGAGGAAATGCGGGATGACAGATTCAACTCTGGAGTCAAACATAGCCCGGAACTATCGCCTTAAACTGAGTTTTAAGCCTGGTGCCGATAAAAAGAAAGAAATTAGCCTTAGATCGGGCAAGCCGTTTGACGGGGGAAAATGAGACCCCCTAGGCCAGCTAGGTGGTCGCTGGATGCTGTGCAGACATCAGCAGCTGTTCATTTCATGCCCTCACGTCTCCTCGTTAGTATAGTGGTCAGTATCCCCGCCTGTCACGCGGGAGACCGGGGTTCAATTCCCCGACGGGGAGGTTAAACCTTTTCTGGATTTTTTTTAGTTCTTGACAAATATTCTTGAAGATTAGGCTGAGTCAAGTAGGGAATGGGTGCCAAGAACTGACTCTTTAAGAAAAAAGCACCGGCAACGCTAGTCATCGTACAATATTTGTGCACAATTGCTTACATTAGGCGGCCGGTCCACTTTATTGAGTCCCCCTCAGCACCATTTAGTGCTCCTGTTGTCTGCGAAGTCCAAATTGTAACCCTGAATCAGTTCCTCTTCTGACCCTTTGTATCATGTTACATGACGAGTAATGATCACCTGTTAGCTTTATCCCTAATTATAACTCTCACTCTTTCCCTGCATCTAACCCTAGCTCTAATCCCATCATTAACCTCGGTCCGGGCACACGCGTGAACCCTTACTCTCATCTCAGCCTCTCCTGGTGATACATCACACCTGGGATCGTTTGCTCCCTGTGGGCTGTGGGAAATTTGCTACCAGCACGCCCTGGAAGTGGGGCTCATTCCGCTGCAACGGGAGGTCTTCCCAGGACGCGTCACAGCTCAACGCAAGAGCTCCTGGGTTTCGAAGGCTCTTGCAGCAAGCCTTCACAAAGCAGCAGGGAGCGCCGTTCCAGATGGGAAACTTGAGACTGGATGTCCAGAAAAGCAAGACGTCAGAAGCGAAACCTTTTTCCTGCAGGGTGTGGCATACCATCCGCTTGCTCATTGCGACAGAGGTGGCACTAATGAAGGAAGAGGTCAACGTTACGTTCTTCTTTAAAATGCAAGGCCAGGAAAAGTGGCAGCGGTGGGATTTGAACCCACGCCTCCGAAGAGACTGGAGCCTTAATCCAGCGCCTTAGACCGCTCGGCCACGCTACCTCCCTGCTAGTCGCCGAAAGCGGAACTTGACCCGTTGCCCGGCCCGCTTTAGTGCTTTGCCTTTTCTCCTTGGAAAGTCTGGAGACAGGCAGTGGAAGGGCAGGCAAACTGTCAGGTGCGCAGAGGAGGGGAGACCATGAGGCAAGGTGGGAGATGGGGGCAAGAAGTGAGAAAAAAACTAATCGCAAGCTAGGGCAGGATTCGGAAAGTGAAGCCGAAAAGGGGCTTAGCATGCAGCCCAGGGGTTTCTTTGACTGTCCTAAGCCCACAGGGACTTTGCCGTCCTCAGCTCATGAGACTTGAGATGGGTAGCTTGATTTGCTGAGGAAATGCGGGATGACAGATTCAACTCTGGAGTCAAACATAGCCCGGAACTATCGCCTTAAACTGAGTTTTAAGCCTGGTGCCGATAAAAAGAAAGAAATTAGCCTTAGATCGGGCAAGCCGTTTGACGGGGGAAAATGAGACCCCCTAGGCCAGCTAGGTGGTCGCTGGATGCTGTGCAGACATCAGCAGCTGTTCATTTCATGCCCTCACGTCTCCTCGTTAGTATAGTGGTCAGTATCCCCGCCTGTCACGCGGGAGACCGGGGTTCAATTCCCCGACGGGGAGGTTAAACCTTTTCTGGATTTTTTTTAGTTCTTGACAAATATTCTTGAAGATTAGGCTGAGTCAAGTAGGGAATGGGTGCCAAGAACTGACTCTTTAAGAAAAAAGCACCGGCAACGCTAGTCATCGTACAATATTTGTGCACAATTGCTTACATTAGGCGGCCGGTCCACTTTATTGAGTCCCCCTCAGCACCATTTAGTGCTCCTGTTGTCTGCGAAGTCCAAATTGTAACCCTGAATCAGTTCCTCTTCTGACCCTTTGTATCATGTTACATGACGAGTAATGATCACCTGTTAGCTTTATCCCTAATTATAACTCTCACTCTTTCCCTGCATCTAACCCTAGCTCTAATCCCATCATTAACCTCGGTCCGGGCACACGCGTGAACCCTTACTCTCATCTCAGCCTCTCCTGGTGATACATCACACCTGGGATCGTTTGCTCCCTGTGGGCTGTGGGAAATTTGCTACCAGCACGCCCTGGAAGTGGGGCTCATTCCGCTGCAACGGGAGGTCTTCCCAGGACGCGTCACAGCTCAACGCAAGAGCTCCTGGGTTTCGAAGGCTCTTGCAGCAAGCCTTCACAAAGCAGCAGGGAGCGCCGTTCCAGATGGGAAACTTGAGACTGGATGTCCAGAAAAGCAAGACGTCAGAAGCGAAACCTTTTTCCTGCAGGGTGTGGCATACCATCCGCTTGCTCATTGCGACAGAGGTGGCACTAATGAAGGAAGAGGTCAACGTTACGTTCTTCTTTAAAATGCAAGGCCAGGAAAAGTGGCAGCGGTGGGATTTGAACCCACGCCTCCGAAGAGACTGGAGCCTTAATCCAGCGCCTTAGACCGCTCGGCCACGCTACCTCCCTGCTAGTCGCCGAAAGCGGAACTTGACCCGTTGCCCGGCCCGCTTTAGTGCTTTGCCTTTTCTCCTTGGAAAGTCTGGAGACAGGCAGTGGAAGGGCAGGCAAACTGTCAGGTGCGCAGAGGAGGGGAGACCATGAGGCAAGGTGGGAGATGGGGGCAAGAAGTGAGAAAAAAACTAATCGCAAGCTAGGGCAGGATTCGGAAAGTGAAGCCGAAAAGGGGCTTAGCATGCAGCCCAGGGGTTTCTTTGACTGTCCTAAGCCCACAGGGACTTTGCCGTCCTCAGCTCATGAGACTTGAGATGGGTAGCTTGATTTGCTGAGGAAATGCGGGATGACAGATTCAACTCTGGAGTCAAACATAGCCCGGAACTATCGCCTTAAACTGAGTTTTAAGCCTGGTGCCGATAAAAAGAAAGAAATTAGCCTTAGATCGGGCAAGCCGTTTGACGGGGGAAAATGAGACCCCCTAGGCCAGCTAGGTGGTCGCTGGATGCTGTGCAGACATCAGCAGCTGTTCATTTCATGCCCTCACGTCTCCTCGTTAGTATAGTGGTCAGTATCCCCGCCTGTCACGCGGGAGACCGGGGTTCAATTCCCCGACGGGGAGGTTAAACCTTTTCTGGATTTTTTTTAGTTCTTGACAAATATTCTTGAAGATTAGGCTGAGTCAAGTAGGGAATGGGTGCCAAGAACTGACTCTTTAAGAAAAAAGCACCGGCAACGCTAGTCATCGTACAATATTTGTGCACAATTGCTTACATTAGGCGGCCGGTCCACTTTATTGAGTCCCCCTCAGCACCATTTAGTGCTCCTGTTGTCTGCGAAGTCCAAATTGTAACCCTGAATCAGTTCCTCTTCTGACCCTTTGTATCATGTTACATGACGAGTAATGATCACCTGTTAGCTTTATCCCTAATTATAACTCTCACTCTTTCCCTGCATCTAACCCTAGCTCTAATCCCATCATTAACCTCGGTCCGGGCACACGCGTGAACCCTTACTCTCATCTCAGCCTCTCCTGGTGATACATCACACCTGGGATCGTTTGCTCCCTGTGGGCTGTGGGAAATTTGCTACCAGCACGCCCTGGAAGTGGGGCTCATTCCGCTGCAACGGGAGGTCTTC
Organism: Ambystoma mexicanum; assembly: GCF_040938575.1. NCBI lineage: Eukaryota > Metazoa > Chordata > Amphibia > Caudata > Ambystomatidae > Ambystoma > Ambystoma mexicanum. The sequence continues at coordinate 2,492,504 of NW_027182434.1, forward strand.
CCAGGACGCGTCACAGCTCAACGCAAGAGCTCCTGGGTTTCGAAGGCTCTTGCAGCAAGCCTTCACAAAGCAGCAGGGAGCGCCGTTCCAGATGGGAAACTTGAGACTGGATGTCCAGAAAAGCAAGACGTCAGAAGCGAAACCTTTTTCCTGCAGGGTGTGGCATACCATCCGCTTGCTCATTGCGACAGAGGTGGCACTAATGAAGGAAGAGGTCAACGTTACGTTCTTCTTTAAAATGCAAGGCCAGGAAAAGTGGCAGCGGTGGGATTTGAACCCACGCCTCCGAAGAGACTGGAGCCTTAATCCAGCGCCTTAGACTGCTCGGCCACGCTACCTCCCTGCTAGTCGCCGAAAGCGGAACTTGACCCGTTGCCCGGCCCGCTTTAGTGCTTTGCCTTTTCTCCTTGGAAAGTCTGGAGACAGGCAGTGGAAGGGCAGGCAAACTGTCAGGTGCGCAGAGGAGGGGAGACCATGAGGCAAGGTGGGAGATGGGGGCAAGAAGTGAGAAAAAAACTAATCGCAAGCTAGGGCAGGATTCGGAAAGTGAAGCCGAAAAGGGGCTTAGCATGCAGCCCAGGGGTTTCTTTGACTGTCCTAAGCCCACAGGGACTTTGCCGTCCTCAGCTCATGAGACTTGAGATGGGTAGCTTGATTTGCTGAGGAAATGCGGGATGACAGATTCAACTCTGGAGTCAAACATAGCCCGGAACTATCGCCTTAAACTGAGTTTTAAGCCTGGTGCCGATAAAAAGAAAGAAATTAGCCTTAGATCGGGCAAGCCGTTTGACGGGGGAAAATGAGACCCCCTAGGCCAGCTAGGTGGTCGCTGGATGCTGTGCAGACATCAGCAGCTGTTCATTTCATGCCCTCACGTCTCCTCGTTAGTATAGTGGTCAGTATCCCCGCCTGTCACGCGGGAGACCGGGGTTCAATTCCCCGACGGGGAGGTTAAACCTTTTCTGGATTTTTTTTAGTTCTTGACAAATATTCTTGAAGATTAGGCTGAGTCAAGTAGGGAATGGGTGCCAAGAACTGACTCTTTAAGAAAAAAGCACCGGCAACGCTAGTCATCGTACAATATTTGTGCACAATTGCTTACATTAGGCGGCCGGTCCACTTTATTGAGTCCCCCTCAGCACCATTTAGTGCTCCTGTTGTCTGCGAAGTCCAAATTGTAACCCTGAATCAGTTCCTCTTCTGACCCTTTGTATCATGTTACATGACGAGTAATGATCACCTGTTAGCTTTATCCCTAATTATAACTCTCACTCTTTCCCTGCATCTAACCCTAGCTCTAATCCCATCATTAACCTCGGTCCGGGCACACGCGTGAACCCTTACTCTCATCTCAGCCTCTCCTGGTGATACATCACACCTGGGATCGTTTGCTCCCTGTGGGCTGTGGGAAATTTGCTACCAGCACGCCCTGGAAGTGGGGCTCATTCCGCTGCAACGGGAGGTCTTCCCAGGACGCGTCACAGCTCAACGCAAGAGCTCCTGGGTTTCGAAGGCTCTTGCAGCAAGCCTTCACAAAGCAGCAGGGAGCGCCGTTCCAGATGGGAAACTTGAGACTGGATGTCCAGAAAAGCAAGACGTCAGAAGCGAAACCTTTTTCCTGCAGGGTGTGGCATACCATCCGCTTGCTCATTGCGACAGAGGTGGCACTAATGAAGGAAGAGGTCAACGTTACGTTCTTCTTTAAAATGCAAGGCCAGGAAAAGTGGCAGCGGTGGGATTTGAACCCACGCCTCCGAAGAGACTGGAGCCTTAATCCAGCGCCTTAGACCGCTCGGCCACGCTACCTCCCTGCTAGTCGCCGAAAGCGGAACTTGACCCGTTGCCCGGCCCGCTTTAGTGCTTTGCCTTTTCTCCTTGGAAAGTCTGGAGACAGGCAGTGGAAGGGCAGGCAAACTGTCAGGTGCGCAGAGGAGGGGAGACCATGAGGCAAGGTGGGAGATGGGGGCAAGAAGTGAGAAAAAAACTAATCGCAAGCTAGAGCAGGATTCGGAAAGTGAAGCCGAAAAGGGGCTTAGCATGCAGCCCAGGGGTTTCTTTGACTGTCCTAAGCCCACAGGGACTTTGCCGTCCTCAGCTCATGAGACTTGAGATGGGTAGCTTGATTTGCTGAGGAAATGCGGGATGACAGATTCAACTCTGGAGTCAAACATAGCCCGGAACTATCGCCTTAAACTGAGTTTTAAGCCTGGTGCCGATAAAAAGAAAGAAATTAGCCTTAGATCGGGCAAGCCGTTTGACGGGGGAAAATGAGACCCCCTAGGCCAGCTAGGTGGTCGCTGGATGCTGTGCAGACATCAGCAGCTGTTCATTTCATGCCCTCACGTCTCCTCGTTAGTATAGTGGTCAGTATCCCCGCCTGTCACGCGGGAGACCGCGACGGGGAGGTTAAACCTTTTCTGGATTTTTTTTAGTTCTTGACAAATATTCTTGAAGATTAGGCTGAGTCAAGTAGGGAATGGGTGCCAAGAACTGACTCTTTAAGAAAAAAGCACCGGCAACGCTAGTCATCGTACAATATTTGTGCACAATTGCTTACATTAGGCGGCCGGTCCACTTTATTGAGTCCCCCTCAGCACCATTTAGTGCTCCTGTTGTCTGCGAAGTCCAAATTGTAACCCTGAATCAGTTCCTCTTCTGACCCTTTGTATCATGTTACATGACGAGTAATGATCACCTGTTAGCTTTATCCCTAATTATAACTCTCACTCTTTCCCTGCATCTAACCCTAGCTCTAATCCCATCATTAACCTCGGTCCGGGCACACGCGTGAACCCTTACTCTCATCTCAGCCTCTCCTGGTGATACATCACACCTGGGATCGTTTGCTCCCTGTGGGCTGTGGGAAATTTGCTACCAGCACGCCCTGGAAGTGGGGCTCATTCCGCTGCAACGGGAGGTCTTCCCAGGACGCGTCACAGCTCAACGCAAGAGCTCCTGGGTTTCGAAGGCTCTTGCAGCAAGCCTTCACAAAGCAGCAGGGAGCGCCGTTCCAGATGGGAAACTTGAGACTGGATGTCCAGAAAAGCAAGACGTCAGAAGCGAAACCTTTTTCCTGCAGGGTGTGGCATACCATCCGCTTGCTCATTGCGACAGAGGTGGCACTAATGAAGGAAGAGGTCAACGTTACGTTCTTCTTTAAAATGCAAGGCCAGGAAAAGTGGCAGCGGTGGGATTTGAACCCACGCCTCCGAAGAGACTGGAGCCTTAATCCAGCGCCTTAGACCGCTCGGCCACGCTACCTCCCTGCTAGTCGCCGAAAGCGGAACTTGACCCGTTGCCCGGCCCGCTTTAGTGCTTTGCCTTTTCTCCTTGGAAAGTCTGGAGACAGGCAGTGGAAGGGCAGGCAAACTGTCAGGTGCGCAGAGGAGGGGAGACCATGAGGCAAGGTGGGAGATGGGGGCAAGAAGTGAGAAAAAAACTAATCGCAAGCTAGGGCAGGATTCGGAAAGTGAAGCCGAAAAGGGGCTTAGCATGCAGCCCAGGGGTTTCTTTGACTGTCCTAAGCCCACAGGGACTTTGCCGTCCTCAGCTCATGAGACTTGAGATGGGTAGCTTGATTTGCTGAGGAAATGCGGGATGACAGATTCAACTCTGGAGTCAAACATAGCCCGGAACTATCGCCTTAAACTGAGTTTTAAGCCTGGTGCCGATAAAAAGAAAGAAATTAGCCTTAGATCGGGCAAGCCGTTTGACGGGGGAAAATGAGACCCCCTAGGCCAGCTAGGTGGTCGCTGGATGCTGTGCAGACATCAGCAGCTGTTCATTTCATGCCCTCACGTCTCCTCGTTAGTATAGTGGTCAGTATCCCCGCCTGTCACGCGGGAGACCGGGGTTCAATTCCCCGACGGGGAGGTTAAACCTTTTCTGGATTTTTTTTAGTTCTTGACAAATATTCTTGAAGATTAGGCTGAGTCAAGTAGGGAATGGGTGCCAAGAACTGACTCTTTAAGAAAAAAGCACCGGCAACGCTAGTCATCGTACAATATTTGTGCACAATTGCTTACATTAGGCGGCCGGTCCACTTTATTGAGTCCCCCTCAGCACCATTTAGTGCTCCTGTTGTCTGCGAAGTCCAAATTGTAACCCTGAATCAGTTCCTCTTCTGACCCTTTGTATCATGTTACATGACGAGTAATGATCACCTGTTAGCTTTATCCCTAATTATAACTCTCACTCTTTCCCTGCATCTAACCCTAGCTCTAATCCCATCATTAACCTCGGTCCGGGCACACGCGTGAACCCTTACTCTCATCTCAGCCTCTCCTGGTGATACATCACACCTGGGATCGTTTGCTCCCTGTGGGCTGTGGGAAATTTGCTACCAGCACGCCCTGGAAGTGGGGCTCATTCCGCTGCAACGGGAGGTCTTCCCAGGACGCGTCACAGCTCAACGCAAGAGCTCCTGGGTTTCGAAGGCTCTTGCAGCAAGCCTTCACAAAGCAGCAGGGAGCGCCGTTCCAGATGGGAAACTTGAGACTGGATGTCCAGAAAAGCAAGACGTCAGAAGCGAAACCTTTTTCCTGCAGGGTGTGGCATACCATCCGCTTGCTCATTGCGACAGAGGTGGCACTAATGAAGGAAGAGGTCAACGTTACGTTCTTCTTTAAAATGCAAGGCCAGGAAAAGTGGCAGCGGTGGGATTTGAACCCACGCCTCCGAAGAGACTGGAGCCTTAATCCAGCGCCTTAGACCGCTCGGCCACGCTACCTCCCTGCTAGTCGCCGAAAGCGGAACTTGACCCGTTGCCCGGCCCGCTTTAGTGCTTTGCCTTTTCTCCTTGGAAAGTCTGGAGACAGGCAGTGGAAGGGCAGGCAAACTGTCAGGTGCGCAGAGGAGGGGAGACCATGAGGCAAGGTGGGAGATGGGGGCAAGAAGTGAGAAAAAAACTAATCGCAAGCTAGGGCAGGATTCGGAAAGTGAAGCCGAAAAGGGGCTTAGCATGCAGCCCAGGGGTTTCTTTGACTGTCCTAAGCCCACAGGGACTTTGCCGTCCTCAGCTCATGAGACTTGAGATGGGTAGCTTGATTTGCTGAGGAAATGCGGGATGACAGATTCAACTCTGGAGTCAAACATAGCCCGGAACTATCGCCTTAAACTGAGTTTTAAGCCTGGTGCCGATAAAAAGAAAGAAATTAGCCTTAGATCGGGCAAGCCGTTTGACGGGGGAAAATGAGACCCCCTAGGCCAGCTAGGTGGTCGCTGGATGCTGTGCAGACATCAGCAGCTGTTCATTTCATGCCCTCACGTCTCCTCGTTAGTATAGTGGTCAGTATCCCCGCCTGTCACGCGGGAGACCGGGGTTCAATTCCCCGACGGGGAGGTTAAACCTTTTCTGGATTTTTTTTAGTTCTTGACAAATATTCTTGAAGATTAGGCTGAGTCAAGTAGGGAATGGGTGCCAAGAACTGACTCTTTAAGAAAAAAGCACCGGCAACGCTAGTCATCGTACAATATTTGTGCACAATTGCTTACATTAGGCGGCCGGTCCACTTTATTGAGTCCCCCTCAGCACCATTTAGTGCTCCTGTTGTCTGCGAAGTCCAAATTGTAACCCTGAATCAGTTCCTCTTCTGACCCTTTGTATCATGTTACATGACGAGTAATGATCACCTGTTAGCTTTATCCCTAATTATAACTCTCACTCTTTCCCTGCATCTAACCCTAGCTCTAATCCCATCATTAACCTCGGTCCGGGCACACGCGTGAACCCTTACTCTCATCTCAGCCTCTCCTGGTGATACATCACACCTGGGATCGTTTGCTCCCTGTGGGCTGTGGGAAATTTGCTACCAGCACGCCCTGGAAGTGGGGCTCATTCCGCTGCAACGGGAGGTCTTCCCAGGACGCGTCACAGCTCAACGCAAGAGCTCCTGGGTTTCGAAGGCTCTTGCAGCAAGCCTTCACAAAGCAGCAGGGAGCGCCGTTCCAGATGGGAAACTTGAGACTGGATGTCCAGAAAAGCAAGACGTCAGAAGCGAAACCTTTTTCCTGCAGGGTGTGGCATACCATCCGCTTGCTCATTGCGACAGAGGTGGCACTAATGAAGGAAGAGGTCAACGTTACGTTCTTCTTTAAAATGCAAGGCCAGGAAAAGTGGCAGCGGTGGGATTTGAACCCACGCCTCCGAAGAGACTGGAGCCTTAATCCAGCGCCTTAGACCGCTCGGCCACGCTACCTCCCTGCTAGTCGCCGAAAGCGGAACTTGACCCGTTGCCCGGCCCGCTTTAGTGCTTTGCCTTTTCTCCTTGGAAAGTCTGGAGACAGGCAGTGGAAGGGCAGGCAAACTGTCAGGTGCGCAGAGGAGGGGAGACCATGAGGCAAGGTGGGAGATGGGGGCAAGAAGTGAGAAAAAAACTAATCGCAAGCTAGGGCAGGATTCGGAAAGTGAAGCCGAAAAGGGGCTTAGCATGCAGCCCAGGGGTTTCTTTGACTGTCCTAAGCCCACAGGGACTTTGCCGTCCTCAGCTCATGAGACTTGAGATGGGTAGCTTGATTTGCTGAGGAAATGCGGGATGACAGATTCAACTCTGGAGTCAAACATAGCCCGGAACTATCGCCTTAAACTGAGTTTTAAGCCTGGTGCCGATAAAAAGAAAGAAATTAGCCTTAGATCGGGCAAGCCGTTTGACCGGGGAAAATGAGACCCCCTAGGCCAGCTAGGTGGTCGCTGGATGCTGTGCAGACATCAGCAGCTGTTCATTTCATGCCCTCACGTCTCCTCGTTAGTATAGTGGTCAGTATCCCCGCCTGTCACGCGGGAGACCGGGGTTCAATTCCCCGACGGGGAGGTTAAACCTTTTCTGGATTTTTTTTAGTTCTTGACAAATATTCTTGAAGATTAGGCTGAGTCAAGTAGGGAATGGGTGCCAAGAACTGACTCTTTAAGAAAAAAGCACCGGCAACGCTAGTCATCGTACAATATTTGTGCACAATTGCTTACATTAGGCGGCCGGTCCACTTTATTGAGTCCCCCTCAGCACCATTTAGTGCTCCTGTTGTCTGCGAAGTCCAAATTGTAACCCTGAATCAGTTCCTCTTCTGACCCTTTGTATCATGTTACATGACGAGTAATGATCACCTGTTAGCTTTATCCCTAATTATAACTCTCACTCTTTCCCTGCATCTAACCCTAGCTCTAATCCCATCATTAACCTCGGTCCGGGCACACGCGTGAACCCTTACTCTCATCTCAGCCTCTCCTGGTGATACATCACACCTGGGATCGTTTGCTCCCTGTGGGCTGTGGGAAATTTGCTACCAGCACGCCCTGGAAGTGGGGCTCATTCCGCTGCAACGGGAGGTCTTCCCAGGACGCGTCACAGCTCAACGCAAGAGCTCCTGGGTTTCGAAGGCTCTTGCAGCAAGCCTTCACAAAGCAGCAGGGAGCGCCGTTCCAGATGGGAAACTTGAGACTGGATGTCCAGAAAAGCAAGACGTCAGAAGCGAAACCTTTTTCCTGCAGGGTGTGGCATACCATCCGCTTGCTCATTGCGACAGAGGTGGCACTAATGAAGGAAGAGGTCAACGTTACGTTCTTCTTTAAAATGCAAGGCCAGGAAAAGTGGCAGCGGTGGGATTTGAACCCACGCCTCCGAAGAGACTGGAGCCTTAATCCAGCGCCTTAGACCGCTCGGCCACGCTACCTCCCTGCTAGTCGCCGAAAGCGGAACTTGACCCGTTGCCCGGCCCGCTTTAGTGCTTTGCCTTTTCTCCTTGGAAAGTCTGGAGACAGGCAGTGGAAGGGCAGGCAAACTGTCAGGTGCGCAGAGGAGGGGAGACCATGAGGCAAGGTGGGAGATGGGGGCAAGAAGTGAGAAAAAAACTAATCGCAAGCTAGGGCAGGATTCGGAAAGTGAAGCCGAAAAGGGGCTTAGCATGCAGCCCAGGGGTTTCTTTGACTGTCCTAAGCCCACAGGGACTTTGCCGTCCTCAGCTCATGAGACTTGAGATGGGTAGCTTGATTTGCTGAGGAAATGCGGGATGACAGATTCAACTCTGGAGTCAAACATAGCCCGGAACTATCGCCTTAAACTGAGTTTTAAGCCTGGTGCCGATAAAAAGAAAGAAATTAGCCTTAGATCGGGCAAGCCGTTTGACGGGGGAAAATGAGACCCCCTAGGCCAGCTAGGTGGTCGCTGGATGCTGTGCAGACATCAGCAGCTGTTCATTTCATGCCCTCACGTCTCCTCGTTAGTATAGTGGTCAGTATCCCCGCCTGTCACGCGGGAGACCGGGGTTCAATTCCCCGACGGGGAGGTTAAACCTTTTCTGGATTTTTTTTAGTTCTTGACAAATATTCTTGAAGATTAGGCTGAGTCAAGTAGGGAATGGGTGCCAAGAACTGACTCTTTAAGAAAAAAGCACCGGCAACGCTAGTCATCGTACAATATTTGTGCACAATTGCTTACATTAGGCGGCCGGTCCACTTTATTGAGTCCCCCTCAGCACCATTTAGTGCTCCTGTTGTCTGCGAAGTCCAAATTGTAACCCTGAATCAGTTCCTCTTCTGACCCTTTGTATCATGTTACATGACGAGTAATGATCACCTGTTAGCTTTATCCCTAATTATAACTCTCACTCTTTCCCTGCATCTAACCCTAGCTCTAATCCCATCATTAACCTCGGTCCGGGCACACGCGTGAACCCTTACTCTCATCTCAGCCTCTCCTGGTGATACATCACACCTGGGATCGTTTGCTCCCTGTGGGCTGTGGGAAATTTGCTACCAGCACGCCCTGGAAGTGGGGCTCATTCCGCTGCAACGGGAGGTCTTCCCAGGACGCGTCACAGCTCAACGCAAGAGCTCCTGGGTTTCGAAGGCTCTTGCAGCAAGCCTTCACAAAGCAGCAGGGAGCGCCGTTCCAGATGGGAAACTTGAGACTGGATGTCCAGAAAAGCAAGACGTCAGAAGCGAAACCTTTTTCCTGCAGGGTGTGGCATACCATCCGCTTGCTCATTGCGACAGAGGTGGCACTAATGAAGGAAGAGGTCAACGTTACGTTCTTCTTTAAAATGCAAGGCCAGGAAAAGTGGCAGCGGTGGGATTTGAACCCACGCCTCCGAAGAGACTGGAGCCTTAATCCAGCGCCTTAGACCGCTCGGCCACGCTACCTCCCTGCTAGTCGCCGAAAGCGGAACTTGACCCGTTGCCCGGCCCGCTTTAGTGCTTTGCCTTTTCTCCTTGGAAAGTCTGGAGACAGGCAGTGGAAGGGCAGGCAAACTGTCAGGTGCGCAGAGGAGGGGAGACCATGAGGCAAGGTGGGAGATGGGGGCAAGAAGTGAGAAAAAAACTAATCGCAAGCTAGGGCAGGATTCGGAAAGTGAAGCCGAAAAGGGGCTTAGCATGCAGCCCAGGGGTTTCTTTGACTGTCCTAAGCCCACAGGGACTTTGCCGTCCTCAGCTCATGAGACTTGAGATGGGTAGCTTGATTTGCTGAGGAAATGCGGGATGACAGATTCAACTCTGGAGTCAAACATAGCCCGGAACTATCGCCTTAAACTGAGTTTTAAGCCTGGTGCCGATAAAAAGAAAGAAATTAGCCTTAGATCGGGCAAGCCGTTTGACGGGGGAAAATGAGACCCCCTAGGCCAGCTAGGTGGTCGCTGGATGCTGTGCAGACATCAGCAGCTGTTCATTTCATGCCCTCACGTCTCCTCGTTAGTATAGTGGTCAGTATCCCCGCCTGTCACGCGGGAGACCGGGGTTCAATTCCCCGACGGGGAGGTTAAACCTTTTCTGGATTTTTTTTAGTTCTTGACAAATATTCTTGAAGATTAGGCTGAGTCAAGTAGGGAATGGGTGCCAAGAACTGACTCTTTAAGAAAAAAGCACCGGCAACGCTAGTCATCGTACAATATTTGTGCACAATTGCTTACATTAGGCGGCCGGTCCACTTTATTGAGTCCCCCTCAGCACCATTTAGTGCTCCTGTTGTCTGCGAAGTCCAAATTGTAACCCTGAATCAGTTCCTCTTCTGACCCTTTGTATCATGTTACATGACGAGTAATGATCACCTGTTAGCTTTATCCCTAATTATAACTCTCACTCTTTCCCTGCATCTAACCCTAGCTCTAATCCCATCATTAACCTCGGTCCGGGCACACGCGTGAACCCTTACTCTCATCTCAGCCTCTCCTGGTGATACATCACACCTGGGATCGTTTGCTCCCTGTGGGCTGTGGGAAATTTGCTACCAGCACGCCCTGGAAGTGGGGCTCATTCCGCTGCAACGGGAGGTCTTCCCAGGACGCGTCACAGCTCAACGCAAGAGCTCCTGGGTTTCGAAGGCTCTTGCAGCAAGCCTTCACAAAGCAGCAGGGAGCGCCGTTCCAGATGGGAAACTTGAGACTGGATGTCCAGAAAAGCAAGACGTCAGAAGCGAAACCTTTTTCCTGCAGGGTGTGGCATACCATCCGCTTGCTCATTGCGACAGAGGTGGCACTAATGAAGGAAGAGGTCAACGTTACGTTCTTCTTTAAAATGCAAGGCCAGGAAAAGTGGCAGCGGTGGGATTTGAACCCACGCCTCCGAAGAGACTGGAGCCTTAATCCAGCGCCTTAGACCGCTCGGCCACGCTACCTCCCTGCTAGTCGCCGAAAGCGGAACTTGACCCGTTGCCCGGCCCGCTTTAGTGCTTTGCCTTTTCTCCTTGGAAAGTCTGGAGACAGGCAGTGGAAGGGCAGGCAAACTGTCAGGTGCGCAGAGGAGGGGAGACCATGAGGCAAGGTGGGAGATGGGGGCAAGAAGTGAGAAAAAAACTAATCGCAAGCTAGGGCAGGATTCGGAAAGTGAAGCCGAAAAGGGGCTTAGCATGCAGCCCAGGGGTTTCTTTGACTGTCGACTTTGCCGTCCTCAGCTCATGAGACTTGAGATGGGTAGCTTGATTTGCTGAGGAAATGCGGGATGACAGATTCAACTCTGGAGTCAAACATAGCCCGGAACTATCGCCTTAAACTGAGTTTTAAGCCTGGTGCCGATAAAAAGAAAGAAATTAGCCTTAGATCGGGCAAGCCGTTTGACGGGGGAAAATGAGACCCCCTAGGCCAGCTAGGTGGTCGCTGGATGCTGTGCAGACATCAGCAGCTGTTCATTTCATGCCCTCACGTCTCCTCGTTAGTATAGTGGTCAGTATCCCCGCCTGTCACGCGGGAGACCGGGGTTCAATTCCCCGACGGGGAGGTTAAACCTTTTCTGGATTTTTTTTAGTTCTTGACAAATATTCTTGAAGATTAGGCTGAGTCAAGTAGGGAATGGGTGCCAAGAACTGACTCTTTAAGAAAAAAGCACCGGCAACGCTAGTCATCGTACAATATTTGTGCACAATTGCTTACATTAGGCGGCCGGTCCACTTTATTGAGTCCCCCTCAGCACCATTTAGTGCTCCTGTTGTCTGCGAAGTCCAAATTGTAACCCTGAATCAGTTCCTCTTCTGACCCTTTGTATCATGTTACATGACGAGTAATGATCACCTGTTAGCTTTATCCCTAATTATAACTCTCACTCTTTCCCTGCATCTAACCCTAGCTCTAATCCCATCATTAACCTCGGTCCGGGCACACGCGTGAACCCTTACTCTCATCTCAGCCTCTCCTGGTGATACATCACACCTGGGATCGTTTGCTCCCTGTGGGCTGTGGGAAATTTGCTACCAGCACGCCCTGGAAGTGGGGCTCATTCCGCTGCAACGGGAGGTCTTCCCAGGACGCGTCACAGCTCAACGCAAGAGCTCCTGGGTTTCGAAGGCTCTTGCAGCAAGCCTTCACAAAGCAGCAGGGAGCGCCGTTCCAGATGGGAAACTTGAGACTGGATGTCCAGAAAAGCAAGACGTCAGAAGCGAAACCTTTTTCCTGCAGGGTGTGGCATACCATCCGCTTGCTCATTGCGACAGAGGTGGCACTAATGAAGGAAGAGGTCAACGTTACGTTCTTCTTTAAAATGCAAGGCCAGGAAAAGTGGCAGCGGTGGGATTTGAACCCACGCCTCCGAAGAGACTGGAGCCTTAATCCAGCGCCTTAGACCGCTCGGCCACGCTACCTCCCTGCTAGTCGCCGAAAGCGGAACTTGACCCGTTGCCCGGCCCGCTTTAGTGCTTTGCCTTTTCTCCTTGGAAAGTCTGGAGACAGGCAGTGGAAGGGCAGGCAAACTGTCAGGTGCGCAGAGGAGGGGAGACCATGAGGCAAGGTGGGAGATGGGGGCAAGAAGTGAGAAAAAAACTAATCGCAAGCTAGGGCAGGATTCGGAAAGTGAAGCCGAAAAGGGGCTTAGCATGCAGCCCAGGGGTTTCTTTGACTGTCCTAAGCCCACAGGGACTTTGCCGTCCTCAGCTCATGAGACTTGAGATGGGTAGCTTGATTTGCTGAGGAAATGCGGGATGACAGATTCAACTCTGGAGTCAAACATAGCCCGGAACTATCGCCTTAAACTGAGTTTTAAGCCTGGTGCCGATAAAAAGAAAGAAATTAGCCTTAGATCGGGCAAGCCGTTTGACGGGGGAAAATGAGACCCCCTAGGCCAGCTAGGTGGTCGCTGGATGCTGTGCAGACATCAGCAGCTGTTCATTTCATGCCCTCACGTCTCCTCGTTAGTATAGTGGTCAGTATCCCCGCCTGTCACGCGGGAGACCGGGGTTCAATTCCCCGACGGGGAGGTTAAACCTTTTCTGGATTTTTTTTAGTTCTTGACAAATATTCTTGAAGATTAGGCTGAGTCAAGTAGGGAATGGGTGCCAAGAACTGACTCTTTAAGAAAAAAGCACCGGCAACGCTAGTCATCGTACAATATTTGTGCACAATTGCTTACATTAGGCGGCCGGTCCACTTTATTGAGTCCCCCTCAGCACCATTTAGTGCTCCTGTTGTCTGCGAAGTCCAAATTGTAACCCTGAATCAGTTCCTCTTCTGACCCTTTGTATCATGTTACATGACGAGTAATGATCACCTGTTAGCTTTATCCCTAATTATAACTCTCACTCTTTCCCTGCATCTAACCCTAGCTCTAATCCCATCATTAACCTCGGTCCGGGCACACGCGTGAACCCTTACTCTCATCTCAGCCTCTCCTGGTGATACATCACACCTGGGATCGTTTGCTCCCTGTGGGCTGTGGGAAATTTGCTACCAGCACGCCCTGGAAGTGGGGCTCATTCCGCTGCAACGGGAGGTCTTCCCAGGACGCGTCACAGCTCAACGCAAGAGCTCCTGGGTTTCGAAGGCTCTTGCAGCAAGCCTTCACAAAGCAGCAGGGAGCGCCGTTCCAGATGGGAAACTTGAGACTGGATGTCCAGAAAAGCAAGACGTCAGAAGCGAAACCTTTTTCCTGCAGGGTGTGGCATACCATCCGCTTGCTCATTGCGACAGAGGTGGCACTAATGAAGGAAGAGGTCAACGTTACGTTCTTCTTTAAAATGCAAGGCCAGGAAAAGTGGCAGCGGTGGGATTTGAACCCACGCCTCCGAAGAGACTGGAGCCTTAATCCAGCGCCTTAGACCGCTCGGCCACGCTACCTCCCTGCTAGTCGCCGAAAGCGGAACTTGACCCGTTGCCCGGCCCGCTTTAGTGCTTTGCCTTTTCTCCTTGGAAAGTCTGGAGACAGGCAGTGGAAGGGCAGGCAAACTGTCAGGTGCGCAGAGGAGGGGAGACCATGAGGCAAGGTGGGAGATGGGGGCAAGAAGTGAGAAAAAAACTAATCGCAAGCTAGGGCAGGATTCGGAAAGTGAAGCCGAAAAGGGGCTTAGCATGCAGCCCAGGGGTTTCTTTGACTGTCCTAAGCCCACAGGGACTTTGCCGTCCTCAGCTCATGAGACTTGAGATGGGTAGCTTGATTTGCTGAGGAAATGCGGGATGACAGATTCAACTCTGGAGTCAAACATAGCCCGGAACTATCGCCTTAAACTGAGTTTTAAGCCTGGTGCCGATAAAAAGAAAGAAATTAGCCTTAGATCGGGCAAGCCGTTTGACGGGGGAAAATGAGACCCCCTAGGCCAGCTAGGTGGTCGCTGGATGCTGTGCAGACATCAGCAGCTGTTCATTTCATGCCCTCACGTCTCCTCGTTAGTATAGTGGTCAGTATCCCCGCCTGTCACGCGGGAGACCGCGACGGGGAGGTTAAACCTTTTCTGGATTTTTTTTAGTTCTTGACAAATATTCTTGAAGATTAGGCTGAGTCAAGTAGGGAATGGGTGCCAAGAACTGACTCTTTAAGAAAAAAGCACCGGCAACGCTAGTCATCGTACAATATTTGTGCACAATTGCTTACATTAGGCGGCCGGTCCACTTTATTGAGTCCCCCTCAGCACCATTTAGTGCTCCTGTTGTCTGCGAAGTCCAAATTGTAACCCTGAATCAGTTCCTCTTCTGACCCTTTGTATCATGTTACATGACGAGTAATGATCACCTGTTAGCTTTATCCCTAATTATAACTCTCACTCTTTCCCTGCATCTAACCCTAGCTCTAATCCCATCATTAACCTCGGTCCGGGCACACGCGTGAACCCTTACTCTCATCTCAGCCTCTCCTGGTGATACATCACACCTGGGATCGTTTGCTCCCTGTGGGCTGTGGGAAATTTGCTACCAGCACGCCCTGGAAGTGGGGCTCATTCCGCTGCAACGGGAGGTCTTCCCAGGACGCGTCACAGCTCAACGCAAGAGCTCCTGGGTTTCGAAGGCTCTTGCAGCAAGCCTTCACAAAGCAGCAGGGAGCGCCGTTCCAGATGGGAAACTTGAGACTGGATGTCCAGAAAAGCAAGACGTCAGAAGCGAAACCTTTTTCCTGCAGGGTGTGGCATACCATCCGCTTGCTCATTGCGACAGAGGTGGCACTAATGAAGGAAGAGGTCAACGTTACGTTCTTCTTTAAAATGCAAGGCCAGGAAAAGTGGCAGCGGTGGGATTTGAACCCACGCCTCCGAAGAGACTGGAGCCTTAATCCAGCGCCTTAGACCGCTCGGCCACGCTACCTCCCTGCTAGTCGCCGAAAGCGGAACTTGACCCGTTGCCCGGCCCGCTTTAGTGCTTTGCCTTTTCTCCTTGGAAAGTCTGGAGACAGGCAGTGGAAGGGCAGGCAAACTGTCAGGTGCGCAGAGGAGGGGAGACCATGAGGCAAGGTGGGAGATGGGGGCAAGAAGTGAGAAAAAAACTAATCGCAAGCTAGGGCAGGATTCGGAAAGTGAAGCCGAAAAGGGGCTTAGCATGCAGCCCAGGGGTTTCTTTGACTGTCCTAAGCCCACAGGGACTTTGCCGTCCTCAGCTCATGAGACTTGAGATGGGTAGCTTGATTTGCTGAGGAAATGCGGGATGACAGATTCAACTCTGGAGTCAAACATAGCCCGGAACTATCGCCTTAAACTGAGTTTTAAGCCTGGTGCCGATAAAAAGAAAGAAATTAGCCTTAGATCGGGCAAGCCGTTTGACGGGGGAAAATGAGACCCCCTAGGCCAGCTAGGTGGTCGCTGGATGCTGTGCAGACATCAGCAGCTGTTCATTTCATGCCCTCACGTCTCCTCGTTAGTATAGTGGTCAGTATCCCCGCCTGTCACGCGGGAGACCGGGGTTCAATTCCCCGACGGGGAGGTTAAACCTTTTCTGGATTTTTTTTAGTTCTTGACAAATATTCTTGAAGATTAGGCTGAGTCAAGTAGGGAATGGGTGCCAAGAACTGACTCTTTAAGAAAAAAGCACCGGCAACGCTAGTCATCGTACAATATTTGTGCACAATTGCTTACATTAGGCGGCCGGTCCACTTTATTGAGTCCCCCTCAGCACCATTTAGTGCTCCTGTTGTCTGCGAAGTCCAAATTGTAACCCTGAATCAGTTCCTCTTCTGACCCTTTGTATCATGTTACATGACGAGTAATGATCACCTGTTAGCTTTATCCCTAATTATAACTCTCACTCTTTCCCTGCATCTAACCCTAGCTCTAATCCCATCATTAACCTCGGTCCGGGCACACGCGTGAACCCTTACTCTCATCTCAGCCTCTCCTGGTGATACATCACACCTGGGATCGTTTGCTCCCTGTGGGCTGTGGGAAATTTGCTACCAGCACGCCCTGGAAGTGGGGCTCATTCCGCTGCAACGGGAGGTCTTCCCAGGACGCGTCACAGCTCAACGCAAGAGCTCCTGGGTTTCGAAGGCTCTTGCAGCAAGCCTTCACAAAGCAGCAGGGAGCGCCGTTCCAGATGGGAAACTTGAGACTGGATGTCCAGAAAAGCAAGACGTCAGAAGCGAAACCTTTTTCCTGCAGGGTGTGGCATACCATCCGCTTGCTCATTGCGACAGAGGTGGCACTAATGAAGGAAGAGGTCAACGTTACGTTCTTCTTTAAAATGCAAGGCCAGGAAAAGTGGCAGCGGTGGGATTTGAACCCACGCCTCCGAAGAGACTGGAGCCTTAATCCAGCGCCTTAGACCGCTCGGCCACGCTACCTCCCTGCTAGTCGCCGAAAGCGGAACTTGACCCGTTGCCCGGCCCGCTTTAGTGCTTTGCCTTTTCTCCTTGGAAAGTCTGGAGACAGGCAGTGGAAGGGCAGGCAAACTGTCAGGTGCGCAGAGGAGGGGAGACCATGAGGCAAGGTGGGAGATGGGGGCAAGAAGTGAGAAAAAAACTAATCGCAAGCTAGGGCAGGATTCGGAAAGTGAAGCCGAAAAGGGGCTTAGCATGCAGCCCAGGGGTTTCTTTGACTGTCCTAAGCCCACAGGGACTTTGCCGTCCTCAGCTCATGAGACTTGAGATGGGTAGCTTGATTTGCTGAGGAAATGCGGGATGACAGATTCAACTCTGGAGTCAAACATAGCCCGGAACTATCGCCTTAAACTGAGTTTTAAGCCTGGTGCCGATAAAAAGAAAGAAATTAGCCTTAGATCGGGCAAGCCGTTTGACGGGGGAAAATGAGACCCCCTAGGCCAGCTAGGTGGTCGCTGGATGCTGTGCAGACATCAGCAGCTGTTCATTTCATGCCCTCACGTCTCCTCGTTAGTATAGTGGTCAGTATCCCCGCCTGTCACGCGGGAGACCGGGGTTCAATTCCCCGACGGGGAGGTTAAACCTTTTCTGGATTTTTTTTAGTTCTTGACAAATATTCTTGAAGATTAGGCTGAGTCAAGTAGGGAATGGGTGCCAAGAACTGACTCTTTAAGAAAAAAGCACCGGCAACGCTAGTCATCGTACAATATTTGTGCACAATTGCTTACATTAGGCGGCCGGTCCACTTTATTGAGTCCCCCTCAGCACCATTTAGTGCTCCTGTTGTCTGCGAAGTCCAAATTGTAACCCTGAATCAGTTCCTCTTCTGACCCTTTGTATCATGTTACATGACGAGTAATGATCACCTGTTAGCTTTATCCCTAATTATAACTCTCACTCTTTCCCTGCATCTAACCCTAGCTCTAATCCCATCATTAACCTCGGTCCGGGCACACGCGTGAACCCTTACTCTCATCTCAGCCTCTCCTGGTGATACATCACACCTGGGATCGTTTGCTCCCTGTGGGCTGTGGGAAATTTGCTACCAGCACGCCCTGGAAGTGGGGCTCATTCCGCTGCAACGGGAGGTCTTCCCAGGACGCGTCACAGCTCAACGCAAGAGCTCCTGGGTTTCGAAGGCTCTTGCAGCAAGCCTTCACAAAGCAGCAGGGAGCGCCGTTCCAGATGGGAAACTTGAGACTGGATGTCCAGAAAAGCAAGACGTCAGAAGCGAAACCTTTTTCCTGCAGGGTGTGGCATACCATCCGCTTGCTCATTGCGACAGAGGTGGCACTAATGAAGGAAGAGGTCAACGTTACGTTCTTCTTTAAAATGCAAGGCCAGGAAAAGTGGCAGCGGTGGGATTTGAACCCACGCCTCCGAAGAGACTGGAGCCTTAATCCAGCGCCTTAGACCGCTCGGCCACGCTACCTCCCTGCTAGTCGCCGAAAGCGGAACTTGACCCGTTGCCCGGCCCGCTTTAGTGCTTTGCCTTTTCTCCTTGGAAAGTCTGGAGACAGGCAGTGGAAGGGCAGGCAAACTGTCAGGTGCGCAGAGGAGGGGAGACCATGAGGCAAGGTGGGAGATGGGGGCAAGAAGTGAGAAAAAAACTAATCGCAAGCTAGGGCAGGATTCGGAAAGTGAAGCCGAAAAGGGGCTTAGCATGCAGCCCAGGGGTTTCTTTGACTGTCCTAAGCCCACAGGGACTTTGCCGTCCTCAGCTCATGAGACTTGAGATGGGTAGCTTGATTTGCTGAGGAAATGCGGGATGACAGATTCAACTCTGGAGTCAAACATAGCCCGGAACTATCGCCTTAAACTGAGTTTTAAGCCTGGTGCCGATAAAAAGAAAGAAATTAGCCTTAGATCGGGCAAGCCGTTTGACGGGGGAAAATGAGACCCCCTAGGCCAGCTAGGTGGTCGCTGGATGCTGTGCAGACATCAGCAGCTGTTCATTTCATGCCCTCACGTCTCCTCGTTAGTATAGTGGTCAGTATCCCCGCCTGTCACGCGGGAGACCGGGGTTCAATTCCCCGACGGGGAGGTTAAACCTTTTCTGGATTTTTTTTAGTTCTTGACAAATATTCTTGAAGATTAGGCTGAGTCAAGTAGGGAATGGGTGCCAAGAACTGACTCTTTAAGAAAAAAGCACCGGCAACGCTAGTCATCGTACAATATTTGTGCACAATTGCTTACATTAGGCGGCCGGTCCACTTTATTGAGTCCCCCTCAGCACCATTTAGTGCTCCTGTTGTCTGCGAAGTCCAAATTGTAACCCTGAATCAGTTCCTCTTCTGACCCTTTGTATCATGTTACATGACGAGTAATGATCACCTGTTAGCTTTATCCCTAATTATAACTCTCACTCTTTCCCTGCATCTAACCCTAGCTCTAATCCCATCATTAACCTCGGTCCGGGCACACGCGTGAACCCTTACTCTCATCTCAGCCTCTCCTGGTGATACATCACACCTGGGATCGTTTGCTCCCTGTGGGCTGTGGGAAATTTGCTACCAGCACGCCCTGGAAGTGGGGCTCATTCCGCTGCAACGGGAGGTCTTCCCAGGACGCGTCACAGCTCAACGCAAGAGCTCCTGGGTTTCGAAGGCTCTTGCAGCAAGCCTTCACAAAGCAGCAGGGAGCGCCGTTCCAGATGGGAAACTTGAGACTGGATGTCCAGAAAAGCAAGACGTCAGAAGCGAAACCTTTTTCCTGCAGGGTGTGGCATACCATCCGCTTGCTCATTGCGACAGAGGTGGCACTAATGAAGGAAGAGGTCAACGTTACGTTCTTCTTTAAAATGCAAGGCCAGGAAAAGTGGCAGCGGTGGGATTTGAACCCACGCCTCCGAAGAGACTGGAGCCTTAATCCAGCGCCTTAGACCGCTCGGCCACGCTACCTCCCTGCTAGTCGCCGAAAGCGGAACTTGACCCGTTGCCCGGCCCGCTTTAGTGCTTTGCCTTTTCTCCTTGGAAAGTCTGGAGACAGGCAGTGGAAGGGCAGGCAAACTGTCAGGTGCGCAGAGGAGGGGAGACCATGAGGCAAGGTGGGAGATGGGGGCAAGAAGTGAGAAAAAAACTAATCGCAAGCTAGGGCAGGATTCGGAAAGTGAAGCCGAAAAGGGGCTTAGCATGCAGCCCAGGGGTTTCTTTGACTGTCCTAAGCCCACAGGGACTTTGCCGTCCTCAGCTCATGAGACTTGAGATGGGTAGCTTGATTTGCTGAGGAAATGCGGGATGACAGATTCAACTCTGGAGTCAAACATAGCCCGGAACTATCGCCTTAAACTGAGTTTTAAGCCTGGTGCCGATAAAAAGAAAGAAATTAGCCTTAGATCGGGCAAGCCGTTTGACGGGGGAAAATGAGACCCCCTAGGCCAGCTAGGTGGTCGCTGGATGCTGTGCAGACATCAGCAGCTGTTCATTTCATGCCCTCACGTCTCCTCGTTAGTATAGTGGTCAGTATCCCCGCCTGTCACGCGGGAGACCGCGACGGGGAGGTTAAACCTTTTCTGGATTTTTTTTAGTTCTTGACAAATATTCTTGAAGATTAGGCTGAGTCAAGTAGGGAATGGGTGCCAAGAACTGACTCTTTAAGAAAAAAGCACCGGCAACGCTAGTCATCGTACAATATTTGTGCACAATTGCTTACATTAGGCGGCCGGTCCACTTTATTGAGTCCCCCTCAGCACCATTTAGTGCTCCTGTTGTCTGCGAAGTCCAAATTGTAACCCTGAATCAGTTCCTCTTCTGACCCTTTGTATCATGTTACATGACGAGTAATGATCACCTGTTAGCTTTATCCCTAATTATAACTCTCACTCTTTCCCTGCATCTAACCCTAGCTCTAATCCCATCATTAACCTCGGTCCGGGCACACGCGTGAACCCTTACTCTCATCTCAGCCTCTCCTGGTGATACATCACACCTGGGATCGTTTGCTCCCTGTGGGCTGTGGGAAATTTGCTACCAGCACGCCCTGGAAGTGGGGCTCATTCCGCTGCAACGGGAGGTCTTCCCAGGACGCGTCACAGCTCAACGCAAGAGCTCCTGGGTTTCGAAGGCTCTTGCAGCAAGCCTTCACAAAGCAGCAGGGAGCGCCGTTCCAGATGGGAAACTTGAGACTGGATGTCCAGAAAAGCAAGACGTCAGAAGCGAAACCTTTTTCCTGCAGGGTGTGGCATACCATCCGCTTGCTCATTGCGACAGAGGTGGCACTAATGAAGGAAGAGGTCAACGTTACGTTCTTCTTTAAAATGCAAGGCCAGGAAAAGTGGCAGCGGTGGGATTTGAACCCACGCCTCCGAAGAGACTGGAGCCTTAATCCAGCGCCTTAGACCGCTCGGCCACGCTACCTCCCTGCTAGTCGCCGAAAGCGGAACTTGACCCGTTGCCCGGCCCGCTTTAGTGCTTTGCCTTTTCTCCTTGGAAAGTCTGGAGACAGGCAGTGGAAGGGCAGGCAAACTGTCAGGTGCGCAGAGGAGGGGAGACCATGAGGCAAGGTGGGAGATGGGGGCAAGAAGTGAGAAAAAAACTAATCGCAAGCTAGGGCAGGATTCGGAAAGTGAAGCCGAAAAGGGGCTTAGCATGCAGCCCAGGGGTTTCTTTGACTGTCCTAAGCCCACAGGGACTTTGCCGTCCTCAGCTCATGAGACTTGAGATGGGTAGCTTGATTTGCTGAGGAAATGCGGGATGACAGATTCAACTCTGGAGTCAAACATAGCCCGGAACTATCGCCTTAAACTGAGTTTTAAGCCTGGTGCCGATAAAAAGAAAGAAATTAGCCTTAGATCGGGCAAGCCGTTTGACGGGGGAAAATGAGACCCCCTAGGCCAGCTAGGTGGTCGCTGGATGCTGTGCAGACATCAGCAGCTGTTCATTTCATGCCCTCACGTCTCCTCGTTAGTATAGTGGTCAGTATCCCCGCCTGTCACGCGGGAGACCGCGACGGGGAGGTTAAACCTTTTCTGGATTTTTTTTAGTTCTTGACAAATATTCTTGAAGATTAGGCTGAGTCAAGTAGGGAATGGGTGCCAAGAACTGACTCTTTAAGAAAAAAGCACCGGCAACGCTAGTCATCGTACAATATTTGTGCACAATTGCTTACATTAGGCGGCCGGTCCACTTTATTGAGTCCCCCTCAGCACCATTTAGTGCTCCTGTTGTCTGCGAAGTCCAAATTGTAACCCTGAATCAGTTCCTCTTCTGACCCTTTGTATCATGTTACATGACGAGTAATGATCACCTGTTAGCTTTATCCCTAATTATAACTCTCACTCTTTCCCTGCATCTAACCCTAGCTCTAATCCCATCATTAACCTCGGTCCGGGCACACGCGTGAACCCTTACTCTCATCTCAGCCTCTCCTGGTGATACATCACACCTGGGATCGTTTGCTCCCTGTGGGCTGTGGGAAATTTGCTACCAGCACGCCCTGGAAGTGGGGCTCATTCCGCTGCAACGGGAGGTCTTCCCAGGACGCGTCACAGCTCAACGCAAGAGCTCCTGGGTTTCGAAGGCTCTTGCAGCAAGCCTTCACAAAGCAGCAGGGAGCGCCATTCCAGATGGGAAACTTGAGACTGGATGTCCAGAAAAGCAAGACGTCAGAAGCGAAACCTTTTTCCTGCAGGGTGTGGCATACCATCCGCTTGCTCATTGCGACAGAGGTGGCACTAATGAAGGAAGAGGTCAACGTTACGTTCTTCTTTAAAATGCAAGGCCAGGAAAAGTGGCAGCGGTGGGATTTGAACCCACGCCTCCGAAGAGACTGGAGCCTTAATCCAGCGCCTTAGACCGCTCGGCCACGCTACCTCCCTGCTAGTCGCCGAAAGCGGAACTTGACCCGTTGCCCGGCCCGCTTTAGTGCTTTGCCTTTTCTCCTTGGAAAGTCTGGAGACAGGCAGTGGAAGGGCAGGCAAACTGTCAGGTGCGCAGAGGAGGGGAGACCATGAGGCAAGGTGGGAGATGGGGGCAAGAAGTGAGAAAAAAACTAATCGCAAGCTAGGGCAGGATTCGGAAAGTGAAGCCGAAAAGGGGCTTAGCATGCAGCCCAGGGGTTTCTTTGACTGTCCTAAGCCCACAGGGACTTTGCCGTCCTCAGCTCATGAGACTTGAGATGGGTAGCTTGATTTGCTGAGGAAATGCGGGATGACAGATTCAACTCTGGAGTCAAACATAGCCCGGAACTATCGCCTTAAACTGAGTTTTAAGCCTGGTGCCGATAAAAAGAAAGAAATTAGCCTTAGATCGGGCAAGCCGTTTGACGGGGGAAAATGAGACCCCCTAGGCCAGCTAGGTGGTCGCTGGATGCTGTGCAGACATCAGCAGCTGTTCATTTCATGCCCTCACGTCTCCTCGTTAGTATAGTGGTCAGTATCCCCGCCTGTCACGCGGGAGACCGGGGTTCAATTCCCCGACGGGGAGGTTAAACCTTTTCTGGATTTTTTTTAGTTCTTGACAAATATTCTTGAAGATTAGGCTGAGTCAAGTAGGGAATGGGTGCCAAGAACTGACTCTTTAAGAAAAAAGCACCGGCAACGCTAGTCATCGTACAATATTTGTGCACAATTGCTTACATTAGGCGGCCGGTCCACTTTATTGAGTCCCCCTCAGCACCATTTAGTGCTCCTGTTGTCTGCGAAGTCCAAATTGTAACCCTGAATCAGTTCCTCTTCTGACCCTTTGTATCATGTTACATGACGAGTAATGATCACCTGTTAGCTTTATCCCTAATTATAACTCTCACTCTTTCCCTGCATCTAACCCTAGCTCTAATCCCATCATTAACCTCGGTCCGGGCACACGCGTGAACCCCTACTCTCATCTCAGCCTCTCCTGGTGATACATCACACCTGGGATCGTTTGCTCCCTGTGGGCTGTGGGAAATTTGCTACCAGCACGCCCTGGAAGTGGGGCTCATTCCGCTGCAACGGGAGGTCTTCCCAGGACGCGTCACAGCTCAACGCAAGAGCTCCTGGGTTTCGAAGGCTCTTGCAGCAAGCCTTCACAAAGCAGCAGGGAGCGCCGTTCCAGATGGGAAACTTGAGACTGGATGTCCAGAAAAGCAAGACGTCAGAAGCGAAACCTTTTTCCTGCAGGGTGTGGCATACCATCCGCTTGCTCATTGCGACAGAGGTGGCACTAATGAAGGAAGAGGTCAACGTTACGTTCTTCTTTAAAATGCAAGGCCAGGAAAAGTGGCAGCGGTGGGATTTGAACCCACGCCTCCGAAGAGACTGGAGCCTTAATCCAGCGCCTTAGACCGCTCGGCCACGCTACCTCCCTGCTAGTCGCCGAAAGCGGAACTTGACCCGTTGCCCGGCCCGCTTTAGTGCTTTGCCTTTTCTCCTTGGAAAGTCTGGAGACAGGCAGTGGAAGGGCAGGCAAACTGTCAGGTGCGCAGAGGAGGGGAGACCATGAGGCAAGGTGGGAGATGGGGGCAAGAAGTGAGAAAAAAACTAATCGCAAGCTAGGGCAGGATTCGGAAAGTGAAGCCGAAAAGGGGCTTAGCATGCAGCCCAGGGGTTTCTTTGACTGTCCTAAGCCCACAGGGACTTTGCCGTCCTCAGCTCATGAGACTTGAGATGGGTAGCTTGATTTGCTGAGGAAATGCGGGATGACAGATTCAACTCTGGAGTCAAACATAGCCCGGAACTATCGCCTTAAACTGAGTTTTAAGCCTGGTGCCGATAAAAAGAAAGAAATTAGCCTTAGATCGGGCAAGCCGTTTGACGGGGGAAAATGAGACCCCCTAGGCCAGCTAGGTGGTCGCTGGATGCTGTGCAGACATCAGCAGCTGTTCATTTCATGCCCTCACGTCTCCTCGTTAGTATAGTGGTCAGTATCCCCGCCTGTCACGCGGGAGACCGGGGTTCAATTCCCCGACGGGGAGGTTAAACCTTTTCTGGATTTTTTTTAGTTCTTGACAAATATTCTTGAAGATTAGGCTGAGTCAAGTAGGGAATGGGTGCCAAGAACTGACTCTTTAAGAAAAAAGCACCGGCAACGCTAGTCATCGTACAATATTTGTGCACAATTGCTTACATTAGGCGGCCGGTCCACTTTATTGAGTCCCCCTCAGCACCATTTAGTGCTCCTGTTGTCTGCGAAGTCCAAATTGTAACCCTGAATCAGTTCCTCTTCTGACCCTTTGTATCATGTTACATGACGAGTAATGATCACCTGTTAGCTTTATCCCTAATTATAACTCTCACTCTTTCCCTGCATCTAACCCTAGCTCTAATCCCATCATTAACCTCGGTCCGGGCACACGCGTGAACCCTTACTCTCATCTCAGCCTCTCCTGGTGATACATCACACCTGGGATCGTTTGCTCCCTGTGGGCTGTGGGAAATTTGCTACCAGCACGCCCTGGAAGTGGGGCTCATTCCGCTGCAACGGGAGGTCTTCCCAGGACGCGTCACAGCTCAACGCAAGAGCTCCTGGGTTTCGAAGGCTCTTGCAGCAAGCCTTCACAAAGCAGCAGGGAGCGCCGTTCCAGATGGGAAACTTGAGACTGGATGTCCAGAAAAGCAAGACGTCAGAAGCGAAACCTTTTTCCTGCAGGGTGTGGCATACCATCCGCTTGCTCATTGCGACAGAGGTGGCACTAATGAAGGAAGAGGTCAACGTTACGTTCTTCTTTAAAATGCAAGGCCAGGAAAAGTGGCAGCGGTGGGATTTGAACCCACGCCTCCGAAGAGACTGGAGCCTTAATCCAGCGCCTTAGACCGCTCGGCCACGCTACCTCCCTGCTAGTCGCCGAAAGCGGAACTTGACCCGTTGCCCGGCCCGCTTTAGTGCTTTGCCTTTTCTCCTTGGAAAGTCTGGAGACAGGCAGTGGAAGGGCAGGCAAACTGTCAGGTGCGCAGAGGAGGGGAGACCATGAGGCAAGGTGGGAGATGGGGGCAAGAAGTGAGAAAAAAACTAATCGCAAGCTAGGGCAGGATTCGGAAAGTGAAGCCGAAAAGGGGCTTAGCATGCAGCCCAGGGGTTTCTTTGACTGTCCTAAGCCCACAGGGACTTTGCCGTCCTCAGCTCATGAGACTTGAGATGGGTAGCTTGATTTGCTGAGGAAATGCGGGATGACAGATTCAACTCTGGAGTCAAACATAGCCCGGAACTATCGCCTTAAACTGAGTTTTAAGCCTGGTGCCGATAAAAAGAAAGAAATTAGCCTTAGATCGGGCAAGCCGTTTGACGGGGGAAAATGAGACCCCCTAGGCCAGCTAGGTGGTCGCTGGATGCTGTGCAGACATCAGCAGCTGTTCATTTCATGCCCTCACGTCTCCTCGTTAGTATAGTGGTCAGTATCCCCGCCTGTCACGTGGGAGACCGGGGTTCAATTCCCCGACGGGGAGGTTAAACCTTTTCTGGATTTTTTTTAGTTCTTGACAAATATTCTTGAAGATTAGGCTGAGTCAAGTAGGGAATGGGTGCCAAGAACTGACTCTTTAAGAAAAAAGCACCGGCAACGCTAGTCATCGTACAATATTTGTGCACAATTGCTTACATTAGGCGGCCGGTCCACTTTATTGAGTCCCCCTCAGCACCATTTAGTGCTCCTGTTGTCTGCGAAGTCCAAATTGTAACCCTGAATCAGTTCCTCTTCTGACCCTTTGTATCATGTTACATGACGAGTAATGATCACCTGTTAGCTTTATCCCTAATTATAACTCTCACTCTTTCCCTGCATCTAACCCTAGCTCTAATCCCATCATTAACCTCGGTCCGGGCACACGCGTGAACCCTTACTCTCATCTCAGCCTCTCCTGGTGATACATCACACCTGGGATCGTTTGCTCCCTGTGGGCTGTGGGAAATTTGCTACCAGCACGCCCTGGAAGTGGGGCTCATTCCGCTGCAACGGGAGGTCTTCCCAGGACGCGTCACAGCTCAACGCAAGAGCTCCTGGGTTTCGAAGGCTCTTGCAGCAAGCCTTCACAAAGCAGCAGGGAGCGCCGTTCCAGATGGGAAACTTGAGACTGGATGTCCAGAAAAGCAAGACGTCAGAAGCGAAACCTTTTTCCTGCAGGGTGTGGCATACCATCCGCTTGCTCATTGCGACAGAGGTGGCACTAATGAAGGAAGAGGTCAACGTTACGTTCTTCTTTAAAATGCAAGGCCAGGAAAAGTGGCAGCGGTGGGATTTGAACCCACGCCTCCGAAGAGACTGGAGCCTTAATCCAGCGCCTTAGACCGCTCGGCCACGCTACCTCCCTGCTAGTCGCCGAAAGCGGAACTTGACCCGTTGCCCGGCCCGCTTTAGTGCTTTGCCTTTTCTCCTTGGAAAGTCTGGAGACAGGCAGTGGAAGGGCAGGCAAACTGTCAGGTGCGCAGAGGAGGGGAGACCATGAGGCAAGGTGGGAGATGGGGGCAAGAAGTGAGAAAAAAACTAATCGCAAGCTAGGGCAGGATTCGGAAAGTGAAGCCGAAAAGGGGCTTAGCATGCAGCCCAGGGGTTTCTTTGACTGTCCTAAGCCCACAGGGACTTTGCCGTCCTCAGCTCATGAGACTTGAGATGGGTAGCTTGATTTGCTGAGGAAATGCGGGATGACAGATTCAACTCTGGAGTCAAACATAGCCCGGAACTATCGCCTTAAACTGAGTTTTAAGCCTGGTGCCGATAAAAAGAAAGAAATTAGCCTTAGATCGGGCAAGCCGTTTGACGGGGGAAAATGAGACCCCCTAGGCCAGCTAGGTGGTCGCTGGATGCTGTGCAGACATCAGCAGCTGTTCATTTCATGCCCTCACGTCTCCTCGTTAGTATAGTGGTCAGTATCCCCGCCTGTCACGCGGGAGACCGCGACGGGGAGGTTAAACCTTTTCTGGATTTTTTTTAGTTCTTGACAAATATTCTTGAAGATTAGGCTGAGTCAAGTAGGGAATGGGTGCCAAGAACTGACTCTTTAAGAAAAAAGCACCGGCAACGCTAGTCATCGTACAATATTTGTGCACAATTGCTTACATTAGGCGGCCGGTCCACTTTATTGAGTCCCCCTCAGCACCATTTAGTGCTCCTGTTGTCTGCGAAGTCCAAATTGTAACCCTGAATCAGTTCCTCTTCTGACCCTTTGTATCATGTTACATGACGAGTAATGATCACCTGTTAGCTTTATCCCTAATTATAACTCTCACTCTTTCCCTGCATCTAACCCTAGCTCTAATCCCATCATTAACCTCGGTCCGGGCACACGCGTGAACCCTTACTCTCATCTCAGCCTCTCCTGGTGATACATCACACCTGGGATCGTTTGCTCCCTGTGGGCTGTGGGAAATTTGCTACCAGCACGCCCTGGAAGTGGGGCTCATTCCGCTGCAACGGGAGGTCTTCCCAGGACGCGTCACAGCTCAACGCAAGAGCTCCTGGGTTTCGAAGGCTCTTGCAGCAAGCCTTCACAAAGCAGCAGGGAGCGCCGTTCCAGATGGGAAACTTGAGACTGGATGTCCAGAAAAGCAAGACGTCAGAAGCGAAACCTTTTTCCTGCAGGGTGTGGCATACCATCCGCTTGCTCATTGCGACAGAGGTGGCACTAATGAAGGAAGAGGTCAACGTTACGTTCTTCTTTAAAATGCAAGGCCAGGAAAAGTGGCAGCGGTGGGATTTG
This sequence comes from Ambystoma mexicanum, assembly GCF_040938575.1. Lineage (NCBI taxonomy): Eukaryota > Metazoa > Chordata > Amphibia > Caudata > Ambystomatidae > Ambystoma > Ambystoma mexicanum. The sequence goes on from NW_027182434.1 coordinate 2,520,592, forward strand.
AACCCACGCCTCCGAAGAGACTGGAGCCTTAATCCAGCGCCTTAGACCGCTCGGCCACGCTACCTCCCTGCTAGTCGCCGAAAGCGGAACTTGACCCGTTGCCCGGCCCGCTTTAGTGCTTTGCCTTTTCTCCTTGGAAAGTCTGGAGACAGGCAGTGGAAGGGCAGGCAAACTGTCAGGTGCGCAGAGGAGGGGAGACCATGAGGCAAGGTGGGAGATGGGGGCAAGAAGTGAGAAAAAAACTAATCGCAAGCTAGGGCAGGATTCGGAAAGTGAAGCCGAAAAGGGGCTTAGCATGCAGCCCAGGGGTTTCTTTGACTGTCCTAAGCCCACAGGGACTTTGCCGTCCTCAGCTCATGAGACTTGAGATGGGTAGCTTGATTTGCTGAGGAAATGCGGGATGACAGATTCAACTCTGGAGTCAAACATAGCCCGGAACTATCGCCTTAAACTGAGTTTTAAGCCTGGTGCCGATAAAAAGAAAGAAATTAGCCTTAGATCGGGCAAGCCGTTTGACGGGGGAAAATGAGACCCCCTAGGCCAGCTAGGTGGTCGCTGGATGCTGTGCAGACATCAGCAGCTGTTCATTTCATGCCCTCACGTCTCCTCGTTAGTATAGTGGTCAGTATCCCCGCCTGTCACGCGGGAGACCGGGGTTCAATTCCCCGACGGGGAGGTTAAACCTTTTCTGGATTTTTTTTAGTTCTTGACAAATATTCTTGAAGATTAGGCTGAGTCAAGTAGGGAATGGGTGCCAAGAACTGACTCTTTAAGAAAAAAGCACCGGCAACGCTAGTCATCGTACAATATTTGTGCACAATTGCTTACATTAGGCGGCCGGTCCACTTTATTGAGTCCCCCTCAGCACCATTTAGTGCTCCTGTTGTCTGCGAAGTCCAAATTGTAACCCTGAATCAGTTCCTCTTCTGACCCTTTGTATCATGTTACATGACGAGTAATGATCACCTGTTAGCTTTATCCCTAATTATAACTCTCACTCTTTCCCTGCATCTAACCCTAGCTCTAATCCCATCATTAACCTCGGTCCGGGCACACGCGTGAACCCCTACTCTCATCTCAGCCTCTCCTGGTGATACATCACACCTGGGATCGTTTGCTCCCTGTGGGCTGTGGGAAATTTGCTACCAGCACGCCCTGGAAGTGGGGCTCATTCCGCTGCAACGGGAGGTCTTCCCAGGACGCGTCACAGCTCAACGCAAGAGCTCCTGGGTTTCGAAGGCTCTTGCAGCAAGCCTTCACAAAGCAGCAGGGAGCGCCGTTCCAGATGGGAAACTTGAGACTGGATGTCCAGAAAAGCAAGACGTCAGAAGCGAAACCTTTTTCCTGCAGGGTGTGGCATACCATCCGCTTGCTCATTGCGACAGAGGTGGCACTAATGAAGGAAGAGGTCAACGTTACGTTCTTCTTTAAAATGCAAGGCCAGGAAAAGTGGCAGCGGTGGGATTTGAACCCACGCCTCCGAAGAGACTGGAGCCTTAATCCAGCGCCTTAGACCGCTCGGCCACGCTACCTCCCTGCTAGTCGCCGAAAGCGGAACTTGACCCGTTGCCCGGCCCGCTTTAGTGCTTTGCCTTTTCTCCTTGGAAAGTCTGGAGACAGGCAGTGGAAGGGCAGGCAAACTGTCAGGTGCGCAGAGGAGGGGAGACCATGAGGCAAGGTGGGAGATGGGGGCAAGAAGTGAGAAAAAAACTAATCGCAAGCTAGGGCAGGATTCGGAAAGTGAAGCCGAAAAGGGGCTTAGCATGCAGCCCAGGGGTTTCTTTGACTGTCCTAAGCCCACAGGGACTTTGCCGTCCTCAGCTCATGAGACTTGAGATGGGTAGCTTGATTTGCTGAGGAAATGCGGGATGACAGATTCAACTCTGGAGTCAAACATAGCCCGGAACTATCGCCTTAAACTGAGTTTTAAGCCTGGTGCCGATAAAAAGAAAGAAATTAGCCTTAGATCGGGCAAGCCGTTTGACGGGGGAAAATGAGACCCCCTAGGCCAGCTAGGTGGTCGCTGGATGCTGTGCAGACATCAGCAGCTGTTCATTTCATGCCCTCACGTCTCCTCGTTAGTATAGTGGTCAGTATCCCCGCCTGTCACGCGGGAGACCGCGACGGGGAGGTTAAACCTTTTCTGGATTTTTTTTAGTTCTTGACAAATATTCTTGAAGATTAGGCTGAGTCAAGTAGGGAATGGGTGCCAAGAACTGACTCTTTAAGAAAAAAGCACCGGCAACGCTAGTCATCGTACAATATTTGTGCACAATTGCTTACATTAGGCGGCCGGTCCACTTTATTGAGTCCCCCTCAGCACCATTTAGTGCTCCTGTTGTCTGCGAAGTCCAAATTGTAACCCTGAATCAGTTCCTCTTCTGACCCTTTGTATCATGTTACATGACGAGTAATGATCACCTGTTAGCTTTATCCCTAATTATAACTCTCACTCTTTCCCTGCATCTAACCCTAGCTCTAATCCCATCATTAACCTCGGTCCGGGCACACGCGTGAACCCTTACTCTCATCTCAGCCTCTCCTGGTGATACATCACACCTGGGATCGTTTGCTCCCTGTGGGCTGTGGGAAATTTGCTACCAGCACGCCCTGGAAGTGGGGCTCATTCCGCTGCAACGGGAGGTCTTCCCAGGACGCGTCACAGCTCAACGCAAGAGCTCCTGGGTTTCGAAGGCTCTTGCAGCAAGCCTTCACAAAGCAGCAGGGAGCGCCATTCCAGATGGGAAACTTGAGACTGGATGTCCAGAAAAGCAAGACGTCAGAAGCGAAACCTTTTTCCTGCAGGGTGTGGCATACCATCCGCTTGCTCATTGCGACAGAGGTGGCACTAATGAAGGAAGAGGTCAACGTTACGTTCTTCTTTAAAATGCAAGGCCAGGAAAAGTGGCAGCGGTGGGATTTGAACCCACGCCTCCGAAGAGACTGGAGCCTTAATCCAGCGCCTTAGACCGCTCGGCCACGCTACCTCCCTGCTAGTCGCCGAAAGCGGAACTTGACCCGTTGCCCGGCCCGCTTTAGTGCTTTGCCTTTTCTCCTTGGAAAGTCTGGAGACAGGCAGTGGAAGGGCAGGCAAACTGTCAGGTGCGCAGAGGAGGGGAGACCATGAGGCAAGGTGGGAGATGGGGGCAAGAAGTGAGAAAAAAACTAATCGCAAGCTAGGGCAGGATTCGGAAAGTGAAGCCGAAAAGGGGCTTAGCATGCAGCCCAGGGGTTTCTTTGACTGTCCTAAGCCCACAGGGACTTTGCCGTCCTCAGCTCATGAGACTTGAGATGGGTAGCTTGATTTGCTGAGGAAATGCGGGATGACAGATTCAACTCTGGAGTCAAACATAGCCCGGAACTATCGCCTTAAACTGAGTTTTAAGCCTGGTGCCGATAAAAAGAAAGAAATTAGCCTTAGATCGGGCAAGCCGTTTGACGGGGGAAAATGAGACCCCCTAGGCCAGCTAGGTGGTCGCTGGATGCTGTGCAGACATCAGCAGCTGTTCATTTCATGCCCTCACGTCTCCTCGTTAGTATAGTGGTCAGTATCCCCGCCTGTCACGCGGGAGACCGGGGTTCAATTCCCCGACGGGGAGGTTAAACCTTTTCTGGATTTTTTTTAGTTCTTGACAAATATTCTTGAAGATTAGGCTGAGTCAAGTAGGGAATGGGTGCCAAGAACTGACTCTTTAAGAAAAAAGCACCGGCAACGCTAGTCATCGTACAATATTTGTGCACAATTGCTTACATTAGGCGGCCGGTCCACTTTATTGAGTCCCCCTCAGCACCATTTAGTGCTCCTGTTGTCTGCGAAGTCCAAATTGTAACCCTGAATCAGTTCCTCTTCTGACCCTTTGTATCATGTTACATGACGAGTAATGATCACCTGTTAGCTTTATCCCTAATTATAACTCTCACTCTTTCCCTGCATCTAACCCTAGCTCTAATCCCATCATTAACCTCGGTCCGGGCACACGCGTGAACCCCTACTCTCATCTCAGCCTCTCCTGGTGATACATCACACCTGGGATCGTTTGCTCCCTGTGGGCTGTGGGAAATTTGCTACCAGCACGCCCTGGAAGTGGGGCTCATTCCGCTGCAACGGGAGGTCTTCCCAGGACGCGTCACAGCTCAACGCAAGAGCTCCTGGGTTTCGAAGGCTCTTGCAGCAAGCCTTCACAAAGCAGCAGGGAGCGCCGTTCCAGATGGGAAACTTGAGACTGGATGTCCAGAAAAGCAAGACGTCAGAAGCGAAACCTTTTTCCTGCAGGGTGTGGCATACCATCCGCTTGCTCATTGCGACAGAGGTGGCACTAATGAAGGAAGAGGTCAACGTTACGTTCTTCTTTAAAATGCAAGGCCAGGAAAAGTGGCAGCGGTGGGATTTGAACCCACGCCTCCGAAGAGACTGGAGCCTTAATCCAGCGCCTTAGACCGCTCGGCCACGCTACCTCCCTGCTAGTCGCCGAAAGCGGAACTTGACCCGTTGCCCGGCCCGCTTTAGTGCTTTGCCTTTTCTCCTTGGAAAGTCTGGAGACAGGCAGTGGAAGGGCAGGCAAACTGTCAGGTGCGCAGAGGAGGGGAGACCATGAGGCAAGGTGGGAGATGGGGGCAAGAAGTGAGAAAAAAACTAATCGCAAGCTAGGGCAGGATTCGGAAAGTGAAGCCGAAAAGGGGCTTAGCATGCAGCCCAGGGGTTTCTTTGACTGTCCTAAGCCCACAGGGACTTTGCCGTCCTCAGCTCATGAGACTTGAGATGGGTAGCTTGATTTGCTGAGGAAATGCGGGATGACAGATTCAACTCTGGAGTCAAACATAGCCCGGAACTATCGCCTTAAACTGAGTTTTAAGCCTGGTGCCGATAAAAAGAAAGAAATTAGCCTTAGATCGGGCAAGCCGTTTGACGGGGGAAAATGAGACCCCCTAGGCCAGCTAGGTGGTCGCTGGATGCTGTGCAGACATCAGCAGCTGTTCATTTCATGCCCTCACGTCTCCTCGTTAGTATAGTGGTCAGTATCCCCGCCTGTCACGCGGGAGACCGGGGTTCAATTCCCCGACGGGGAGGTTAAACCTTTTCTGGATTTTTTTTAGTTCTTGACAAATATTCTTGAAGATTAGGCTGAGTCAAGTAGGGAATGGGTGCCAAGAACTGACTCTTTAAGAAAAAAGCACCGGCAACGCTAGTCATCGTACAATATTTGTGCACAATTGCTTACATTAGGCGGCCGGTCCACTTTATTGAGTCCCCCTCAGCACCATTTAGTGCTCCTGTTGTCTGCGAAGTCCAAATTGTAACCCTGAATCAGTTCCTCTTCTGACCCTTTGTATCATGTTACATGACGAGTAATGATCACCTGTTAGCTTTATCCCTAATTATAACTCTCACTCTTTCCCTGCATCTAACCCTAGCTCTAATCCCATCATTAACCTCGGTCCGGGCACACGCGTGAACCCTTACTCTCATCTCAGCCTCTCCTGGTGATACATCACACCTGGGATCGTTTGCTCCCTGTGGGCTGTGGGAAATTTGCTACCAGCACGCCCTGGAAGTGGGGCTCATTCCGCTGCAACGGGAGGTCTTCCCAGGACGCGTCACAGCTCAACGCAAGAGCTCCTGGGTTTCGAAGGCTCTTGCAGCAAGCCTTCACAAAGCAGCAGGGAGCGCCGTTCCAGATGGGAAACTTGAGACTGGATGTCCAGAAAAGCAAGACGTCAGAAGCGAAACCTTTTTCCTGCAGGGTGTGGCATACCATCCGCTTGCTCATTGCGACAGAGGTGGCACTAATGAAGGAAGAGGTCAACGTTACGTTCTTCTTTAAAATGCAAGGCCAGGAAAAGTGGCAGCGGTGGGATTTGAACCCACGCCTCCGAAGAGACTGGAGCCTTAATCCAGCGCCTTAGACCGCTCGGCCACGCTACCTCCCTGCTAGTCGCCGAAAGCGGAACTTGACCCGTTGCCCGGCCCGCTTTAGTGCTTTGCCTTTTCTCCTTGGAAAGTCTGGAGACAGGCAGTGGAAGGGCAGGCAAACTGTCAGGTGCGCAGAGGAGGGGAGACCATGAGGCAAGGTGGGAGATGGGGGCAAGAAGTGAGAAAAAAACTAATCGCAAGCTAGGGCAGGATTCGGAAAGTGAAGCCGAAAAGGGGCTTAGCATGCAGCCCAGGGGTTTCTTTGACTGTCCTAAGCCCACAGGGACTTTGCCGTCCTCAGCTCATGAGACTTGAGATGGGTAGCTTGATTTGCTGAGGAAATGCGGGATGACAGATTCAACTCTGGAGTCAAACATAGCCCGGAACTATCGCCTTAAACTGAGTTTTAAGCCTGGTGCCGATAAAAAGAAAGAAATTAGCCTTAGATCGGGCAAGCCGTTTGACGGGGGAAAATGAGACCCCCTAGGCCAGCTAGGTGGTCGCTGGATGCTGTGCAGACATCAGCAGCTGTTCATTTCATGCCCTCACGTCTCCTCGTTAGTATAGTGGTCAGTATCCCCGCCTGTCACGCGGGAGACCGGGGTTCAATTCCCCGACGGGGAGGTTAAACCTTTTCTGGATTTTTTTTAGTTCTTGACAAATATTCTTGAAGATTAGGCTGAGTCAAGTAGGGAATGGGTGCCAAGAACTGACTCTTTAAGAAAAAAGCACCGGCAACGCTAGTCATCGTACAATATTTGTGCACAATTGCTTACATTAGGCGGCCGGTCCACTTTATTGAGTCCCCCTCAGCACCATTTAGTGCTCCTGTTGTCTGCGAAGTCCAAATTGTAACCCTGAATCAGTTCCTCTTCTGACCCTTTGTATCATGTTACATGACGAGTAATGATCACCTGTTAGCTTTATCCCTAATTATAACTCTCACTCTTTCCCTGCATCTAACCCTAGCTCTAATCCCATCATTAACCTCGGTCCGGGCACACGCGTGAACCCTTACTCTCATCTCAGCCTCTCCTGGTGATACATCACACCTGGGATCGTTTGCTCCCTGTGGGCTGTGGGAAATTTGCTACCAGCACGCCCTGGAAGTGGGGCTCATTCCGCTGCAACGGGAGGTCTTCCCAGGACGCGTCACAGCTCAACGCAAGAGCTCCTGGGTTTCGAAGGCTCTTGCAGCAAGCCTTCACAAAGCAGCAGGGAGCGCCGTTCCAGATGGGAAACTTGAGACTGGATGTCCAGAAAAGCAAGACGTCAGAAGCGAAACCTTTTTCCTGCAGGGTGTGGCATACCATCCGCTTGCTCATTGCGACAGAGGTGGCACTAATGAAGGAAGAGGTCAACGTTACGTTCTTCTTTAAAATGCAAGGCCAGGAAAAGTGGCAGCGGTGGGATTTGAACCCACGCCTCCGAAGAGACTGGAGCCTTAATCCAGCGCCTTAGACCGCTCGGCCACGCTACCTCCCTGCTAGTCGCCGAAAGCGGAACTTGACCCGTTGCCCGGCCCGCTTTAGTGCTTTGCCTTTTCTCCTTGGAAAGTCTGGAGACAGGCAGTGGAAGGGCAGGCAAACTGTCAGGTGCGCAGAGGAGGGGAGACCATGAGGCAAGGTGGGAGATGGGGGCAAGAAGTGAGAAAAAAACTAATCGCAAGCTAGGGCAGGATTCGGAAAGTGAAGCCGAAAAGGGGCTTAGCATGCAGCCCAGGGGTTTCTTTGACTGTCCTAAGCCCACAGGGACTTTGCCGTCCTCAGCTCATGAGACTTGAGATGGGTAGCTTGATTTGCTGAGGAAATGCGGGATGACAGATTCAACTCTGGAGTCAAACATAGCCCGGAACTATCGCCTTAAACTGAGTTTTAAGCCTGGTGCCGATAAAAAGAAAGAAATTAGCCTTAGATCGGGCAAGCCGTTTGACGGGGGAAAATGAGACCCCCTAGGCCAGCTAGGTGGTCGCTGGATGCTGTGCAGACATCAGCAGCTGTTCATTTCATGCCCTCACGTCTCCTCGTTAGTATAGTGGTCAGTATCCCCGCCTGTCACGTGGGAGACCGGGGTTCAATTCCCCGACGGGGAGGTTAAACCTTTTCTGGATTTTTTTTAGTTCTTGACAAATATTCTTGAAGATTAGGCTGAGTCAAGTAGGGAATGGGTGCCAAGAACTGACTCTTTAAGAAAAAAGCACCGGCAACGCTAGTCATCGTACAATATTTGTGCACAATTGCTTACATTAGGCGGCCGGTCCACTTTATTGAGTCCCCCTCAGCACCATTTAGTGCTCCTGTTGTCTGCGAAGTCCAAATTGTAACCCTGAATCAGTTCCTCTTCTGACCCTTTGTATCATGTTACATGACGAGTAATGATCACCTGTTAGCTTTATCCCTAATTATAACTCTCACTCTTTCCCTGCATCTAACCCTAGCTCTAATCCCATCATTAACCTCGGTCCGGGCACACGCGTGAACCCTTACTCTCATCTCAGCCTCTCCTGGTGATACATCACACCTGGGATCGTTTGCTCCCTGTGGGCTGTGGGAAATTTGCTACCAGCACGCCCTGGAAGTGGGGCTCATTCCGCTGCAACGGGAGGTCTTCCCAGGACGCGTCACAGCTCAACGCAAGAGCTCCTGGGTTTCGAAGGCTCTTGCAGCAAGCCTTCACAAAGCAGCAGGGAGCGCCGTTCCAGATGGGAAACTTGAGACTGGATGTCCAGAAAAGCAAGACGTCAGAAGCGAAACCTTTTTCCTGCAGGGTGTGGCATACCATCCGCTTGCTCATTGCGACAGAGGTGGCACTAATGAAGGAAGAGGTCAACGTTACGTTCTTCTTTAAAATGCAAGGCCAGGAAAAGTGGCAGCGGTGGGATTTGAACCCACGCCTCCGAAGAGACTGGAGCCTTAATCCAGCGCCTTAGACCGCTCGGCCACGCTACCTCCCTGCTAGTCGCCGAAAGCGGAACTTGACCCGTTGCCCGGCCCGCTTTAGTGCTTTGCCTTTTCTCCTTGGAAAGTCTGGAGACAGGCAGTGGAAGGGCAGGCAAACTGTCAGGTGCGCAGAGGAGGGGAGACCATGAGGCAAGGTGGGAGATGGGGGCAAGAAGTGAGAAAAAAACTAATCGCAAGCTAGGGCAGGATTCGGAAAGTGAAGCCGAAAAGGGGCTTAGCATGCAGCCCAGGGGTTTCTTTGACTGTCCTAAGCCCACAGGGACTTTGCCGTCCTCAGCTCATGAGACTTGAGATGGGTAGCTTGATTTGCTGAGGAAATGCGGGATGACAGATTCAACTCTGGAGTCAAACATAGCCCGGAACTATCGCCTTAAACTGAGTTTTAAGCCTGGTGCCGATAAAAAGAAAGAAATTAGCCTTAGATCGGGCAAGCCGTTTGACGGGGGAAAATGAGACCCCCTAGGCCAGCTAGGTGGTCGCTGGATGCTGTGCAGACATCAGCAGCTGTTCATTTCATGCCCTCACGTCTCCTCGTTAGTATAGTGGTCAGTATCCCCGCCTGTCACGTGGGAGACCGGGGTTCAATTCCCCGACGGGGAGGTTAAACCTTTTCTGGATTTTTTTTAGTTCTTGACAAATATTCTTGAAGATTAGGCTGAGTCAAGTAGGGAATGGGTGCCAAGAACTGACTCTTTAAGAAAAAAGCACCGGCAACGCTAGTCATCGTACAATATTTGTGCACAATTGCTTACATTAGGCGGCCGGTCCACTTTATTGAGTCCCCCTCAGCACCATTTAGTGCTCCTGTTGTCTGCGAAGTCCAAATTGTAACCCTGAATCAGTTCCTCTTCTGACCCTTTGTATCATGTTACATGACGAGTAATGATCACCTGTTAGCTTTATCCCTAATTATAACTCTCACTCTTTCCCTGCATCTAACCCTAGCTCTAATCCCATCATTAACCTCGGTCCGGGCACACGCGTGAACCCTTACTCTCATCTCAGCCTCTCCTGGTGATACATCACACCTGGGATCGTTTGCTCCCTGTGGGCTGTGGGAAATTTGCTACCAGCACGCCCTGGAAGTGGGGCTCATTCCGCTGCAACGGGAGGTCTTCCCAGGACGCGTCACAGCTCAACGCAAGAGCTCCTGGGTTTCGAAGGCTCTTGCAGCAAGCCTTCACAAAGCAGCAGGGAGCGCCGTTCCAGATGGGAAACTTGAGACTGGATGTCCAGAAAAGCAAGACGTCAGAAGCGAAACCTTTTTCCTGCAGGGTGTGGCATACCATCCGCTTGCTCATTGCGACAGAGGTGGCACTAATGAAGGAAGAGGTCAACGTTACGTTCTTCTTTAAAATGCAAGGCCAGGAAAAGTGGCAGCGGTGGGATTTGAACCCACGCCTCCGAAGAGACTGGAGCCTTAATCCAGCGCCTTAGACCGCTCGGCCACGCTACCTCCCTGCTAGTCGCCGAAAGCGGAACTTGACCCGTTGCCCGGCCCGCTTTAGTGCTTTGCCTTTTCTCCTTGGAAAGTCTGGAGACAGGCAGTGGAAGGGCAGGCAAACTGTCAGGTGCGCAGAGGAGGGGAGACCATGAGGCAAGGTGGGAGATGGGGGCAAGAAGTGAGAAAAAAACTAATCGCAAGCTAGGGCAGGATTCGGAAAGTGAAGCCGAAAAGGGGCTTAGCATGCAGCCCAGGGGTTTCTTTGACTGTCCTAAGCCCACAGGGACTTTGCCGTCCTCAGCTCATGAGACTTGAGATGGGTAGCTTGATTTGCTGAGGAAATGCGGGATGACAGATTCAACTCTGGAGTCAAACATAGCCCGGAACTATCGCCTTAAACTGAGTTTTAAGCCTGGTGCCGATAAAAAGAAAGAAATTAGCCTTAGATCGGGCAAGCCGTTTGACGGGGGAAAATGAGACCCCCTAGGCCAGCTAGGTGGTCGCTGGATGCTGTGCAGACATCAGCAGCTGTTCATTTCATGCCCTCACGTCTCCTCGTTAGTATAGTGGTCAGTATCCCCGCCTGTCACGCGGGAGACCGCGACGGGGAGGTTAAACCTTTTCTGGATTTTTTTTAGTTCTTGACAAATATTCTTGAAGATTAGGCTGAGTCAAGTAGGGAATGGGTGCCAAGAACTGACTCTTTAAGAAAAAAGCACCGGCAACGCTAGTCATCGTACAATATTTGTGCACAATTGCTTACATTAGGCGGCCGGTCCACTTTATTGAGTCCCCCTCAGCACCATTTAGTGCTCCTGTTGTCTGCGAAGTCCAAATTGTAACCCTGAATCAGTTCCTCTTCTGACCCTTTGTATCATGTTACATGACGAGTAATGATCACCTGTTAGCTTTATCCCTAATTATAACTCTCACTCTTTCCCTGCATCTAACCCTAGCTCTAATCCCATCATTAACCTCGGTCCGGGCACACGCGTGAACCCTTACTCTCATCTCAGCCTCTCCTGGTGATACATCACACCTGGGATCGTTTGCTCCCTGTGGGCTGTGGGAAATTTGCTACCAGCACGCCCTGGAAGTGGGGCTCATTCCGCTGCAACGGGAGGTCTTCCCAGGACGCGTCACAGCTCAACGCAAGAGCTCCTGGGTTTCGAAGGCTCTTGCAGCAAGCCTTCACAAAGCAGCAGGGAGCGCCGTTCCAGATGGGAAACTTGAGACTGGATGTCCAGAAAAGCAAGACGTCAGAAGCGAAACCTTTTTCCTGCAGGGTGTGGCATACCATCCGCTTGCTCATTGCGACAGAGGTGGCACTAATGAAGGAAGAGGTCAACGTTACGTTCTTCTTTAAAATGCAAGGCCAGGAAAAGTGGCAGCGGTGGGATTTGAACCCACGCCTCCGAAGAGACTGGAGCCTTAATCCAGCGCCTTAGACCGCTCGGCCACGCTACCTCCCTGCTAGTCGCCGAAAGCGGAACTTGACCCGTTGCCCGGCCCGCTTTAGTGCTTTGCCTTTTCTCCTTGGAAAGTCTGGAGACAGGCAGTGGAAGGGCAGGCAAACTGTCAGGTGCGCAGAGGAGGGGAGACCATGAGGCAAGGTGGGAGATGGGGGCAAGAAGTGAGAAAAAAACTAATCGCAAGCTAGGGCAGGATTCGGAAAGTGAAGCCGAAAAGGGGCTTAGCATGCAGCCCAGGGGTTTCTTTGACTGTCCTAAGCCCACAGGGACTTTGCCGTCCTCAGCTCATGAGACTTGAGATGGGTAGCTTGATTTGCTGAGGAAATGCGGGATGACAGATTCAACTCTGGAGTCAAACATAGCCCGGAACTATCGCCTTAAACTGAGTTTTAAGCCTGGTGCCGATAAAAAGAAAGAAATTAGCCTTAGATCGGGCAAGCCGTTTGACGGGGGAAAATGAGACCCCCTAGGCCAGCTAGGTGGTCGCTGGATGCTGTGCAGACATCAGCAGCTGTTCATTTCATGCCCTCACGTCTCCTCGTTAGTATAGTGGTCAGTATCCCCGCCTGTCACGCGGGAGACCGGGGTTCAATTCCCCGACGGGGAGGTTAAACCTTTTCTGGATTTTTTTTAGTTCTTGACAAATATTCTTGAAGATTAGGCTGAGTCAAGTAGGGAATGGGTGCCAAGAACTGACTCTTTAAGAAAAAAGCACCGGCAACGCTAGTCATCGTACAATATTTGTGCACAATTGCTTACATTAGGCGGCCGGTCCACTTTATTGAGTCCCCCTCAGCACCATTTAGTGCTCCTGTTGTCTGCGAAGTCCAAATTGTAACCCTGAATCAGTTCCTCTTCTGACCCTTTGTATCATGTTACATGACGAGTAATGATCACCTGTTAGCTTTATCCCTAATTATAACTCTCACTCTTTCCCTGCATCTAACCCTAGCTCTAATCCCATCATTAACCTCGGTCCGGGCACACGCGTGAACCCCTACTCTCATCTCAGCCTCTCCTGGTGATACATCACACCTGGGATCGTTTGCTCCCTGTGGGCTGTGGGAAATTTGCTACCAGCACGCCCTGGAAGTGGGGCTCATTCCGCTGCAACGGGAGGTCTTCCCAGGACGCGTCACAGCTCAACGCAAGAGCTCCTGGGTTTCGAAGGCTCTTGCAGCAAGCCTTCACAAAGCAGCAGGGAGCGCCGTTCCAGATGGGAAACTTGAGACTGGATGTCCAGAAAAGCAAGACGTCAGAAGCGAAACCTTTTTCCTGCAGGGTGTGGCATACCATCCGCTTGCTCATTGCGACAGAGGTGGCACTAATGAAGGAAGAGGTCAACGTTACGTTCTTCTTTAAAATGCAAGGCCAGGAAAAGTGGCAGCGGTGGGATTTGAACCCACGCCTCCGAAGAGACTGGAGCCTTAATCCAGCGCCTTAGACCGCTCGGCCACGCTACCTCCCTGCTAGTCGCCGAAAGCGGAACTTGACCCGTTGCCCGGCCCGCTTTAGTGCTTTGCCTTTTCTCCTTGGAAAGTCTGGAGACAGGCAGTGGAAGGGCAGGCAAACTGTCAGGTGCGCAGAGGAGGGGAGACCATGAGGCAAGGTGGGAGATGGGGGCAAGAAGTGAGAAAAAAACTAATCGCAAGCTAGGGCAGGATTCGGAAAGTGAAGCCGAAAAGGGGCTTAGCATGCAGCCCAGGGGTTTCTTTGACTGTCCTAAGCCCACAGGGACTTTGCCGTCCTCAGCTCATGAGACTTGAGATGGGTAGCTTGATTTGCTGAGGAAATGCGGGATGACAGATTCAACTCTGGAGTCAAACATAGCCCGGAACTATCGCCTTAAACTGAGTTTTAAGCCTGGTGCCGATAAAAAGAAAGAAATTAGCCTTAGATCGGGCAAGCCGTTTGACGGGGGAAAATGAGACCCCCTAGGCCAGCTAGGTGGTCGCTGGATGCTGTGCAGACATCAGCAGCTGTTCATTTCATGCCCTCACGTCTCCTCGTTAGTATAGTGGTCAGTATCCCCGCCTGTCACGCGGGAGACCGCGACGGGGAGGTTAAACCTTTTCTGGATTTTTTTTAGTTCTTGACAAATATTCTTGAAGATTAGGCTGAGTCAAGTAGGGAATGGGTGCCAAGAACTGACTCTTTAAGAAAAAAGCACCGGCAACGCTAGTCATCGTACAATATTTGTGCACAATTGCTTACATTAGGCGGCCGGTCCACTTTATTGAGTCCCCCTCAGCACCATTTAGTGCTCCTGTTGTCTGCGAAGTCCAAATTGTAACCCTGAATCAGTTCCTCTTCTGACCCTTTGTATCATGTTACATGACGAGTAATGATCACCTGTTAGCTTTATCCCTAATTATAACTCTCACTCTTTCCCTGCATCTAACCCTAGCTCTAATCCCATCATTAACCTCGGTCCGGGCACACGCGTGAACCCTTACTCTCATCTCAGCCTCTCCTGGTGATACATCACACCTGGGATCGTTTGCTCCCTGTGGGCTGTGGGAAATTTGCTACCAGCACGCCCTGGAAGTGGGGCTCATTCCGCTGCAACGGGAGGTCTTCCCAGGACGCGTCACAGCTCAACGCAAGAGCTCCTGGGTTTCGAAGGCTCTTGCAGCAAGCCTTCACAAAGCAGCAGGGAGCGCCATTCCAGATGGGAAACTTGAGACTGGATGTCCAGAAAAGCAAGACGTCAGAAGCGAAACCTTTTTCCTGCAGGGTGTGGCATACCATCCGCTTGCTCATTGCGACAGAGGTGGCACTAATGAAGGAAGAGGTCAACGTTACGTTCTTCTTTAAAATGCAAGGCCAGGAAAAGTGGCAGCGGTGGGATTTGAACCCACGCCTCCGAAGAGACTGGAGCCTTAATCCAGCGCCTTAGACCGCTCGGCCACGCTACCTCCCTGCTAGTCGCCGAAAGCGGAACTTGACCCGTTGCCCGGCCCGCTTTAGTGCTTTGCCTTTTCTCCTTGGAAAGTCTGGAGACAGGCAGTGGAAGGGCAGGCAAACTGTCAGGTGCGCAGAGGAGGGGAGACCATGAGGCAAGGTGGGAGATGGGGGCAAGAAGTGAGAAAAAAACTAATCGCAAGCTAGGGCAGGATTCGGAAAGTGAAGCCGAAAAGGGGCTTAGCATGCAGCCCAGGGGTTTCTTTGACTGTCCTAAGCCCACAGGGACTTTGCCGTCCTCAGCTCATGAGACTTGAGATGGGTAGCTTGATTTGCTGAGGAAATGCGGGATGACAGATTCAACTCTGGAGTCAAACATAGCCCGGAACTATCGCCTTAAACTGAGTTTTAAGCCTGGTGCCGATAAAAAGAAAGAAATTAGCCTTAGATCGGGCAAGCCGTTTGACGGGGGAAAATGAGACCCCCTAGGCCAGCTAGGTGGTCGCTGGATGCTGTGCAGACATCAGCAGCTGTTCATTTCATGCCCTCACGTCTCCTCGTTAGTATAGTGGTCAGTATCCCCGCCTGTCACGCGGGAGACCGGGGTTCAATTCCCCGACGGGGAGGTTAAACCTTTTCTGGATTTTTTTTAGTTCTTGACAAATATTCTTGAAGATTAGGCTGAGTCAAGTAGGGAATGGGTGCCAAGAACTGACTCTTTAAGAAAAAAGCACCGGCAACGCTAGTCATCGTACAATATTTGTGCACAATTGCTTACATTAGGCGGCCGGTCCACTTTATTGAGTCCCCCTCAGCACCATTTAGTGCTCCTGTTGTCTGCGAAGTCCAAATTGTAACCCTGAATCAGTTCCTCTTCTGACCCTTTGTATCATGTTACATGACGAGTAATGATCACCTGTTAGCTTTATCCCTAATTATAACTCTCACTCTTTCCCTGCATCTAACCCTAGCTCTAATCCCATCATTAACCTCGGTCCGGGCACACGCGTGAACCCCTACTCTCATCTCAGCCTCTCCTGGTGATACATCACACCTGGGATCGTTTGCTCCCTGTGGGCTGTGGGAAATTTGCTACCAGCACGCCCTGGAAGTGGGGCTCATTCCGCTGCAACGGGAGGTCTTCCCAGGACGCGTCACAGCTCAACGCAAGAGCTCCTGGGTTTCGAAGGCTCTTGCAGCAAGCCTTCACAAAGCAGCAGGGAGCGCCGTTCCAGATGGGAAACTTGAGACTGGATGTCCAGAAAAGCAAGACGTCAGAAGCGAAACCTTTTTCCTGCAGGGTGTGGCATACCATCCGCTTGCTCATTGCGACAGAGGTGGCACTAATGAAGGAAGAGGTCAACGTTACGTTCTTCTTTAAAATGCAAGGCCAGGAAAAGTGGCAGCGGTGGGATTTGAACCCACGCCTCCGAAGAGACTGGAGCCTTAATCCAGCGCCTTAGACCGCTCGGCCACGCTACCTCCCTGCTAGTCGCCGAAAGCGGAACTTGACCCGTTGCCCGGCCCGCTTTAGTGCTTTGCCTTTTCTCCTTGGAAAGTCTGGAGACAGGCAGTGGAAGGGCAGGCAAACTGTCAGGTGCGCAGAGGAGGGGAGACCATGAGGCAAGGTGGGAGATGGGGGCAAGAAGTGAGAAAAAAACTAATCGCAAGCTAGGGCAGGATTCGGAAAGTGAAGCCGAAAAGGGGCTTAGCATGCAGCCCAGGGGTTTCTTTGACTGTCCTAAGCCCACAGGGACTTTGCCGTCCTCAGCTCATGAGACTTGAGATGGGTAGCTTGATTTGCTGAGGAAATGCGGGATGACAGATTCAACTCTGGAGTCAAACATAGCCCGGAACTATCGCCTTAAACTGAGTTTTAAGCCTGGTGCCGATAAAAAGAAAGAAATTAGCCTTAGATCGGGCAAGCCGTTTGACGGGGGAAAATGAGACCCCCTAGGCCAGCTAGGTGGTCGCTGGATGCTGTGCAGACATCAGCAGCTGTTCATTTCATGCCCTCACGTCTCCTCGTTAGTATAGTGGTCAGTATCCCCGCCTGTCACGCGGGAGACCGGGGTTCAATTCCCCGACGGGGAGGTTAAACCTTTTCTGGATTTTTTTTAGTTCTTGACAAATATTCTTGAAGATTAGGCTGAGTCAAGTAGGGAATGGGTGCCAAGAACTGACTCTTTAAGAAAAAAGCACCGGCAACGCTAGTCATCGTACAATATTTGTGCACAATTGCTTACATTAGGCGGCCGGTCCACTTTATTGAGTCCCCCTCAGCACCATTTAGTGCTCCTGTTGTCTGCGAAGTCCAAATTGTAACCCTGAATCAGTTCCTCTTCTGACCCTTTGTATCATGTTACATGACGAGTAATGATCACCTGTTAGCTTTATCCCTAATTATAACTCTCACTCTTTCCCTGCATCTAACCCTAGCTCTAATCCCATCATTAACCTCGGTCCGGGCACACGCGTGAACCCTTACTCTCATCTCAGCCTCTCCTGGTGATACATCACACCTGGGATCGTTTGCTCCCTGTGGGCTGTGGGAAATTTGCTACCAGCACGCCCTGGAAGTGGGGCTCATTCCGCTGCAACGGGAGGTCTTCCCAGGACGCGTCACAGCTCAACGCAAGAGCTCCTGGGTTTCGAAGGCTCTTGCAGCAAGCCTTCACAAAGCAGCAGGGAGCGCCGTTCCAGATGGGAAACTTGAGACTGGATGTCCAGAAAAGCAAGACGTCAGAAGCGAAACCTTTTTCCTGCAGGGTGTGGCATACCATCCGCTTGCTCATTGCGACAGAGGTGGCACTAATGAAGGAAGAGGTCAACGTTACGTTCTTCTTTAAAATGCAAGGCCAGGAAAAGTGGCAGCGGTGGGATTTGAACCCACGCCTCCGAAGAGACTGGAGCCTTAATCCAGCGCCTTAGACCGCTCGGCCACGCTACCTCCCTGCTAGTCGCCGAAAGCGGAACTTGACCCGTTGCCCGGCCCGCTTTAGTGCTTTGCCTTTTCTCCTTGGAAAGTCTGGAGACAGGCAGTGGAAGGGCAGGCAAACTGTCAGGTGCGCAGAGGAGGGGAGACCATGAGGCAAGGTGGGAGATGGGGGCAAGAAGTGAGAAAAAAACTAATCGCAAGCTAGGGCAGGATTCGGAAAGTGAAGCCGAAAAGGGGCTTAGCATGCAGCCCAGGGGTTTCTTTGACTGTCCTAAGCCCACAGGGACTTTGCCGTCCTCAGCTCATGAGACTTGAGATGGGTAGCTTGATTTGCTGAGGAAATGCGGGATGACAGATTCAACTCTGGAGTCAAACATAGCCCGGAACTATCGCCTTAAACTGAGTTTTAAGCCTGGTGCCGATAAAAAGAAAGAAATTAGCCTTAGATCGGGCAAGCCGTTTGACGGGGGAAAATGAGACCCCCTAGGCCAGCTAGGTGGTCGCTGGATGCTGTGCAGACATCAGCAGCTGTTCATTTCATGCCCTCACGTCTCCTCGTTAGTATAGTGGTCAGTATCCCCGCCTGTCACGCGGGAGACCGGGGTTCAATTCCCCGACGGGGAGGTTAAACCTTTTCTGGATTTTTTTTAGTTCTTGACAAATATTCTTGAAGATTAGGCTGAGTCAAGTAGGGAATGGGTGCCAAGAACTGACTCTTTAAGAAAAAAGCACCGGCAACGCTAGTCATCGTACAATATTTGTGCACAATTGCTTACATTAGGCGGCCGGTCCACTTTATTGAGTCCCCCTCAGCACCATTTAGTGCTCCTGTTGTCTGCGAAGTCCAAATTGTAACCCTGAATCAGTTCCTCTTCTGACCCTTTGTATCATGTTACATGACGAGTAATGATCACCTGTTAGCTTTATCCCTAATTATAACTCTCACTCTTTCCCTGCATCTAACCCTAGCTCTAATCCCATCATTAACCTCGGTCCGGGCACACGCGTGAACCCTTACTCTCATCTCAGCCTCTCCTGGTGATACATCACACCTGGGATCGTTTGCTCCCTGTGGGCTGTGGGAAATTTGCTACCAGCACGCCCTGGAAGTGGGGCTCATTCCGCTGCAACGGGAGGTCTTCCCAGGACGCGTCACAGCTCAACGCAAGAGCTCCTGGGTTTCGAAGGCTCTTGCAGCAAGCCTTCACAAAGCAGCAGGGAGCGCCGTTCCAGATGGGAAACTTGAGACTGGATGTCCAGAAAAGCAAGACGTCAGAAGCGAAACCTTTTTCCTGCAGGGTGTGGCATACCATCCGCTTGCTCATTGCGACAGAGGTGGCACTAATGAAGGAAGAGGTCAACGTTACGTTCTTCTTTAAAATGCAAGGCCAGGAAAAGTGGCAGCGGTGGGATTTGAACCCACGCCTCCGAAGAGACTGGAGCCTTAATCCAGCGCCTTAGACCGCTCGGCCACGCTACCTCCCTGCTAGTCGCCGAAAGCGGAACTTGACCCGTTGCCCGGCCCGCTTTAGTGCTTTGCCTTTTCTCCTTGGAAAGTCTGGAGACAGGCAGTGGAAGGGCAGGCAAACTGTCAGGTGCGCAGAGGAGGGGAGACCATGAGGCAAGGTGGGAGATGGGGGCAAGAAGTGAGAAAAAAACTAATCGCAAGCTAGGGCAGGATTCGGAAAGTGAAGCCGAAAAGGGGCTTAGCATGCAGCCCAGGGGTTTCTTTGACTGTCCTAAGCCCACAGGGACTTTGCCGTCCTCAGCTCATGAGACTTGAGATGGGTAGCTTGATTTGCTGAGGAAATGCGGGATGACAGATTCAACTCTGGAGTCAAACATAGCCCGGAACTATCGCCTTAAACTGAGTTTTAAGCCTGGTGCCGATAAAAAGAAAGAAATTAGCCTTAGATCGGGCAAGCCGTTTGACGGGGGAAAATGAGACCCCCTAGGCCAGCTAGGTGGTCGCTGGATGCTGTGCAGACATCAGCAGCTGTTCATTTCATGCCCTCACGTCTCCTCGTTAGTATAGTGGTCAGTATCCCCGCCTGTCACGCGGGAGACCGCGACGGGGAGGTTAAACCTTTTCTGGATTTTTTTTAGTTCTTGACAAATATTCTTGAAGATTAGGCTGAGTCAAGTAGGGAATGGGTGCCAAGAACTGACTCTTTAAGAAAAAAGCACCGGCAACGCTAGTCATCGTACAATATTTGTGCACAATTGCTTACATTAGGCGGCCGGTCCACTTTATTGAGTCCCCCTCAGCACCATTTAGTGCTCCTGTTGTCTGCGAAGTCCAAATTGTAACCCTGAATCAGTTCCTCTTCTGACCCTTTGTATCATGTTACATGACGAGTAATGATCACCTGTTAGCTTTATCCCTAATTATAACTCTCACTCTTTCCCTGCATCTAACCCTAGCTCTAATCCCATCATTAACCTCGGTCCGGGCACACGCGTGAACCCTTACTCTCATCTCAGCCTCTCCTGGTGATACATCACACCTGGGATCGTTTGCTCCCTGTGGGCTGTGGGAAATTTGCTACCAGCACGCCCTGGAAGTGGGGCTCATTCCGCTGCAACGGGAGGTCTTCCCAGGACGCGTCACAGCTCAACGCAAGAGCTCCTGGGTTTCGAAGGCTCTTGCAGCAAGCCTTCACAAAGCAGCAGGGAGCGCCGTTCCAGATGGGAAACTTGAGACTGGATGTCCAGAAAAGCAAGACGTCAGAAGCGAAACCTTTTTCCTGCAGGGTGTGGCATACCATCCGCTTGCTCATTGCGACAGAGGTGGCACTAATGAAGGAAGAGGTCAACGTTACGTTCTTCTTTAAAATGCAAGGCCAGGAAAAGTGGCAGCGGTGGGATTTGAACCCACGCCTCCGAAGAGACTGGAGCCTTAATCCAGCGCCTTAGACCGCTCGGCCACGCTACCTCCCTGCTAGTCGCCGAAAGCGGAACTTGACCCGTTGCCCGGCCCGCTTTAGTGCTTTGCCTTTTCTCCTTGGAAAGTCTGGAGACAGGCAGTGGAAGGGCAGGCAAACTGTCAGGTGCGCAGAGGAGGGGAGACCATGAGGCAAGGTGGGAGATGGGGGCAAGAAGTGAGAAAAAAACTAATCGCAAGCTAGGGCAGGATTCGGAAAGTGAAGCCGAAAAGGGGCTTAGCATGCAGCCCAGGGGTTTCTTTGACTGTCCTAAGCCCACAGGGACTTTGCCGTCCTCAGCTCATGAGACTTGAGATGGGTAGCTTGATTTGCTGAGGAAATGCGGGATGACAGATTCAACTCTGGAGTCAAACATAGCCCGGAACTATCGCCTTAAACTGAGTTTTAAGCCTGGTGCCGATAAAAAGAAAGAAATTAGCCTTAGATCGGGCAAGCCGTTTGACGGGGGAAAATGAGACCCCCTAGGCCAGCTAGGTGGTCGCTGGATGCTGTGCAGACATCAGCAGCTGTTCATTTCATGCCCTCACGTCTCCTCGTTAGTATAGTGGTCAGTATCCCCGCCTGTCACGCGGGAGACCGGGGTTCAATTCCCCGACGGGGAGGTTAAACCTTTTCTGGATTTTTTTTAGTTCTTGACAAATATTCTTGAAGATTAGGCTGAGTCAAGTAGGGAATGGGTGCCAAGAACTGACTCTTTAAGAAAAAAGCACCGGCAACGCTAGTCATCGTACAATATTTGTGCACAATTGCTTACATTAGGCGGCCGGTCCACTTTATTGAGTCCCCCTCAGCACCATTTAGTGCTCCTGTTGTCTGCGAAGTCCAAATTGTAACCCTGAATCAGTTCCTCTTCTGACCCTTTGTATCATGTTACATGACGAGTAATGATCACCTGTTAGCTTTATCCCTAATTATAACTCTCACTCTTTCCCTGCATCTAACCCTAGCTCTAATCCCATCATTAACCTCGGTCCGGGCACACGCGTGAACCCCTACTCTCATCTCAGCCTCTCCTGGTGATACATCACACCTGGGATCGTTTGCTCCCTGTGGGCTGTGGGAAATTTGCTACCAGCACGCCCTGGAAGTGGGGCTCATTCCGCTGCAACGGGAGGTCTTCCCAGGACGCGTCACAGCTCAACGCAAGAGCTCCTGGGTTTCGAAGGCTCTTGCAGCAAGCCTTCACAAAGCAGCAGGGAGCGCCGTTCCAGATGGGAAACTTGAGACTGGATGTCCAGAAAAGCAAGACGTCAGAAGCGAAACCTTTTTCCTGCAGGGTGTGGCATACCATCCGCTTGCTCATTGCGACAGAGGTGGCACTAATGAAGGAAGAGGTCAACGTTACGTTCTTCTTTAAAATGCAAGGCCAGGAAAAGTGGCAGCGGTGGGATTTGAACCCACGCCTCCGAAGAGACTGGAGCCTTAATCCAGCGCCTTAGACCGCTCGGCCACGCTACCTCCCTGCTAGTCGCCGAAAGCGGAACTTGACCCGTTGCCCGGCCCGCTTTAGTGCTTTGCCTTTTCTCCTTGGAAAGTCTGGAGACAGGCAGTGGAAGGGCAGGCAAACTGTCAGGTGCGCAGAGGAGGGGAGACCATGAGGCAAGGTGGGAGATGGGGGCAAGAAGTGAGAAAAAAACTAATCGCAAGCTAGGGCAGGATTCGGAAAGTGAAGCCGAAAAGGGGCTTAGCATGCAGCCCAGGGGTTTCTTTGACTGTCCTAAGCCCACAGGGACTTTGCCGTCCTCAGCTCATGAGACTTGAGATGGGTAGCTTGATTTGCTGAGGAAATGCGGGATGACAGATTCAACTCTGGAGTCAAACATAGCCCGGAACTATCGCCTTAAACTGAGTTTTAAGCCTGGTGCCGATAAAAAGAAAGAAATTAGCCTTAGATCGGGCAAGCCGTTTGACGGGGGAAAATGAGACCCCCTAGGCCAGCTAGGTGGTCGCTGGATGCTGTGCAGACATCAGCAGCTGTTCATTTCATGCCCTCACGTCTCCTCGTTAGTATAGTGGTCAGTATCCCCGCCTGTCACGCGGGAGACCGCGACGGGGAGGTTAAACCTTTTCTGGATTTTTTTTAGTTCTTGACAAATATTCTTGAAGATTAGGCTGAGTCAAGTAGGGAATGGGTGCCAAGAACTGACTCTTTAAGAAAAAAGCACCGGCAACGCTAGTCATCGTACAATATTTGTGCACAATTGCTTACATTAGGCGGCCGGTCCACTTTATTGAGTCCCCCTCAGCACCATTTAGTGCTCCTGTTGTCTGCGAAGTCCAAATTGTAACCCTGAATCAGTTCCTCTTCTGACCCTTTGTATCATGTTACATGACGAGTAATGATCACCTGTTAGCTTTATCCCTAATTATAACTCTCACTCTTTCCCTGCATCTAACCCTAGCTCTAATCCCATCATTAACCTCGGTCCGGGCACACGCGTGAACCCTTACTCTCATCTCAGCCTCTCCTGGTGATACATCACACCTGGGATCGTTTGCTCCCTGTGGGCTGTGGGAAATTTGCTACCAGCACGCCCTGGAAGTGGGGCTCATTCCGCTGCAACGGGAGGTCTTCCCAGGACGCGTCACAGCTCAACGCAAGAGCTCCTGGGTTTCGAAGGCTCTTGCAGCAAGCCTTCACAAAGCAGCAGGGAGCGCCGTTCCAGATGGGAAACTTGAGACTGGATGTCCAGAAAAGCAAGACGTCAGAAGCGAAACCTTTTTCCTGCAGGGTGTGGCATACCATCCGCTTGCTCATTGCGACAGAGGTGGCACTAATGAAGGAAGAGGTCAACGTTACGTTCTTCTTTAAAATGCAAGGCCAGGAAAAGTGGCAGCGGTGGGATTTGAACCCACGCCTCCGAAGAGACTGGAGCCTTAATCCAGCGCCTTAGACCGCTCGGCCACGCTACCTCCCTGCTAGTCGCCGAAAGCGGAACTTGACCCGTTGCCCGGCCCGCTTTAGTGCTTTGCCTTTTCTCCTTGGAAAGTCTGGAGACAGGCAGTGGAAGGGCAGGCAAACTGTCAGGTGCGCAGAGGAGGGGAGACCATGAGGCAAGGTGGGAGATGGGGGCAAGAAGTGAGAAAAAAACTAATCGCAAGCTAGGGCAGGATTCGGAAAGTGAAGCCGAAAAGGGGCTTAGCATGCAGCCCAGGGGTTTCTTTGACTGTCCTAAGCCCACAGGGACTTTGCCGTCCTCAGCTCATGAGACTTGAGATGGGTAGCTTGATTTGCTGAGGAAATGCGGGATGACAGATTCAACTCTGGAGTCAAACATAGCCCGGAACTATCGCCTTAAACTGAGTTTTAAGCCTGGTGCCGATAAAAAGAAAGAAATTAGCCTTAGATCGGGCAAGCCGTTTGACGGGGGAAAATGAGACCCCCTAGGCCAGCTAGGTGGTCGCTGGATGCTGTGCAGACATCAGCAGCTGTTCATTTCATGCCCTCACGTCTCCTCGTTAGTATAGTGGTCAGTATCCCCGCCTGTCACGCGGGAGACCGGGGTTCAATTCCCCGACGGGGAGGTTAAACCTTTTCTGGATTTTTTTTAGTTCTTGACAAATATTCTTGAAGATTAGGCTGAGTCAAGTAGGGAATGGGTGCCAAGAACTGACTCTTTAAGAAAAAAGCACCGGCAACGCTAGTCATCGTACAATATTTGTGCACAATTGCTTACATTAGGCGGCCGGTCCACTTTATTGAGTCCCCCTCAGCACCATTTAGTGCTCCTGTTGTCTGCGAAGTCCAAATTGTAACCCTGAATCAGTTCCTCTTCTGACCCTTTGTATCATGTTACATGACGAGTAATGATCACCTGTTAGCTTTATCCCTAATTATAACTCTCACTCTTTCCCTGCATCTAACCCTAGCTCTAATCCCATCATTAACCTCGGTCCGGGCACACGCGTGAACCCTTACTCTCATCTCAGCCTCTCCTGGTGATACATCACACCTGGGATCGTTTGCTCCCTGTGGGCTGTGGGAAATTTGCTACCAGCACGCCCTGGAAGTGGGGCTCATTCCGCTGCAACGGGAGGTCTTCCCAGGACGCGTCACAGCTCAACGCAAGAGCTCCTGGGTTTCGAAGGCTCTTGCAGCAAGCCTTCACAAAGCAGCAGGGAGCGCCGTTCCAGATGGGAAACTTGAGACTGGATGTCCAGAAAAGCAAGACGTCAGAAGCGAAACCTTTTTCCTGCAGGGTGTGGCATACCATCCGCTTGCTCATTGCGACAGAGGTGGCACTAATGAAGGAAGAGGTCAACGTTACGTTCTTCTTTAAAATGCAAGGCCAGGAAAAGTGGCAGCGGTGGGATTTGAACCCACGCCTCCGAAGAGACTGGAGCCTTAATCCAGCGCCTTAGACCGCTCGGCCACGCTACCTCCCTGCTAGTCGCCGAAAGCGGAACTTGACCCGTTGCCCGGCCCGCTTTAGTGCTTTGCCTTTTCTCCTTGGAAAGTCTGGAGACAGGCAGTGGAAGGGCAGGCAAACTGTCAGGTGCGCAGAGGAGGGGAGACCATGAGGCAAGGTGGGAGATGGGGGCAAGAAGTGAGAAAAAAACTAATCGCAAGCTAGGGCAGGATTCGGAAAGTGAAGCCGAAAAGGGGCTTAGCATGCAGCCCAGGGGTTTCTTTGACTGTCCTAAGCCCACAGGGACTTTGCCGTCCTCAGCTCATGAGACTTGAGATGGGTAGCTTGATTTGCTGAGGAAATGCGGGATGACAGATTCAACTCTGGAGTCAAACATAGCCCGGAACTATCGCCTTAAACTGAGTTTTAAGCCTGGTGCCGATAAAAAGAAAGAAATTAGCCTTAGATCGGGCAAGCCGTTTGACGGGGGAAAATGAGACCCCCTAGGCCAGCTAGGTGGTCGCTGGATGCTGTGCAGACATCAGCAGCTGTTCATTTCATGCCCTCACGTCTCCTCGTTAGTATAGTGGTCAGTATCCCCGCCTGTCACGCGGGAGACCGCGACGGGGAGGTTAAACCTTTTCTGGATTTTTTTTAGTTCTTGACAAATATTCTTGAAGATTAGGCTGAGTCAAGTAGGGAATGGGTGCCAAGAACTGACTCTTTAAGAAAAAAGCACCGGCAACGCTAGTCATCGTACAATATTTGTGCACAATTGCTTACATTAGGCGGCCGGTCCACTTTATTGAGTCCCCCTCAGCACCATTTAGTGCTCCTGTTGTCTGCGAAGTCCAAATTGTAACCCTGAATCAGTTCCTCTTCTGACCCTTTGTATCATGTTACATGACGAGTAATGATCACCTGTTAGCTTTATCCCTAATTATAACTCTCACTCTTTCCCTGCATCTAACCCTAGCTCTAATCCCATCATTAACCTCGGTCCGGGCACACGCGTGAACCCTTACTCTCATCTCAGCCTCTCCTGGTGATACATCACACCTGGGATCGTTTGCTCCCTGTGGGCTGTGGGAAATTTGCTACCAGCACGCCCTGGAAGTGGGGCTCATTCCGCTGCAACGGGAGGTCTTCCCAGGACGCGTCACAGCTCAACGCAAGAGCTCCTGGGTTTCGAAGGCTCTTGCAGCAAGCCTTCACAAAGCAGCAGGGAGCGCCGTTCCAGATGGGAAACTTGAGACTGGATGTCCAGAAAAGCAAGACGTCAGAAGCGAAACCTTTTTCCTGCAGGGTGTGGCATACCATCCGCTTGCTCATTGCGACAGAGGTGGCACTAATGAAGGAAGAGGTCAACGTTACGTTCTTCTTTAAAATGCAAGGCCAGGAAAAGTGGCAGCGGTGGGATTTGAACCCACGCCTCCGAAGAGACTGGAGCCTTAATCCAGCGCCTTAGACCGCTCGGCCACGCTACCTCCCTGCTAGTCGCCGAAAGCGGAACTTGACCCGTTGCCCGGCCCGCTTTAGTGCTTTGCCTTTTCTCCTTGGAAAGTCTGGAGACAGGCAGTGGAAGGGCAGGCAAACTGTCAGGTGCGCAGAGGAGGGGAGACCATGAGGCAAGGTGGGAGATGGGGGCAAGAAGTGAGAAAAAAACTAATCGCAAGCTAGGGCAGGATTCGGAAAGTGAAGCCGAAAAGGGGCTTAGCATGCAGCCCAGGGGTTTCTTTGACTGTCCTAAGCCCACAGGGACTTTGCCGTCCTCAGCTCATGAGACTTGAGATGGGTAGCTTGATTTGCTGAGGAAATGCGGGATGACAGATTCAACTCTGGAGTCAAACATAGCCCGGAACTATCGCCTTAAACTGAGTTTTAAGCCTGGTGCCGATAAAAAGAAAGAAATTAGCCTTAGATCGGGCAAGCCGTTTGACGGGGGAAAATGAGACCCCCTAGGCCAGCTAGGTGGTCGCTGGATGCTGTGCAGACATCAGCAGCTGTTCATTTCATGCCCTCACGTCTCCTCGTTAGTATAGTGGTCAGTATCCCCGCCTGTCACGCGGGAGACCGCGACGGGGAGGTTAAACCTTTTCTGGATTTTTTTTAGTTCTTGACAAATATTCTTGAAGATTAGGCTGAGTCAAGTAGGGAATGGGTGCCAAGAACTGACTCTTTAAGAAAAAAGCACCGGCAACGCTAGTCATCGTACAATATTTGTGCACAATTGCTTACATTAGGCGGCCGGTCCACTTTATTGAGTCCCCCTCAGCACCATTTAGTGCTCCTGTTGTCTGCGAAGTCCAAATTGTAACCCTGAATCAGTTCCTCTTCTGACCCTTTGTATCATGTTACATGACGAGTAATGATCACCTGTTAGCTTTATCCCTAATTATAACTCTCACTCTTTCCCTGCATCTAACCCTAGCTCTAATCCCATCATTAACCTCGGTCCGGGCACACGCGTGAACCCTTACTCTCATCTCAGCCTCTCCTGGTGATACATCACACCTGGGATCGTTTGCTCCCTGTGGGCTGTGGGAAATTTGCTACCAGCACGCCCTGGAAGTGGGGCTCATTCCGCTGCAACGGGAGGTCTTCCCAGGACGCGTCACAGCTCAACGCAAGAGCTCCTGGGTTTCGAAGGCTCTTGCAGCAAGCCTTCACAAAGCAGCAGGGAGCGCCATTCCAGATGGGAAACTTGAGACTGGATGTCCAGAAAAGCAAGACGTCAGAAGCGAAACCTTTTTCCTGCAGGGTGTGGCATACCATCCGCTTGCTCATTGCGACAGAGGTGGCACTAATGAAGGAAGAGGTCAACGTTACGTTCTTCTTTAAAATGCAAGGCCAGGAAAAGTGGCAGCGGTGGGATTTGAACCCACGCCTCCGAAGAGACTGGAGCCTTAATCCAGCGCCTTAGACCGCTCGGCCACGCTACCTCCCTGCTAGTCGCCGAAAGCGGAACTTGACCCGTTGCCCGGCCCGCTTTAGTGCTTTGCCTTTTCTCCTTGGAAAGTCTGGAGACAGGCAGTGGAAGGGCAGGCAAACTGTCAGGTGCGCAGAGGAGGGGAGACCATGAGGCAAGGTGGGAGATGGGGGCAAGAAGTGAGAAAAAAACTAATCGCAAGCTAGGGCAGGATTCGGAAAGTGAAGCCGAAAAGGGGCTTAGCATGCAGCCCAGGGGTTTCTTTGACTGTCCTAAGCCCACAGGGACTTTGCCGTCCTCAGCTCATGAGACTTGAGATGGGTAGCTTGATTTGCTGAGGAAATGCGGGATGACAGATTCAACTCTGGAGTCAAACATAGCCCGGAACTATCGCCTTAAACTGAGTTTTAAGCCTGGTGCCGATAAAAAGAAAGAAATTAGCCTTAGATCGGGCAAGCCGTTTGACGGGGGAAAATGAGACCCCCTAGGCCAGCTAGGTGGTCGCTGGATGCTGTGCAGACATCAGCAGCTGTTCATTTCATGCCCTCACGTCTCCTCGTTAGTATAGTGGTCAGTATCCCCGCCTGTCACGCGGGAGACCGGGGTTCAATTCCCCGACGGGGAGGTTAAACCTTTTCTGGATTTTTTTTAGTTCTTGACAAATATTCTTGAAGATTAGGCTGAGTCAAGTAGGGAATGGGTGCCAAGAACTGACTCTTTAAGAAAAAAGCACCGGCAACGCTAGTCATCGTACAATATTTGTGCACAATTGCTTACATTAGGCGGCCGGTCCACTTTATTGAGTCCCCCTCAGCACCATTTAGTGCTCCTGTTGTCTGCGAAGTCCAAATTGTAACCCTGAATCACTTCCTCTTCTGACCCTTTGTATCATGTTACATGACGAGTAATGATCACCTGTTAGCTTTATCCCTAATTATAACTCTCACTCTTTCCCTGCATCTAACCCTAGCTCTAATCCCATCATTAACCTCGGTCCGGGCACACGCGTGAACCCCTACTCTCATCTCAGCCTCTCCTGGTGATACATCACACCTGGGATCGTTTGCTCCCTGTGGGCTGTGGGAAATTTGCTACCAGCACGCCCTGGAAGTGGGGCTCATTCCGCTGCAACGGGAGGTCTTCCCAGGACGCGTCACAGCTCAACGCAAGAGCTCCTGGGTTTCGAAGGCTCTTGCAGCAAGCCTTCACAAAGCAGCAGGGAGCGCCGTTCCAGATGGGAAACTTGAGACTGGATGTCCAGAAAAGCAAGACGTCAGAAGCGAAACCTTTTTCCTGCAGGGTGTGGCATACCATCCGCTTGCTCATTGCGACAGAGGTGGCACTAATGAAGGAAGAGGTCAACGTTACGTTCTTCTTTAAAATGCAAGGCCAGGAAAAGTGGCAGCGGTGGGATTTGAACCCACGCCTCCGAAGAGACTGGAGCCTTAATCCAGCGCCTTAGACCGCTCGGCCACGCTACCTCCCTGCTAGTCGCCGAAAGCGGAACTTGACCCGTTGCCCGGCCCGCTTTAGTGCTTTGCCTTTTCTCCTTGGAAAGTCTGGAGACAGGCAGTGGAAGGGCAGGCAAACTGTCAGGTGCGCAGAGGAGGGGAGACCATGAGGCAAGGTGGGAGATGGGGGCAAGAAGTGAGAAAAAAACTAATCGCAAGCTAGGGCAGGATTCGGAAAGTGAAGCCGAAAAGGGGCTTAGCATGCAGCCCAGGGGTTTCTTTGACTGTCCTAAGCCCACAGGGACTTTGCCGTCCTCAGCTCATGAGACTTGAGATGGGTAGCTTGATTTGCTGAGGAAATGCGGGATGACAGATTCAACTCTGGAGTCAAACATAGCCCGGAACTATCGCCTTAAACTGAGTTTTAAGCCTGGTGCCGATAAAAAGAAAGAAATTAGCCTTAGATCGGGCAAGCCGTTTGACGGGGGAAAATGAGACCCCCTAGGCCAGCTAGGTGGTCGCTGGATGCTGTGCAGACATCAGCAGCTGTTCATTTCATGCCCTCACGTCTCCTCGTTAGTATAGTGGTCAGTATCCCCGCCTGTCACGCGGGAGACCGGGGTTCAATTCCCCGACGGGGAGGTTAAACCTTTTCTGGATTTTTTTTAGTTCTTGACAAATATTCTTGAAGATTAGGCTGAGTCAAGTAGGGAATGGGTGCCAAGAACTGACTCTTTAAGAAAAAAGCACCGGCAACGCTAGTCATCGTACAATATTTGTGCACAATTGCTTACATTAGGCGGCCGGTCCACTTTATTGAGTCCCCCTCAGCACCATTTAGTGCTCCTGTTGTCTGCGAAGTCCAAATTGTAACCCTGAATCAGTTCCTCTTCTGACCCTTTGTATCATGTTACATGACGAGTAATGATCACCTGTTAGCTTTATCCCTAATTATAACTCTCACTCTTTCCCTGCATCTAACCCTAGCTCTAATCCCATCATTAACCTCGGTCCGGGCACACGCGTGAACCCTTACTCTCATCTCAGCCTCTCCTGGTGATACATCACACCTGGGATCGTTTGCTCCCTGTGGGCTGTGGGAAATTTGCTACCAGCACGCCCTGGAAGTGGGGCTCATTCCGCTGCAACGGGAGGTCTTCCCAGGACGCGTCACAGCTCAACGCAAGAGCTCCTGGGTTTCGAAGGCTCTTGCAGCAAGCCTTCACAAAGCAGCAGGGAGCGCCGTTCCAGATGGGAAACTTGAGACTGGATGTCCAGAAAAGCAAGACGTCAGAAGCGAAACCTTTTTCCTGCAGGGTGTGGCATACCATCCGCTTGCTCATTGCGACAGAGGTGGCACTAATGAAGGAAGAGGTCAACGTTACGTTCTTCTTTAAAATGCAAGGCCAGGAAAAGTGGCAGCGGTGGGATTTGAACCCACGCCTCCGAAGAGACTGGAGCCTTAATCCAGCGCCTTAGACCGCTCGGCCACGCTACCTCCCTGCTAGTCGCCGAAAGCGGAACTTGACCCGTTGCCCGGCCCGCTTTAGTGCTTTGCCTTTTCTCCTTGGAAAGTCTGGAGACAGGCAGTGGAAGGGCAGGCAAACTGTCAGGTGCGCAGAGGAGGGGAGACCATGAGGCAAGGTGGGAGATGGGGGCAAGAAGTGAGAAAAAAACTAATCGCAAGCTAGGGCAGGATTCGGAAAGTGAAGCCGAAAAGGGGCTTAGCATGCAGCCCAGGGGTTTCTTTGACTGTCCTAAGCCCACAGGGACTTTGCCGTCCTCAGCTCATGAGACTTGAGATGGGTAGCTTGATTTGCTGAGGAAATGCGGGATGACAGATTCAACTCTGGAGTCAAACATAGCCCGGAACTATCGCCTTAAACTGAGTTTTAAGCCTGGTGCCGATAAAAAGAAAGAAATTAGCCTTAGATCGGGCAAGCCGTTTGACGGGGGAAAATGAGACCCCCTAGGCCAGCTAGGTGGTCGCTGGATGCTGTGCAGACATCAGCAGCTGTTCATTTCATGCCCTCACGTCTCCTCGTTAGTATAGTGGTCAGTATCCCCGCCTGTCACGCGGGAGACCGGGGTTCAATTCCCCGACGGGGAGGTTAAACCTTTTCTGGATTTTTTTTAGTTCTTGACAAATATTCTTGAAGATTAGGCTGAGTCAAGTAGGGAATGGGTGCCAAGAACTGACTCTTTAAGAAAAAAGCACCGGCAACGCTAGTCATCGTACAATATTTGTGCACAATTGCTTACATTAGGCGGCCGGTCCACTTTATTGAGTCCCCCTCAGCACCATTTAGTGCTCCTGTTGTCTGCGAAGTCCAAATTGTAACCCTGAATCAGTTCCTCTTCTGACCCTTTGTATCATGTTACATGACGAGTAATGATCACCTGTTAGCTTTATCCCTAATTATAACTCTCACTCTTTCCCTGCATCTAACCCTAGCTCTAATCCCATCATTAACCTCGGTCCGGGCACACGCGTGAACCCTTACTCTCATCTCAGCCTCTCCTGGTGATACATCACACCTGGGATCGTTTGCTCCCTGTGGGCTGTGGGAAATTTGCTACCAGCACGCCCTGGAAGTGGGGCTCATTCCGCTGCAACGGGAGGTCTTCCCAGGACGCGTCACAGCTCAACGCAAGAGCTCCTGGGTTTCGAAGGCTCTTGCAGCAAGCCTTCACAAAGCAGCAGGGAGCGCCGTTCCAGATGGGAAACTTGAGACTGGATGTCCAGAAAAGCAAGACGTCAGAAGCGAAACCTTTTTCCTGCAGGGTGTGGCATACCATCCGCTTGCTCATTGCGACAGAGGTGGCACTAATGAAGGAAGAGGTCAACGTTACGTTCTTCTTTAAAATGCAAGGCCAGGAAAAGTGGCAGCGGTGGGATTTGAACCCACGCCTCCGAAGAGACTGGAGCCTTAATCCAGCGCCTTAGACCGCTCGGCCACGCTACCTCCCTGCTAGTCGCCGAAAGCGGAACTTGACCCGTTGCCCGGCCCGCTTTAGTGCTTTGCCTTTTCTCCTTGGAAAGTCTGGAGACAGGCAGTGGAAGGGCAGGCAAACTGTCAGGTGCGCAGAGGAGGGGAGACCATGAGGCAAGGTGGGAGATGGGGGCAAGAAGTGAGAAAAAAACTAATCGCAAGCTAGGGCAGGATTCGGAAAGTGAAGCCGAAAAGGGGCTTAGCATGCAGCCCAGGGGTTTCTTTGACTGTCCTAAGCCCACAGGGACTTTGCCGTCCTCAGCTCATGAGACTTGAGATGGGTAGCTTGATTTGCTGAGGAAATGCGGGATGACAGATTCAACTCTGGAGTCAAACATAGCCCGGAACTATCGCCTTAAACTGAGTTTTAAGCCTGGTGCCGATAAAAAGAAAGAAATTAGCCTTAGATCGGGCAAGCCGTTTGACGGGGGAAAATGAGACCCCCTAGGCCAGCTAGGTGGTCGCTGGATGCTGTGCAGACATCAGCAGCTGTTCATTTCATGCCCTCACGTCTCCTCGTTAGTATAGTGGTCAGTATCCCCGCCTGTCACGCGGGAGACCGCGACGGGGAGGTTAAACCTTTTCTGGATTTTTTTTAGTTCTTGACAAATATTCTTGAAGATTAGGCTGAGTCAAGTAGGGAATGGGTGCCAAGAACTGACTCTTTAAGAAAAAAGCACCGGCAACGCTAGTCATCGTACAATATTTGTGCACAATTGCTTACATTAGGCGGCCGGTCCACTTTATTGAGTCCCCCTCAGCACCATTTAGTGCTCCTGTTGTCTGCGAAGTCCAAATTGTAACCCTGAATCAGTTCCTCTTCTGACCCTTTGTATCATGTTACATGACGAGTAATGATCACCTGTTAGCTTTATCCCTAATTATAACTCTCACTCTTTCCCTGCATCTAACCCTAGCTCTAATCCCATCATTAACCTCGGTCCGGGCACACGCGTGAACCCTTACTCTCATCTCAGCCTCTCCTGGTGATACATCACACCTGGGATCGTTTGCTCCCTGTGGGCTGTGGGAAATTTGCTACCAGCACGCCCTGGAAGTGGGGCTCATTCCGCTGCAACGGGAGGTCTTCCCAGGACGCGTCACAGCTCAACGCAAGAGCTCCTGGGTTTCGAAGGCTCTTGCAGCAAGCCTTCACAAAGCAGCAGGGAGCGCCGTTCCAGATGGGAAACTTGAGACTGGATGTCCAGAAAAGCAAGACGTCAGAAGCGAAACCTTTTTCCTGCAGGGTGTGGCATACCATCCGCTTGCTCATTGCGACAGAGGTGGCACTAATGAAGGAAGAGGTCAACGTTACGTTCTTCTTTAAAATGCAAGGCCAGGAAAAGTGGCAGCGGTGGGATTTGAACCCACGCCTCCGAAGAGACTGGAGCCTTAATCCAGCGCCTTAGACCGCTCGGCCACGCTACCTCCCTGCTAGTCGCCGAAAGCGGAACTTGACCCGTTGCCCGGCCCGCTTTAGTGCTTTGCCTTTTCTCCTTGGAAAGTCTGGAGACAGGCAGTGGAAGGGCAGGCAAACTGTCAGGTGCGCAGAGGAGGGGAGACCATGAGGCAAGGTGGGAGATGGGGGCAAGAAGTGAGAAAAAAACTAATCGCAAGCTAGGGCAGGATTCGGAAAGTGAAGCCGAAAAGGGGCTTAGCATGCAGCCCAGGGGTTTCTTTGACTGTCCTAAGCCCACAGGGACTTTGCCGTCCTCAGCTCATGAGACTTGAGATGGGTAGCTTGATTTGCTGAGGAAATGCGGGATGACAGATTCAACTCTGGAGTCAAACATAGCCCGGAACTATCGCCTTAAACTGAGTTTTAAGCCTGGTGCCGATAAAAAGAAAGAAATTAGCCTTAGATCGGGCAAGCCGTTTGACGGGGGAAAATGAGACCCCCTAGGCCAGCTAGGTGGTCGCTGGATGCTGTGCAGACATCAGCAGCTGTTCATTTCATGCCCTCACGTCTCCTCGTTAGTATAGTGGTCAGTATCCCCGCCTGTCACGCGGGAGACCGGGGTTCAATTCCCCGACGGGGAGGTTAAACCTTTTCTGGATTTTTTTTAGTTCTTGACAAATATTCTTGAAGATTAGGCTGAGTCAAGTAGGGAATGGGTGCCAAGAACTGACTCTTTAAGAAAAAAGCACCGGCAACGCTAGTCATCGTACAATATTTGTGCACAATTGCTTACATTAGGCGGCCGGTCCACTTTATTGAGTCCCCCTCAGCACCATTTAGTGCTCCTGTTGTCTGCGAAGTCCAAATTGTAACCCTGAATCAGTTCCTCTTCTGACCCTTTGTATCATGTTACATGACGAGTAATGATCACCTGTTAGCTTTATCCCTAATTATAACTCTCACTCTTTCCCTGCATCTAACCCTAGCTCTAATCCCATCATTAACCTCGGTCCGGGCACACGCGTGAACCCCTACTCTCATCTCAGCCTCTCCTGGTGATACATCACACCTGGGATCGTTTGCTCCCTGTGGGCTGTGGGAAATTTGCTACCAGCACGCCCTGGAAGTGGGGCTCATTCCGCTGCAACGGGAGGTCTTCCCAGGACGCGTCACAGCTCAACGCAAGAGCTCCTGGGTTTCGAAGGCTCTTGCAGCAAGCCTTCACAAAGCAGCAGGGAGCGCCGTTCCAGATGGGAAACTTGAGACTGGATGTCCAGAAAAGCAAGACGTCAGAAGCGAAACCTTTTTCCTGCAGGGTGTGGCATACCATCCGCTTGCTCATTGCGACAGAGGTGGCACTAATGAAGGAAGAGGTCAACGTTACGTTCTTCTTTAAAATGCAAGGCCAGGAAAAGTGGCAGCGGTGGGATTTGAACCCACGCCTCCGAAGAGACTGGAGCCTTAATCCAGCGCCTTAGACCGCTCGGCCACGCTACCTCCCTGCTAGTCGCCGAAAGCGGAACTTGACCCGTTGCCCGGCCCGCTTTAGTGCTTTGCCTTTTCTCCTTGGAAAGTCTGGAGACAGGCAGTGGAAGGGCAGGCAAACTGTCAGGTGCGCAGAGGAGGGGAGACCATGAGGCAAGGTGGGAGATGGGGGCAAGAAGTGAGAAAAAAACTAATCGCAAGCTAGGGCAGGATTCGGAAAGTGAAGCCGAAAAGGGGCTTAGCATGCAGCCCAGGGGTTTCTTTGACTGTCCTAAGCCCACAGGGACTTTGCCGTCCTCAGCTCATGAGACTTGAGATGGGTAGCTTGATTTGCTGAGGAAATGCGGGATGACAGATTCAACTCTGGAGTCAAACATAGCCCGGAACTATCGCCTTAAACTGAGTTTTAAGCCTGGTGCCGATAAAAAGAAAGAAATTAGCCTTAGATCGGGCAAGCCGTTTGACGGGGGAAAATGAGACCCCCTAGGCCAGCTAGGTGGTCGCTGGATGCTGTGCAGACATCAGCAGCTGTTCATTTCATGCCCTCACGTCTCCTCGTTAGTATAGTGGTCAGTATCCCCGCCTGTCACGCGGGAGACCGCGACGGGGAGGTTAAACCTTTTCTGGATTTTTTTTAGTTCTTGACAAATATTCTTGAAGATTAGGCTGAGTCAAGTAGGGAATGGGTGCCAAGAACTGACTCTTTAAGAAAAAAGCACCGGCAACGCTAGTCATCGTACAATATTTGTGCACAATTGCTTACATTAGGCGGCCGGTCCACTTTATTGAGTCCCCCTCAGCACCATTTAGTGCTCCTGTTGTCTGCGAAGTCCAAATTGTAACCCTGAATCAGTTCCTCTTCTGACCCTTTGTATCATGTTACATGACGAGTAATGATCACCTGTTAGCTTTATCCCTAATTATAACTCTCACTCTTTCCCTGCATCTAACCCTAGCTCTAATCCCATCATTAACCTCGGTCCGGGCACACGCGTGAACCCTTACTCTCATCTCAGCCTCTCCTGGTGATACATCACACCTGGGATCGTTTGCTCCCTGTGGGCTGTGGGAAATTTGCTACCAGCACGCCCTGGAAGTGGGGCTCATTCCGCTGCAACGGGAGGTCTTCCCAGGACGCGTCACAGCTCAACGCAAGAGCTCCTGGGTTTCGAAGGCTCTTGCAGCAAGCCTTCACAAAGCAGCAGGGAGCGCCGTTCCAGATGGGAAACTTGAGACTGGATGTCCAGAAAAGCAAGACGTCAGAAGCGAAACCTTTTTCCTGCAGGGTGTGGCATACCATCCGCTTGCTCATTGCGACAGAGGTGGCACTAATGAAGGAAGAGGTCAACGTTACGTTCTTCTTTAAAATGCAAGGCCAGGAAAAGTGGCAGCGGTGGGATTTGAACCCACGCCTCCGAAGAGACTGGAGCCTTAATCCAGCGCCTTAGACCGCTCGGCCACGCTACCTCCCTGCTAGTCGCCGAAAGCGGAACTTGACCCGTTGCCCGGCCCGCTTTAGTGCTTTGCCTTTTCTCCTTGGAAAGTCTGGAGACAGGCAGTGGAAGGGCAGGCAAACTGTCAGGTGCGCAGAGGAGGGGAGACCATGAGGCAAGGTGGGAGATGGGGGCAAGAAGTGAGAAAAAAACTAATCGCAAGCTAGGGCAGGATTCGGAAAGTGAAGCCGAAAAGGGGCTTAGCATGCAGCCCAGGGGTTTCTTTGACTGTCCTAAGCCCACAGGGACTTTGCCGTCCTCAGCTCATGAGACTTGAGATGGGTAGCTTGATTTGCTGAGGAAATGCGGGATGACAGATTCAACTCTGGAGTCAAACATAGCCCGGAACTATCGCCTTAAACTGAGTTTTAAGCCTGGTGCCGATAAAAAGAAAGAAATTAGCCTTAGATCGGGCAAGCCGTTTGACGGGGGAAAATGAGACCCCCTAGGCCAGCTAGGTGGTCGCTGGATGCTGTGCAGACATCAGCAGCTGTTCATTTCATGCCCTCACGTCTCCTCGTTAGTATAGTGGTCAGTATCCCCGCCTGTCACGCGGGAGACCGGGGTTCAATTCCCCGACGGGGAGGTTAAACCTTTTCTGGATTTTTTTTAGTTCTTGACAAATATTCTTGAAGATTAGGCTGAGTCAAGTAGGGAATGGGTGCCAAGAACTGACTCTTTAAGAAAAAAGCACCGGCAACGCTAGTCATCGTACAATATTTGTGCACAATTGCTTACATTAGGCGGCCGGTCCACTTTATTGAGTCCCCCTCAGCACCATTTAGTGCTCCTGTTGTCTGCGAAGTCCAAATTGTAACCCTGAATCAGTTCCTCTTCTGACCCTTTGTATCATGTTACATGACGAGTAATGATCACCTGTTAGCTTTATCCCTAATTATAACTCTCACTCTTTCCCTGCATC
Source organism: Ambystoma mexicanum (assembly GCF_040938575.1). Classification (NCBI taxonomy): domain Eukaryota; kingdom Metazoa; phylum Chordata; class Amphibia; order Caudata; family Ambystomatidae; genus Ambystoma; species Ambystoma mexicanum. Next base: position 2,558,187 of record NW_027182434.1, read on the forward strand.
TAACCCTAGCTCTAATCCCATCATTAACCTCGGTCCGGGCACACGCGTGAACCCTTACTCTCATCTCAGCCTCTCCTGGTGATACATCACACCTGGGATCGTTTGCTCCCTGTGGGCTGTGGGAAATTTGCTACCAGCACGCCCTGGAAGTGGGGCTCATTCCGCTGCAACGGGAGGTCTTCCCAGGACGCGTCACAGCTCAACGCAAGAGCTCCTGGGTTTCGAAGGCTCTTGCAGCAAGCCTTCACAAAGCAGCAGGGAGCGCCGTTCCAGATGGGAAACTTGAGACTGGATGTCCAGAAAAGCAAGACGTCAGAAGCGAAACCTTTTTCCTGCAGGGTGTGGCATACCATCCGCTTGCTCATTGCGACAGAGGTGGCACTAATGAAGGAAGAGGTCAACGTTACGTTCTTCTTTAAAATGCAAGGCCAGGAAAAGTGGCAGCGGTGGGATTTGAACCCACGCCTCCGAAGAGACTGGAGCCTTAATCCAGCGCCTTAGACCGCTCGGCCACGCTACCTCCCTGCTAGTCGCCGAAAGCGGAACTTGACCCGTTGCCCGGCCCGCTTTAGTGCTTTGCCTTTTCTCCTTGGAAAGTCTGGAGACAGGCAGTGGAAGGGCAGGCAAACTGTCAGGTGCGCAGAGGAGGGGAGACCATGAGGCAAGGTGGGAGATGGGGGCAAGAAGTGAGAAAAAAACTAATCGCAAGCTAGGGCAGGATTCGGAAAGTGAAGCCGAAAAGGGGCTTAGCATGCAGCCCAGGGGTTTCTTTGACTGTCCTAAGCCCACAGGGACTTTGCCGTCCTCAGCTCATGAGACTTGAGATGGGTAGCTTGATTTGCTGAGGAAATGCGGGATGACAGATTCAACTCTGGAGTCAAACATAGCCCGGAACTATCGCCTTAAACTGAGTTTTAAGCCTGGTGCCGATAAAAAGAAAGAAATTAGCCTTAGATCGGGCAAGCCGTTTGACGGGGGAAAATGAGACCCCCTAGGCCAGCTAGGTGGTCGCTGGATGCTGTGCAGACATCAGCAGCTGTTCATTTCATGCCCTCACGTCTCCTCGTTAGTATAGTGGTCAGTATCCCCGCCTGTCACGCGGGAGACCGCGACGGGGAGGTTAAACCTTTTCTGGATTTTTTTTAGTTCTTGACAAATATTCTTGAAGATTAGGCTGAGTCAAGTAGGGAATGGGTGCCAAGAACTGACTCTTTAAGAAAAAAGCACCGGCAACGCTAGTCATCGTACAATATTTGTGCACAATTGCTTACATTAGGCGGCCGGTCCACTTTATTGAGTCCCCCTCAGCACCATTTAGTGCTCCTGTTGTCTGCGAAGTCCAAATTGTAACCCTGAATCAGTTCCTCTTCTGACCCTTTGTATCATGTTACATGACGAGTAATGATCACCTGTTAGCTTTATCCCTAATTATAACTCTCACTCTTTCCCTGCATCTAACCCTAGCTCTAATCCCATCATTAACCTCGGTCCGGGCACACGCGTGAACCCTTACTCTCATCTCAGCCTCTCCTGGTGATACATCACACCTGGAATCGTTTGCTCCCTGTGGGCTGTGGGAAATTTGCTACCAGCACGCCCTGGAAGTGGGGCTCATTCCGCTGCAACGGGAGGTCTTCCCAGGACGCGTCACAGCTCAACGCAAGAGCTCCTGGGTTTCGAAGGCTCTTGCAGCAAGCCTTCACAAAGCAGCAGGGAGCGCCGTTCCAGATGGGAAACTTGAGACTGGATGTCCAGAAAAGCAAGACGTCAGAAGCGAAACCTTTTTCCTGCAGGGTGTGGCATACCATCCGCTTGCTCATTGCGACAGAGGTGGCACTAATGAAGGAAGAGGTCAACGTTACGTTCTTCTTTAAAATGCAAGGCCAGGAAAAGTGGCAGCGGTGGGATTTGAACCCACGCCTCCGAAGAGACTGGAGCCTTAATCCAGCGCCTTAGACCGCTCGGCCACGCTACCTCCCTGCTAGTCGCCGAAAGCGGAACTTGACCCGTTGCCCGGCCCGCTTTAGTGCTTTGCCTTTTCTCCTTGGAAAGTCTGGAGACAGGCAGTGGAAGGGCAGGCAAACTGTCAGGTGCGCAGAGGAGGGGAGACCATGAGGCAAGGTGGGAGATGGGGGCAAGAAGTGAGAAAAAAACTAATCGCAAGCTAGGGCAGGATTCGGAAAGTGAAGCCGAAAAGGGGCTTAGCATGCAGCCCAGGGGTTTCTTTGACTGTCCTAAGCCCACAGGGACTTTGCCGTCCTCAGCTCATGAGACTTGAGATGGGTAGCTTGATTTGCTGAGGAAATGCGGGATGACAGATTCAACTCTGGAGTCAAACATAGCCCGGAACTATCGCCTTAAACTGAGTTTTAAGCCTGGTGCCGATAAAAAGAAAGAAATTAGCCTTAGATCGGGCAAGCCGTTTGACGGGGGAAAATGAGACCCCCTAGGCCAGCTAGGTGGTCGCTGGATGCTGTGCAGACATCAGCAGCTGTTCATTTCATGCCCTCACGTCTCCTCGTTAGTATAGTGGTCAGTATCCCCGCCTGTCACGCGGGAGACCGGGGTTCAATTCCCCGACGGGGAGGTTAAACCTTTTCTGGATTTTTTTTAGTTCTTGACAAATATTCTTGAAGATTAGGCTGAGTCAAGTAGGGAATGGGTGCCAAGAACTGACTCTTTAAGAAAAAAGCACCGGCAACGCTAGTCATCGTACAATATTTGTGCACAATTGCTTACATTAGGCGGCCGGTCCACTTTATTGAGTCCCCCTCAGCACCATTTAGTGCTCCTGTTGTCTGCGAAGTCCAAATTGTAACCCTGAATCAGTTCCTCTTCTGACCCTTTGTATCATGTTACATGACGAGTAATGATCACCTGTTAGCTTTATCCCTAATTATAACTCTCACTCTTTCCCTGCATCTAACCCTAGCTCTAATCCCATCATTAACCTCGGTCCGGGCACACGCGTGAACCCTTACTCTCATCTCAGCCTCTCCTGGTGATACATCACACCTGGGATCGTTTGCTCCCTGTGGGCTGTGGGAAATTTGCTACCAGCACGCCCTGGAAGTGGGGCTCATTCCGCTGCAACGGGAGGTCTTCCCAGGACGCGTCACAGCTCAACGCAAGAGCTCCTGGGTTTCGAAGGCTCTTGCAGCAAGCCTTCACAAAGCAGCAGGGAGCGCCGTTCCAGATGGGAAACTTGAGACTGGATGTCCAGAAAAGCAAGACGTCAGAAGCGAAACCTTTTTCCTGCAGGGTGTGGCATACCATCCGCTTGCTCATTGCGACAGAGGTGGCACTAATGAAGGAAGAGGTCAACGTTACGTTCTTCTTTAAAATGCAAGGCCAGGAAAAGTGGCAGCGGTGGGATTTGAACCCACGCCTCCGAAGAGACTGGAGCCTTAATCCAGCGCCTTAGACCGCTCGGCCACGCTACCTCCCTGCTAGTCGCCGAAAGCGGAACTTGACCCGTTGCCCGGCCCGCTTTAGTGCTTTGCCTTTTCTCCTTGGAAAGTCTGGAGACAGGCAGTGGAAGGGCAGGCAAACTGTCAGGTGCGCAGAGGAGGGGAGACCATGAGGCAAGGTGGGAGATGGGGGCAAGAAGTGAGAAAAAAACTAATCGCAAGCTAGGGCAGGATTCGGAAAGTGAAGCCGAAAAGGGGCTTAGCATGCAGCCCAGGGGTTTCTTTGACTGTCCTAAGCCCACAGGGACTTTGCCGTCCTCAGCTCATGAGACTTGAGATGGGTAGCTTGATTTGCTGAGGAAATGCGGGATGACAGATTCAACTCTGGAGTCAAACATAGCCCGGAACTATCGCCTTAAACTGAGTTTTAAGCCTGGTGCCGATAAAAAGAAAGAAATTAGCCTTAGATCGGGCAAGCCGTTTGACGGGGGAAAATGAGACCCCCTAGGCCAGCTAGGTGGTCGCTGGATGCTGTGCAGACATCAGCAGCTGTTCATTTCATGCCCTCACGTCTCCTCGTTAGTATAGTGGTCAGTATCCCCGCCTGTCACGCGGGAGACCGGGGTTCAATTCCCCGACGGGGAGGTTAAACCTTTTCTGGATTTTTTTTAGTTCTTGACAAATATTCTTGAAGATTAGGCTGAGTCAAGTAGGGAATGGGTGCCAAGAACTGACTCTTTAAGAAAAAAGCACCGGCAACGCTAGTCATCGTACAATATTTGTGCACAATTGCTTACATTAGGCGGCCGGTCCACTTTATTGAGTCCCCCTCAGCACCATTTAGTGCTCCTGTTGTCTGCGAAGTCCAAATTGTAACCCTGAATCAGTTCCTCTTCTGACCCTTTGTATCATGTTACATGACGAGTAATGATCACCTGTTAGCTTTATCCCTAATTATAACTCTCACTCTTTCCCTGCATCTAACCCTAGCTCTAATCCCATCATTAACCTCGGTCCGGGCACACGCGTGAACCCTTACTCTCATCTCAGCCTCTCCTGGTGATACATCACACCTGGGATCGTTTGCTCCCTGTGGGCTGTGGGAAATTTGCTACCAGCACGCCCTGGAAGTGGGGCTCATTCCGCTGCAACGGGAGGTCTTCCCAGGACGCGTCACAGCTCAACGCAAGAGCTCCTGGGTTTCGAAGGCTCTTGCAGCAAGCCTTCACAAAGCAGCAGGGAGCGCCGTTCCAGATGGGAAACTTGAGACTGGATGTCCAGAAAAGCAAGACGTCAGAAGCGAAACCTTTTTCCTGCAGGGTGTGGCATACCATCCGCTTGCTCATTGCGACAGAGGTGGCACTAATGAAGGAAGAGGTCAACGTTACGTTCTTCTTTAAAATGCAAGGCCAGGAAAAGTGGCAGCGGTGGGATTTGAACCCACGCCTCCGAAGAGACTGGAGCCTTAATCCAGCGCCTTAGACCGCTCGGCCACGCTACCTCCCTGCTAGTCGCCGAAAGCGGAACTTGACCCGTTGCCCGGCCCGCTTTAGTGCTTTGCCTTTTCTCCTTGGAAAGTCTGGAGACAGGCAGTGGAAGGGCAGGCAAACTGTCAGGTGCGCAGAGGAGGGGAGACCATGAGGCAAGGTGGGAGATGGGGGCAAGAAGTGAGAAAAAAACTAATCGCAAGCTAGGGCAGGATTCGGAAAGTGAAGCCGAAAAGGGGCTTAGCATGCAGCCCAGGGGTTTCTTTGACTGTCCTAAGCCCACAGGGACTTTGCCGTCCTCAGCTCATGAGACTTGAGATGGGTAGCTTGATTTGCTGAGGAAATGCGGGATGACAGATTCAACTCTGGAGTCAAACATAGCCCGGAACTATCGCCTTAAACTGAGTTTTAAGCCTGGTGCCGATAAAAAGAAAGAAATTAGCCTTAGATCGGGCAAGCCGTTTGACGGGGGAAAATGAGACCCCCTAGGCCAGCTAGGTGGTCGCTGGATGCTGTGCAGACATCAGCAGCTGTTCATTTCATGCCCTCACGTCTCCTCGTTAGTATAGTGGTCAGTATCCCCGCCTGTCACGCGGGAGACCGCGACGGGGAGGTTAAACCTTTTCTGGATTTTTTTTAGTTCTTGACAAATATTCTTGAAGATTAGGCTGAGTCAAGTAGGGAATGGGTGCCAAGAACTGACTCTTTAAGAAAAAAGCACCGGCAACGCTAGTCATCGTACAATATTTGTGCACAATTGCTTACATTAGGCGGCCGGTCCACTTTATTGAGTCCCCCTCAGCACCATTTAGTGCTCCTGTTGTCTGCGAAGTCCAAATTGTAACCCTGAATCAGTTCCTCTTCTGACCCTTTGTATCATGTTACATGACGAGTAATGATCACCTGTTAGCTTTATCCCTAATTATAACTCTCACTCTTTCCCTGCATCTAACCCTAGCTCTAATCCCATCATTAACCTCGGTCCGGGCACACGCGTGAACCCTTACTCTCATCTCAGCCTCTCCTGGTGATACATCACACCTGGGATCGTTTGCTCCCTGTGGGCTGTGGGAAATTTGCTACCAGCACGCCCTGGAAGTGGGGCTCATTCCGCTGCAACGGGAGGTCTTCCCAGGACGCGTCACAGCTCAACGCAAGAGCTCCTGGGTTTCGAAGGCTCTTGCAGCAAGCCTTCACAAAGCAGCAGGGAGCGCCGTTCCAGATGGGAAACTTGAGACTGGATGTCCAGAAAAGCAAGACGTCAGAAGCGAAACCTTTTTCCTGCAGGGTGTGGCATACCATCCGCTTGCTCATTGCGACAGAGGTGGCACTAATGAAGGAAGAGGTCAACGTTACGTTCTTCTTTAAAATGCAAGGCCAGGAAAAGTGGCAGCGGTGGGATTTGAACCCACGCCTCCGAAGAGACTGGAGCCTTAATCCAGCGCCTTAGACCGCTCGGCCACGCTACCTCCCTGCTAGTCGCCGAAAGCGGAACTTGACCCGTTGCCCGGCCCGCTTTAGTGCTTTGCCTTTTCTCCTTGGAAAGTCTGGAGACAGGCAGTGGAAGGGCAGGCAAACTGTCAGGTGCGCAGAGGAGGGGAGACCATGAGGCAAGGTGGGAGATGGGGGCAAGAAGTGAGAAAAAAACTAATCGCAAGCTAGGGCAGGATTCGGAAAGTGAAGCCGAAAAGGGGCTTAGCATGCAGCCCAGGGGTTTCTTTGACTGTCCTAAGCCCACAGGGACTTTGCCGTCCTCAGCTCATGAGACTTGAGATGGGTAGCTTGATTTGCTGAGGAAATGCGGGATGACAGATTCAACTCTGGAGTCAAACATAGCCCGGAACTATCGCCTTAAACTGAGTTTTAAGCCTGGTGCCGATAAAAAGAAAGAAATTAGCCTTAGATCGGGCAAGCCGTTTGACGGGGGAAAATGAGACCCCCTAGGCCAGCTAGGTGGTCGCTGGATGCTGTGCAGACATCAGCAGCTGTTCATTTCATGCCCTCACGTCTCCTCGTTAGTATAGTGGTCAGTATCCCCGCCTGTCACGCGGGAGACCGGGGTTCAATTCCCCGACGGGGAGGTTAAACCTTTTCTGGATTTTTTTTAGTTCTTGACAAATATTCTTGAAGATTAGGCTGAGTCAAGTAGGGAATGGGTGCCAAGAACTGACTCTTTAAGAAAAAAGCACCGGCAACGCTAGTCATCGTACAATATTTGTGCACAATTGCTTACATTAGGCGGCCGGTCCACTTTATTGAGTCCCCCTCAGCACCATTTAGTGCTCCTGTTGTCTGCGAAGTCCAAATTGTAACCCTGAATCAGTTCCTCTTCTGACCCTTTGTATCATGTTACATGACGAGTAATGATCACCTGTTAGCTTTATCCCTAATTATAACTCTCACTCTTTCCCTGCATCTAACCCTAGCTCTAATCCCATCATTAACCTCGGTCCGGGCACACGCGTGAACCCTTACTCTCATCTCAGCCTCTCCTGGTGATACATCACACCTGGGATCGTTTGCTCCCTGTGGGCTGTGGGAAATTTGCTACCAGCACGCCCTGGAAGTGGGGCTCATTCCGCTGCAACGGGAGGTCTTCCCAGGACGCGTCACAGCTCAACGCAAGAGCTCCTGGGTTTCGAAGGCTCTTGCAGCAAGCCTTCACAAAGCAGCAGGGAGCGCCGTTCCAGATGGGAAACTTGAGACTGGATGTCCAGAAAAGCAAGACGTCAGAAGCGAAACCTTTTTCCTGCAGGGTGTGGCATACCATCCGCTTGCTCATTGCGACAGAGGTGGCACTAATGAAGGAAGAGGTCAACGTTACGTTCTTCTTTAAAATGCAAGGCCAGGAAAAGTGGCAGCGGTGGGATTTGAACCCACGCCTCCGAAGAGACTGGAGCCTTAATCCAGCGCCTTAGACCGCTCGGCCACGCTACCTCCCTGCTAGTCGCCGAAAGCGGAACTTGACCCGTTGCCCGGCCCGCTTTAGTGCTTTGCCTTTTCTCCTTGGAAAGTCTGGAGACAGGCAGTGGAAGGGCAGGCAAACTGTCAGGTGCGCAGAGGAGGGGAGACCATGAGGCAAGGTGGGAGATGGGGGCAAGAAGTGAGAAAAAAACTAATCGCAAGCTAGGGCAGGATTCGGAAAGTGAAGCCGAAAAGGGGCTTAGCATGCAGCCCAGGGGTTTCTTTGACTGTCCTAAGCCCACAGGGACTTTGCCGTCCTCAGCTCATGAGACTTGAGATGGGTAGCTTGATTTGCTGAGGAAATGCGGGATGACAGATTCAACTCTGGAGTCAAACATAGCCCGGAACTATCGCCTTAAACTGAGTTTTAAGCCTGGTGCCGATAAAAAGAAAGAAATTAGCCTTAGATCGGGCAAGCCGTTTGACGGGGGAAAATGAGACCCCCTAGGCCAGCTAGGTGGTCGCTGGATGCTGTGCAGACATCAGCAGCTGTTCATTTCATGCCCTCACGTCTCCTCGTTAGTATAGTGGTCAGTATCCCCGCCTGTCACGCGGGAGACCGGGGTTCAATTCCCCGACGGGGAGGTTAAACCTTTTCTGGATTTTTTTTAGTTCTTGACAAATATTCTTGAAGATTAGGCTGAGTCAAGTAGGGAATGGGTGCCAAGAACTGACTCTTTAAGAAAAAAGCACCGGCAACGCTAGTCATCGTACAATATTTGTGCACAATTGCTTACATTAGGCGGCCGGTCCACTTTATTGAGTCCCCCTCAGCACCATTTAGTGCTCCTGTTGTCTGCGAAGTCCAAATTGTAACCCTGAATCAGTTCCTCTTCTGACCCTTTGTATCATGTTACATGACGAGTAATGATCACCTGTTAGCTTTATCCCTAATTATAACTCTCACTCTTTCCCTGCATCTAACCCTAGCTCTAATCCCATCATTAACCTCGGTCCGGGCACACGCGTGAACCCTTACTCTCATCTCAGCCTCTCCTGGTGATACATCACACCTGGGATCGTTTGCTCCCTGTGGGCTGTGGGAAATTTGCTACCAGCACGCCCTGGAAGTGGGGCTCATTCCGCTGCAACGGGAGGTCTTCCCAGGACGCGTCACAGCTCAACGCAAGAGCTCCTGGGTTTCGAAGGCTCTTGCAGCAAGCCTTCACAAAGCAGCAGGGAGCGCCGTTCCAGATGGGAAACTTGAGACTGGATGTCCAGAAAAGCAAGACGTCAGAAGCGAAACCTTTTTCCTGCAGGGTGTGGCATACCATCCGCTTGCTCATTGCGACAGAGGTGGCACTAATGAAGGAAGAGGTCAACGTTACGTTCTTCTTTAAAATGCAAGGCCAGGAAAAGTGGCAGCGGTGGGATTTGAACCCACGCCTCCGAAGAGACTGGAGCCTTAATCCAGCGCCTTAGACCGCTCGGCCACGCTACCTCCCTGCTAGTCGCCGAAAGCGGAACTTGACCCGTTGCCCGGCCCGCTTTAGTGCTTTGCCTTTTCTCCTTGGAAAGTCTGGAGACAGGCAGTGGAAGGGCAGGCAAACTGTCAGGTGCGCAGAGGAGGGGAGACCATGAGGCAAGGTGGGAGATGGGGGCAAGAAGTGAGAAAAAAACTAATCGCAAGCTAGGGCAGGATTCGGAAAGTGAAGCCGAAAAGGGGCTTAGCATGCAGCCCAGGGGTTTCTTTGACTGTCCTAAGCCCACAGGGACTTTGCCGTCCTCAGCTCATGAGACTTGAGATGGGTAGCTTGATTTGCTGAGGAAATGCGGGATGACAGATTCAACTCTGGAGTCAAACATAGCCCGGAACTATCGCCTTAAACTGAGTTTTAAGCCTGGTGCCGATAAAAAGAAAGAAATTAGCCTTAGATCGGGCAAGCCGTTTGACGGGGGAAAATGAGACCCCCTAGGCCAGCTAGGTGGTCGCTGGATGCTGTGCAGACATCAGCAGCTGTTCATTTCATGCCCTCACGTCTCCTCGTTAGTATAGTGGTCAGTATCCCCGCCTGTCACGCGGGAGACCGCGACGGGGAGGTTAAACCTTTTCTGGATTTTTTTTAGTTCTTGACAAATATTCTTGAAGATTAGGCTGAGTCAAGTAGGGAATGGGTGCCAAGAACTGACTCTTTAAGAAAAAAGCACCGGCAACGCTAGTCATCGTACAATATTTGTGCACAATTGCTTACATTAGGCGGCCGGTCCACTTTATTGAGTCCCCCTCAGCACCATTTAGTGCTCCTGTTGTCTGCGAAGTCCAAATTGTAACCCTGAATCAGTTCCTCTTCTGACCCTTTGTATCATGTTACATGACGAGTAATGATCACCTGTTAGCTTTATCCCTAATTATAACTCTCACTCTTTCCCTGCATCTAACCCTAGCTCTAATCCCATCATTAACCTCGGTCCGGGCACACGCGTGAACCCTTACTCTCATCTCAGCCTCTCCTGGTGATACATCACACCTGGGATCGTTTGCTCCCTGTGGGCTGTGGGAAATTTGCTACCAGCACGCCCTGGAAGTGGGGCTCATTCCGCTGCAACGGGAGGTCTTCCCAGGACGCGTCACAGCTCAACGCAAGAGCTCCTGGGTTTCGAAGGCTCTTGCAGCAAGCCTTCACAAAGCAGCAGGGAGCGCCGTTCCAGATGGGAAACTTGAGACTGGATGTCCAGAAAAGCAAGACGTCAGAAGCGAAACCTTTTTCCTGCAGGGTGTGGCATACCATCCGCTTGCTCATTGCGACAGAGGTGGCACTAATGAAGGAAGAGGTCAACGTTACGTTCTTCTTTAAAATGCAAGGCCAGGAAAAGTGGCAGCGGTGGGATTTGAACCCACGCCTCCGAAGAGACTGGAGCCTTAATCCAGCGCCTTAGACCGCTCGGCCACGCTACCTCCCTGCTAGTCGCCGAAAGCGGAACTTGACCCGTTGCCCGGCCCGCTTTAGTGCTTTGCCTTTTCTCCTTGGAAAGTCTGGAGACAGGCAGTGGAAGGGCAGGCAAACTGTCAGGTGCGCAGAGGAGGGGAGACCATGAGGCAAGGTGGGAGATGGGGGCAAGAAGTGAGAAAAAAACTAATCGCAAGCTAGGGCAGGATTCGGAAAGTGAAGCCGAAAAGGGGCTTAGCATGCAGCCCAGGGGTTTCTTTGACTGTCCTAAGCCCACAGGGACTTTGCCGTCCTCAGCTCATGAGACTTGAGATGGGTAGCTTGATTTGCTGAGGAAATGCGGGATGACAGATTCAACTCTGGAGTCAAACATAGCCCGGAACTATCGCCTTAAACTGAGTTTTAAGCCTGGTGCCGATAAAAAGAAAGAAATTAGCCTTAGATCGGGCAAGCCGTTTGACGGGGGAAAATGAGACCCCCTAGGCCAGCTAGGTGGTCGCTGGATGCTGTGCAGACATCAGCAGCTGTTCATTTCATGCCCTCACGTCTCCTCGTTAGTATAGTGGTCAGTATCCCCGCCTGTCACGCGGGAGACCGGGGTTCAATTCCCCGACGGGGAGGTTAAACCTTTTCTGGATTTTTTTTAGTTCTTGACAAATATTCTTGAAGATTAGGCTGAGTCAAGTAGGGAATGGGTGCCAAGAACTGACTCTTTAAGAAAAAAGCACCGGCAACGCTAGTCATCGTACAATATTTGTGCACAATTGCTTACATTAGGCGGCCGGTCCACTTTATTGAGTCCCCCTCAGCACCATTTAGTGCTCCTGTTGTCTGCGAAGTCCAAATTGTAACCCTGAATCAGTTCCTCTTCTGACCCTTTGTATCATGTTACATGACGAGTAATGATCACCTGTTAGCTTTATCCCTAATTATAACTCTCACTCTTTCCCTGCATCTAACCCTAGCTCTAATCCCATCATTAACCTCGGTCCGGGCACACGCGTGAACCCTTACTCTCATCTCAGCCTCTCCTGGTGATACATCACACCTGGGATCGTTTGCTCCCTGTGGGCTGTGGGAAATTTGCTACCAGCACGCCCTGGAAGTGGGGCTCATTCCGCTGCAACGGGAGGTCTTCCCAGGACGCGTCACAGCTCAACGCAAGAGCTCCTGGGTTTCGAAGGCTCTTGCAGCAAGCCTTCACAAAGCAGCAGGGAGCGCCGTTCCAGATGGGAAACTTGAGACTGGATGTCCAGAAAAGCAAGACGTCAGAAGCGAAACCTTTTTCCTGCAGGGTGTGGCATACCATCCGCTTGCTCATTGCGACAGAGGTGGCACTAATGAAGGAAGAGGTCAACGTTACGTTCTTCTTTAAAATGCAAGGCCAGGAAAAGTGGCAGCGGTGGGATTTGAACCCACGCCTCCGAAGAGACTGGAGCCTTAATCCAGCGCCTTAGACCGCTCGGCCACGCTACCTCCCTGCTAGTCGCCGAAAGCGGAACTTGACCCGTTGCCCGGCCCGCTTTAGTGCTTTGCCTTTTCTCCTTGGAAAGTCTGGAGACAGGCAGTGGAAGGGCAGGCAAACTGTCAGGTGCGCAGAGGAGGGGAGACCATGAGGCAAGGTGGGAGATGGGGGCAAGAAGTGAGAAAAAAACTAATCGCAAGCTAGGGCAGGATTCGGAAAGTGAAGCCGAAAAGGGGCTTAGCATGCAGCCCAGGGGTTTCTTTGACTGTCCTAAGCCCACAGGGACTTTGCCGTCCTCAGCTCATGAGACTTGAGATGGGTAGCTTGATTTGCTGAGGAAATGCGGGATGACAGATTCAACTCTGGAGTCAAACATAGCCCGGAACTATCGCCTTAAACTGAGTTTTAAGCCTGGTGCCGATAAAAAGAAAGAAATTAGCCTTAGATCGGGCAAGCCGTTTGACGGGGGAAAATGAGACCCCCTAGGCCAGCTAGGTGGTCGCTGGATGCTGTGCAGACATCAGCAGCTGTTCATTTCATGCCCTCACGTCTCCTCGTTAGTATAGTGGTCAGTATCCCCGCCTGTCACGCGGGAGACCGGGGTTCAATTCCCCGACGGGGAGGTTAAACCTTTTCTGGATTTTTTTTAGTTCTTGACAAATATTCTTGAAGATTAGGCTGAGTCAAGTAGGGAATGGGTGCCAAGAACTGACTCTTTAAGAAAAAAGCACCGGCAACGCTAGTCATCGTACAATATTTGTGCACAATTGCTTACATTAGGCGGCCGGTCCACTTTATTGAGTCCCCCTCAGCACCATTTAGTGCTCCTGTTGTCTGCGAAGTCCAAATTGTAACCCTGAATCAGTTCCTCTTCTGACCCTTTGTATCATGTTACATGACGAGTAATGATCACCTGTTAGCTTTATCCCTAATTATAACTCTCACTCTTTCCCTGCATCTAACCCTAGCTCTAATCCCATCATTAACCTCGGTCCGGGCACACGCGTGAACCCTTACTCTCATCTCAGCCTCTCCTGGTGATACATCACACCTGGGATCGTTTGCTCCCTGTGGGCTGTGGGAAATTTGCTACCAGCACGCCCTGGAAGTGGGGCTCATTCCGCTGCAACGGGAGGTCTTCCCAGGACGCGTCACAGCTCAACGCAAGAGCTCCTGGGTTTCGAAGGCTCTTGCAGCAAGCCTTCACAAAGCAGCAGGGAGCGCCGTTCCAGATGGGAAACTTGAGACTGGATGTCCAGAAAAGCAAGACGTCAGAAGCGAAACCTTTTTCCTGCAGGGTGTGGCATACCATCCGCTTGCTCATTGCGACAGAGGTGGCACTAATGAAGGAAGAGGTCAACGTTACGTTCTTCTTTAAAATGCAAGGCCAGGAAAAGTGGCAGCGGTGGGATTTGAACCCACGCCTCCGAAGAGACTGGAGCCTTAATCCAGCGCCTTAGACCGCTCGGCCACGCTACCTCCCTGCTAGTCGCCGAAAGCGGAACTTGACCCGTTGCCCGGCCCGCTTTAGTGCTTTGCCTTTTCTCCTTGGAAAGTCTGGAGACAGGCAGTGGAAGGGCAGGCAAACTGTCAGGTGCGCAGAGGAGGGGAGACCATGAGGCAAGGTGGGAGATGGGGGCAAGAAGTGAGAAAAAAACTAATCGCAAGCTAGGGCAGGATTCGGAAAGTGAAGCCGAAAAGGGGCTTAGCATGCAGCCCAGGGGTTTCTTTGACTGTCCTAAGCCCACAGGGACTTTGCCGTCCTCAGCTCATGAGACTTGAGATGGGTAGCTTGATTTGCTGAGGAAATGCGGGATGACAGATTCAACTCTGGAGTCAAACATAGCCCGGAACTATCGCCTTAAACTGAGTTTTAAGCCTGGTGCCGATAAAAAGAAAGAAATTAGCCTTAGATCGGGCAAGCCGTTTGACGGGGGAAAATGAGACCCCCTAGGCCAGCTAGGTGGTCGCTGGATGCTGTGCAGACATCAGCAGCTGTTCATTTCATGCCCTCACGTCTCCTCGTTAGTATAGTGGTCAGTATCCCCGCCTGTCACGCGGGAGACCGCGACGGGGAGGTTAAACCTTTTCTGGATTTTTTTTAGTTCTTGACAAATATTCTTGAAGATTAGGCTGAGTCAAGTAGGGAATGGGTGCCAAGAACTGACTCTTTAAGAAAAAAGCACCGGCAACGCTAGTCATCGTACAATATTTGTGCACAATTGCTTACATTAGGCGGCCGGTCCACTTTATTGAGTCCCCCTCAGCACCATTTAGTGCTCCTGTTGTCTGCGAAGTCCAAATTGTAACCCTGAATCAGTTCCTCTTCTGACCCTTTGTATCATGTTACATGACGAGTAATGATCACCTGTTAGCTTTATCCCTAATTATAACTCTCACTCTTTCCCTGCATCTAACCCTAGCTCTAATCCCATCATTAACCTCGGTCCGGGCACACGCGTGAACCCTTACTCTCATCTCAGCCTCTCCTGGTGATACATCACACCTGGGATCGTTTGCTCCCTGTGGGCTGTGGGAAATTTGCTACCAGCACGCCCTGGAAGTGGGGCTCATTCCGCTGCAACGGGAGGTCTTCCCAGGACGCGTCACAGCTCAACGCAAGAGCTCCTGGGTTTCGAAGGCTCTTGCAGCAAGCCTTCACAAAGCAGCAGGGAGCGCCGTTCCAGATGGGAAACTTGAGACTGGATGTCCAGAAAAGCAAGACGTCAGAAGCGAAACCTTTTTCCTGCAGGGTGTGGCATACCATCCGCTTGCTCATTGCGACAGAGGTGGCACTAATGAAGGAAGAGGTCAACGTTACGTTCTTCTTTAAAATGCAAGGCCAGGAAAAGTGGCAGCGGTGGGATTTGAACCCACGCCTCCGAAGAGACTGGAGCCTTAATCCAGCGCCTTAGACCGCTCGGCCACGCTACCTCCCTGCTAGTCGCCGAAAGCGGAACTTGACCCGTTGCCCGGCCCGCTTTAGTGCTTTGCCTTTTCTCCTTGGAAAGTCTGGAGACAGGCAGTGGAAGGGCAGGCAAACTGTCAGGTGCGCAGAGGAGGGGAGACCATGAGGCAAGGTGGGAGATGGGGGCAAGAAGTGAGAAAAAAACTAATCGCAAGCTAGGGCAGGATTCGGAAAGTGAAGCCGAAAAGGGGCTTAGCATGCAGCCCAGGGGTTTCTTTGACTGTCCTAAGCCCACAGGGACTTTGCCGTCCTCAGCTCATGAGACTTGAGATGGGTAGCTTGATTTGCTGAGGAAATGCGGGATGACAGATTCAACTCTGGAGTCAAACATAGCCCGGAACTATCGCCTTAAACTGAGTTTTAAGCCTGGTGCCGATAAAAAGAAAGAAATTAGCCTTAGATCGGGCAAGCCGTTTGACGGGGGAAAATGAGACCCCCTAGGCCAGCTAGGTGGTCGCTGGATGCTGTGCAGACATCAGCAGCTGTTCATTTCATGCCCTCACGTCTCCTCGTTAGTATAGTGGTCAGTATCCCCGCCTGTCACGCGGGAGACCGGGGTTCAATTCCCCGACGGGGAGGTTAAACCTTTTCTGGATTTTTTTTAGTTCTTGACAAATATTCTTGAAGATTAGGCTGAGTCAAGTAGGGAATGGGTGCCAAGAACTGACTCTTTAAGAAAAAAGCACCGGCAACGCTAGTCATCGTACAATATTTGTGCACAATTGCTTACATTAGGCGGCCGGTCCACTTTATTGAGTCCCCCTCAGCACCATTTAGTGCTCCTGTTGTCTGCGAAGTCCAAATTGTAACCCTGAATCAGTTCCTCTTCTGACCCTTTGTATCATGTTACATGACGAGTAATGATCACCTGTTAGCTTTATCCCTAATTATAACTCTCACTCTTTCCCTGCATCTAACCCTAGCTCTAATCCCATCATTAACCTCGGTCCGGGCACACGCGTGAACCCTTACTCTCATCTCAGCCTCTCCTGGTGATACATCACACCTGGGATCGTTTGCTCCCTGTGGGCTGTGGGAAATTTGCTACCAGCACGCCCTGGAAGTGGGGCTCATTCCGCTGCAACGGGAGGTCTTCCCAGGACGCGTCACAGCTCAACGCAAGAGCTCCTGGGTTTCGAAGGCTCTTGCAGCAAGCCTTCACAAAGCAGCAGGGAGCGCCGTTCCAGATGGGAAACTTGAGACTGGATGTGAAAAGTGGCAGCCGATAAAAAGAAAGAAATTAGCCTTAGATCGGGCAAGCCGTTTGACGGGGGAAAATGAGACCCCTGTGTGCTCCCTGTGGGCTGTGGGAAATTTGCTACCAGCACGCCCTGGAAGTGGGGCTCATTCCGCTGCAACGGGAGGTCTTCCCAGGACGCGTCACAGCTCAACGCAAGAGCTCCTGGGTTTCGAAGGCTCTTGCAGCAAGCCTTCACAAAGCAGCAGGGAGCGCCGTTCCAGATGGGAAACTTGAGACTGGATGTCCAGAAAAGCAAGACGTCAGAAGCGAAACCTTTTTCCTGCAGGGTGTGGCATACCATCCGCTTGCTCATTGCGACAGAGGTGGCACTAATGAAGGAAGAGGTCAACGTTACGTTCTTCTTTAAAATGCAAGGCCAGGAAAAGTGGCAGCGGTGGGATTTGAACCCACGCCTCCGAAGAGACTGGAGCCTTAATCCAGCGCCTTAGACCGCTCGGCCACGCTACCTCCCTGCTAGTCGCCGAAAGCGGAACTTGACCCGTTGCCCGGCCCGCTTTAGTGCTTTGCCTTTTCTCCTTGGAAAGTCTGGAGACAGGCAGTGGAAGGGCAGGCAAACTGTCAGGTGCGCAGAGGAGGGGAGACCATGAGGCAAGGTGGGAGATGGGGGCAAGAAGTGAGAAAAAAACTAATCGCAAGCTAGGGCAGGATTCGGAAAGTGAAGCCGAAAAGGGGCTTAGCATGCAGCCCAGGGGTTTCTTTGACTGTCCTAAGCCCACAGGGACTTTGCCGTCCTCAGCTCATGAGACTTGAGATGGGTAGCTTGATTTGCTGAGGAAATGCGGGATGACAGATTCAACTCTGGAGTCAAACATAGCCCGGAACTATCGCCTTAAACTGAGTTTTAAGCCTGGTGCCGATAAAAAGAAAGAAATTAGCCTTAGATCGGGCAAGCCGTTTGACGGGGGAAAATGAGACCCCCTAGGCCAGCTAGGTGGTCGCTGGATGCTGTGCAGACATCAGCAGCTGTTCATTTCATGCCCTCACGTCTCCTCGTTAGTATAGTGGTCAGTATCCCCGCCTGTCACGCGGGAGACCGGGGTTCAATTCCCCGACGGGGAGGTTAAACCTTTTCTGGATTTTTTTTAGTTCTTGACAAATATTCTTGAAGATTAGGCTGAGTCAAGTAGGGAATGGGTGCCAAGAACTGACTCTTTAAGAAAAAAGCACCGGCAACGCTAGTCATCGTACAATATTTGTGCACAATTGCTTACATTAGGCGGCCGGTCCACTTTATTGAGTCCCCCTCAGCACCATTTAGTGCTCCTGTTGTCTGCGAAGTCCAAATTGTAACCCTGAATCAGTTCCTCTTCTGACCCTTTGTATCATGTTACATGACGAGTAATGATCACCTGTTAGCTTTATCCCTAATTATAACTCTCACTCTTTCCCTGCATCTAACCCTAGCTCTAATCCCATCATTAACCTCGGTCCGGGCACACGCGTGAACCCTTACTCTCATCTCAGCCTCTCCTGGTGATACATCACACCTGGGATCGTTTGCTCCCTGTGGGCTGTGGGAAATTTGCTACCAGCACGCCCTGGAAGTGGGGCTCATTCCGCTGCAACGGGAGGTCTTCCCAGGACGCGTCACAGCTCAACGCAAGAGCTCCTGGGTTTCGAAGGCTCTTGCAGCAAGCCTTCACAAAGCAGCAGGGAGCGCCGTTCCAGATGGGAAACTTGAGACTGGATGTCCAGAAAAGCAAGACGTCAGAAGCGAAACCTTTTTCCTGCAGGGTGTGGCATACCATCCGCTTGCTCATTGCGACAGAGGTGGCACTAATGAAGGAAGAGGTCAACGTTACGTTCTTCTTTAAAATGCAAGGCCAGGAAAAGTGGCAGCGGTGGGATTTGAACCCACGCCTCCGAAGAGACTGGAGCCTTAATCCAGCGCCTTAGACCGCTCGGCCACGCTACCTCCCTGCTAGTCGCCGAAAGCGGAACTTGACCCGTTGCCCGGCCCGCTTTAGTGCTTTGCCTTTTCTCCTTGGAAAGTCTGGAGACAGGCAGTGGAAGGGCAGGCAAACTGTCAGGTGCGCAGAGGAGGGGAGACCATGAGGCAAGGTGGGAGATGGGGGCAAGAAGTGAGAAAAAAACTAATCGCAAGCTAGGGCAGGATTCGGAAAGTGAAGCCGAAAAGGGGCTTAGCATGCAGCCCAGGGGTTTCTTTGACTGTCCTAAGCCCACAGGGACTTTGCCGTCCTCAGCTCATGAGACTTGAGATGGGTAGCTTGATTTGCTGAGGAAATGCGGGATGACAGATTCAACTCTGGAGTCAAACATAGCCCGGAACTATCGCCTTAAACTGAGTTTTAAGCCTGGTGCCGATAAAAAGAAAGAAATTAGCCTTAGATCGGGCAAGCCGTTTGACGGGGGAAAATGAGACCCCCTAGGCCAGCTAGGTGGTCGCTGGATGCTGTGCAGACATCAGCAGCTGTTCATTTCATGCCCTCACGTCTCCTCGTTAGTATAGTGGTCAGTATCCCCGCCTGTCACGCGGGAGACCGGGGTTCAATTCCCCGACGGGGAGGTTAAACCTTTTCTGGATTTTTTTTAGTTCTTGACAAATATTCTTGAAGATTAGGCTGAGTCAAGTAGGGAATGGGTGCCAAGAACTGACTCTTTAAGAAAAAAGCACCGGCAACGCTAGTCATCGTACAATATTTGTGCACAATTGCTTACATTAGGCGGCCGGTCCACTTTATTGAGTCCCCCTCAGCACCATTTAGTGCTCCTGTTGTCTGCGAAGTCCAAATTGTAACCCTGAATCAGTTCCTCTTCTGACCCTTTGTATCATGTTACATGACGAGTAATGATCACCTGTTAGCTTTATCCCTAATTATAACTCTCACTCTTTCCCTGCATCTAACCCTAGCTCTAATCCCATCATTAACCTCGGTCCGGGCACACGCGTGAACCCTTACTCTCATCTCAGCCTCTCCTGGTGATACATCACACCTGGGATCGTTTGCTCCCTGTGGGCTGTGGGAAATTTGCTACCAGCACGCCCTGGAAGTGGGGCTCATTCCGCTGCAACGGGAGGTCTTCCCAGGACGCGTCACAGCTCAACGCAAGAGCTCCTGGGTTTCGAAGGCTCTTGCAGCAAGCCTTCACAAAGCAGCAGGGAGCGCCGTTCCAGATGGGAAACTTGAGACTGGATGTCCAGAAAAGCAAGACGTCAGAAGCGAAACCTTTTTCCTGCAGGGTGTGGCATACCATCCGCTTGCTCATTGCGACAGAGGTGGCACTAATGAAGGAAGAGGTCAACGTTACGTTCTTCTTTAAAATGCAAGGCCAGGAAAAGTGGCAGCGGTGGGATTTGAACCCACGCCTCCGAAGAGACTGGAGCCTTAATCCAGCGCCTTAGACCGCTCGGCCACGCTACCTCCCTGCTAGTCGCCGAAAGCGGAACTTGACCCGTTGCCCGGCCCGCTTTAGTGCTTTGCCTTTTCTCCTTGGAAAGTCTGGAGACAGGCAGTGGAAGGGCAGGCAAACTGTCAGGTGCGCAGAGGAGG
This sequence comes from Ambystoma mexicanum, assembly GCF_040938575.1. NCBI lineage: Eukaryota > Metazoa > Chordata > Amphibia > Caudata > Ambystomatidae > Ambystoma > Ambystoma mexicanum. Next base: position 2,578,142 of record NW_027182434.1, read on the forward strand.
GGAGACCATGAGGCAAGGTGGGAGATGGGGGCAAGAAGTGAGAAAAAAACTAATCGCAAGCTAGGGCAGGATTCGGAAAGTGAAGCCGAAAAGGGGCTTAGCATGCAGCCCAGGGGTTTCTTTGACTGTCCTAAGCCCACAGGGACTTTGCCGTCCTCAGCTCATGAGACTTGAGATGGGTAGCTTGATTTGCTGAGGAAATGCGGGATGACAGATTCAACTCTGGAGTCAAACATAGCCCGGAACTATCGCCTTAAACTGAGTTTTAAGCCTGGTGCCGATAAAAAGAAAGAAATTAGCCTTAGATCGGGCAAGCCGTTTGACGGGGGAAAATGAGACCCCCTAGGCCAGCTAGGTGGTCGCTGGATGCTGTGCAGACATCAGCAGCTGTTCATTTCATGCCCTCACGTCTCCTCGTTAGTATAGTGGTCAGTATCCCCCCCTGTCACGCGGGAGACCGGGGTTCAATTCCCCGACGGGGAGGTTAAACCTTTTCTGGATTTTTTTTAGTTCTTGACAAATATTCTTGAAGATTAGGCTGAGTCAAGTAGGGAATGGGTGCCAAGAACTGACTCTTTAAGAAAAAAGCACCGGCAACGCTAGTCATCGTACAATATTTGTGCACAATTGCTTACATTAGGCGGCCGGTCCACTTTATTGAGTCCCCCTCAGCACCATTTAGTGCTCCTGTTGTCTGCGAAGTCCAAATTGTAACCCTGAATCAGTTCCTCTTCTGACCCTTTGTATCATGTTACATGACGAGTAATGATCACCTGTTAGCTTTATCCCTAATTATAACTCTCACTCTTTCCCTGCATCTAACCCTAGCTCTAATCCCATCATTAACCTCGGTCCGGGCACACGCGTGAACCCTTACTCTCATCTCAGCCTCTCCTGGTGATACATCACACCTGGGATCGTTTGCTCCCTGTGGGCTGTGGGAAATTTGCTACCAGCACGCCCTGGAAGTGGGGCTCATTCCGCTGCAACGGGAGGTCTTCCCAGGACGCGTCACAGCTCAACGCAAGAGCTCCTGGGTTTCGAAGGCTCTTGCAGCAAGCCTTCACAAAGCAGCAGGGAGCGCCGTTCCAGATGGGAAACTTGAGACTGGATGTCCAGAAAAGCAAGACGTCAGAAGCGAAACCTTTTTCCTGCAGGGTGTGGCATACCATCCGCTTGCTCATTGCGACAGAGGTGGCACTAATGAAGGAAGAGGTCAACGTTACGTTCTTCTTTAAAATGCAAGGCCAGGAAAGGTGGCAGCGGTGGGATTTGAACCCACGCCTCCGAAGAGACTGGAGCCTTAATCCAGCGCCTTAGACCGCTCGGCCACGCTACCTCCCTGCTAGTCGCCGAAAGCGGAACTTGACCCGTTGCCCGGCCCGCTTTAGTGCTTTGCCTTTTCTCCTTGGAAAGTCTGGAGACAGGCAGTGGAAGGGCAGGCAAACTGTCAGGTGCGCAGAGGAGGGGAGACCATGAGGCAAGGTGGGAGATGGGGGCAAGAAGTGAGAAAAAAACTAATCGCAAGCTAGGGCAGGATTCGGAAAGTGAAGCCGAAAAGGGGCTTAGCATGCAGCCCAGGGGTTTCTTTGACTGTCCTAAGCCCACAGGGACTTTGCCGTCCTCAGCTCATGAGACTTGAGATGGGTAGCTTGATTTGCTGAGGAAATGCGGGATGACAGATTCAACTCTGGAGTCAAACATAGCCCGGAACTATCGCCTTAAACTGAGTTTTAAGCCTGGTGCCGATAAAAAGAAAGAAATTAGCCTTAGATCGGGCAAGCCGTTTGACGGGGGAAAATGAGACCCCCTAGGCCAGCTAGGTGGTCGCTGGATGCTGTGCAGACATCAGCAGCTGTTCATTTCATTCCCTCACGTCTCCTCGTTAGTATAGTGGTCAGTATCCCCGCCTGTCACGCGGGAGACCGGGGTTCAATTCCCCGACGGGGAGGTTAAACCTTTTCTGGATTTTTTTTAGTTCTTGACAAATATTCTTGAAGATTAGGCTGAGTCAAGTAGGGAATGGGTGCCAAGAACTGACTCTTTAAGAAAAAAGCACCGGCAACGCTAGTCATTGTACAATATTTGTGCACAATTGCTTACATTAGGCGGCCGGTCCACTTTATTGAGTCCCCCTCAGCACCATTTAGTGCTCCTGTTGTCTGCGAAGTCCAAATTGTAACCCTGAATCAGTTCCTCTTCTGACCCTTTGTATCATGTTACATGACGAGTAATGATCACCTGTTAGCTTTATCCCTAATTATAACTCTCACTCTTTCCCTGCATCTAACCCTAGCTCTAATCCCATCATTAACCTCGGTCCGGGCACACGCGTGAACCCTTACTCTCATCTCAGCCTCTCCTGGTGATACATCACACCTGGGATCGTTTGCTCCCTGTGGGCTGTGGGAAATTTGCTACCAGCACGCCCTGGAAGTGGGGCTCATTCCGCTGCAACGGGAGGTCTTCCCAGGACGCGTCACAGCTCAACGCAAGAGCTCCTGGGTTTCGAAGGCTCTTGCAGCAAGCCTTCACAAAGCAGCAGGGAGCGCCGTTCCAGATGGGAAACTTGAGACTGGATGTCCAGAAAAGCAAGACGTCAGAAGCGAAACCTTTTTCCTGCAGGGTGTGGCATACCATCCGCTTGCTCATTGCGACAGAGGTGGCACTAATGAAGGAAGAGGTCAACGTTACGTTCTTCTTTAAAATGCAAGGCCAGGAAAAGTGGCAGCGGTGGGATTTGAACCCACGCCTCTGAAGAGACTGGAGCCTTAATCCAGCGCCTTAGACCGCTCGGCCACGCTACCTCCCTGCTAGTCGCCGAAAGCGGAACTTGACCCGTTGCCCGGCCCGCTTTAGTGCTTTGCCTTTTCTCCTTGGAAAGTCTGGAGACAGGCAGTGGAAGGGCAGGCAAACTGTCAGGTGCGCAGAGGAGGGGAGACCATGAGGCAAGGTGGGAGATGGGGGCAAGAAGTGAGAAAAAAACTAATCGCAAGCTAGGGCAGGATTCGGAAAGTGAAGCCGAAAAGGGGCTTAGCATGCAGCCCAGGGGTTTCTTTGACTGTCCTAAGCCCACAGGGACTTTGCCGTCCTCAGCTCATGAGACTTGAGATGGGTAGCTTGATTTGCTGAGGAAATGCGGGATGACAGATTCAACTCTGGAGTCAAACATAGCCCGGAACTATCGCCTTAAACTGAGTTTTAAGCCTGGTGCCGATAAAAAGAAAGAAATTAGCCTTAGATCGGGCAAGCCGTTTGACGGGGGAAAATGAGACCCCCCTAGGCCAGCTAGGTGGTCGCTGGATGCTGTGCAGACATCAGCAGCTGTTCATTTCATGCCCTCACGTCTCCTCGTTAGTATAGTGGTCAGTATCCCCGCCTGTCACGCGGGAGACCGGGGTTCAATTCCCCGACGGGGAGGTTAAACCTTTTCTGGATTTTTTTTAGTTCTTGACAAATATTCTTGAAGATTAGGCTGAGTCAAGTAGGGAATGGGTGCCAAGAACTGACTCTTTAAGAAAAAAGCACCGGCAACGCTAGTCATCGTACAATATTTGTGCACAATTGCTTACATTAGGCGGCCGGTCCACTTTATTGAGTCCCCCTCAGCACCATTTAGTGCTCCTGTTGTCTGCGAAGTCCAAATTGTAACCCTGAATCAGTTCCTCTTCTGACCCTTTGTATCATGTTACATGACGAGTAATGATCACCTGTTAGCTTTATCCCTAATTATAACTCTCACTCTTTCCCTGCATCTAACCCTAGCTCTAATCCCATCATTAACCTCGGTCCGGGCACACGCGTGAACCCTTACTCTCATCTCAGCCTCTCCTGGTGATACATCACACCTGGGATCGTTTGCTCCCTGTGGGCTGTGGGAAATTTGCTACCAGCACGCCCTGGAAGTGGGGCTCATTCCGCTGCAACGGGAGGTCTTCCCAGGACGCGTCACAGCTCAACGCAAGAGCTCCTGGGTTTCGAAGGCTCTTGCAGCAAGCCTTCACAAAGCAGCAGGGAGCGCCGTTCCAGATGGGAAACTTGAGACTGGATGTCCAGAAAAGCAAGACGTCAGAAGCGAAACCTTTTTCCTGCAGGGTGTGGCATACCATCCGCTTGCTCATTGCGACAGAGGTGGCACTAATGAAGGAAGAGGTCAACGTTACGTTCTTCTTTAAAATGCAAGGCCAGGAAAAGTGGCAGCGGTGGGATTTGAACCCACGCCTCCGAAGAGACTGGAGCCTTAATCCAGCGCCTTAGACCGCTCGGCCACGCTACCTCCCTGCTAGTCGCCGAAAGCGGAACTTGACCCGTTGCCCGGCCCGCTTTAGTGCTTTGCCTTTTCTCCTTGGAAAGTCTGGAGACAGGCAGTGGAAGGGCAGGCAAACTGTCAGGTGCGCAGAGGAGGGGAGACCATGAGGCAAGGTGGGAGATGGGGGCAAGAAGTGAGAAAAAAACTAATCGCAAGCTAGGGCAGGATTCGGAAAGTGAAGCCGAAAAGGGGCTTAGCATGCAGCCCAGGGGTTTCTTTGACTGTCCTAAGCCCACAGGGACTTTGCCGTCCTCAGCTCATGAGACTTGAGATGGGTAGCTTGATTTGCTGAGGAAATGCGGGATGACAGATTCAACTCTGGAGTCAAACATAGCCCGGAACTATCGCCTTAAACTGAGTTTTAAGCCTGGTGCCGATAAAAAGAAAGAAATTAGCCTTAGATCGGGCAAGCCGTTTGACGGGGGAAAATGAGACCCCCTAGGCCAGCTAGGTGGTCGCTGGATGCTGTGCAGACATCAGCAGCTGTTCATTTCATGCCCTCACGTCTCCTCGTTAGTATAGTGGTCAGTATCCCCGCCTGTCACGCGGGAGACCGGGGTTCAATTCCCCGACGGGGAGGTTAAACCTTTTCTGGATTTTTTTTAGTTCTTGACAAATATTCTTGAAGATTAGGCTGAGTCAAGTAGGGAATGGGTGCCAAGAACTGACTCTTTAAGAAAAAAGCACCGGCAACGCTAGTCATCGTACAATATTTGTGCACAATTGCTTACATTAGGCGGCCGGTCCACTTTATTGAGTCCCCCTCAGCACCATTTAGTGCTCCTGTTGTCTGCGAAGTCCAAATTGTAACCCTGAATCAGTTCCTCTTCTGACCCTTTGTATCATGTTACATGACGAGTAATGATCACCTGTTAGCTTTATCCCTAATTATAACTCTCACTCTTTCCCTGCATCTAACCCTAGCTCTAATCCCATCATTAACCTCGGTCCGGGCACACGCGTGAACCCTTACTCTCATCTCAGCCTCTCCTGGTGATACATCACACCTGGGATCGTTTGCTCCCTGTGGGCTGTGGGAAATTTGCTACCAGCACGCCCTGGAAGTGGGGCTCATTCCGCTGCAACGGGAGGTCTTCCCAGGACGCGTCACAGCTCAACGCAAGAGCTCCTGGGTTTCGAAGGCTCTTGCAGCAAGCCTTCACAAAGCAGCAGGGAGCGCCGTTCCAGATGGGAAACTTGAGACTGGATGTCCAGAAAAGCAAGACGTCAGAAGCGAAACCTTTTTCCTGCAGGGTGTGGCATACCATCCGCTTGCTCATTGCGACAGAGGTGGCACTAATGAAGGAAGAGGTCAACGTTACGTTCTTCTTTAAAATGCAAGGCCAGGAAAAGTGGCAGCGGTGGGATTTGAACCCACGCCTCCGAAGAGACTGGAGCCTTAATCCAGCGCCTTAGACCGCTCGGCCACGCTACCTCCCTGCTAGTCGCCGAAAGCGGAACTTGACCCGTTGCCCGGCCCGCTTTAGTGCTTTGCCTTTTCTCCTTGGAAAGTCTGGAGACAGGCAGTGGAAGGGCAGGCAAACTGTCAGGTGCGCAGAGGAGGGGAGACCATGAGGCAAGGTGGGAGATGGGGGCAAGAAGTGAGAAAAAAACTAATCGCAAGCTAGGGCAGGATTCGGAAAGTGAAGCCGAAAAGGGGCTTAGCATGCAGCCCAGGGGTTTCTTTGACTGTCCTAAGCCCACAGGGACTTTGCCGTCCTCAGCTCATGAGACTTGAGATGGGTAGCTTGATTTGCTGAGGAAATGCGGGATGACAGATTCAACTCTGGAGTCAAACATAGCCCGGAACTATCGCCTTAAACTGAGTTTTAAGCCTGGTGCCGATAAAAAGAAAGAAATTAGCCTTAGATCGGGCAAGCCGTTTGACGGGGGAAAATGAGACCCCCTAGGCCAGCTAGGTGGTCGCTGGATGCTGTGCAGACATCAGCAGCTGTTCATTTCATGCCCTCACGTCTCCTCGTTAGTATAGTGGTCAGTATCCCCCCCTGTCACGCGGGAGACCGGGGTTCAATTCCCCGACGGGGAGGTTAAACCTTTTCTGGATTTTTTTTAGTTCTTGACAAATATTCTTGAAGATTAGGCTGAGTCAAGTAGGGAATGGGTGCCAAGAACTGACTCTTTAAGAAAAAAGCACCGGCAACGCTAGTCATCGTACAATATTTGTGCACAATTGCTTACATTAGGCGGCCGGTCCACTTTATTGAGTCCCCCTCAGCACCATTTAGTGCTCCTGTTGTCTGCGAAGTCCAAATTGTAACCCTGAATCAGTTCCTCTTCTGACCCTTTGTATCATGTTACATGACGAGTAATGATCACCTGTTAGCTTTATCCCTAATTATAACTCTCACTCTTTCCCTGCATCTAACCCTAGCTCTAATCCCATCATTAACCTCGGTCCGGGCACACGCGTGAACCCTTACTCTCATCTCAGCCTCTCCTGGTGATACATCACACCTGGGATCGTTTGCTCCCTGTGGGCTGTGGGAAATTTGCTACCAGCACGCCCTGGAAGTGGGGCTCATTCCGCTGCAACGGGAGGTCTTCCCAGGACGCGTCACAGCTCAACGCAAGAGCTCCTGGGTTTCGAAGGCTCTTGCAGCAAGCCTTCACAAAGCAGCAGGGAGCGCCGTTCCAGATGGGAAACTTGAGACTGGATGTCCAGAAAAGCAAGACGTCAGAAGCGAAACCTTTTTCCTGCAGGGTGTGGCATACCATCCGCTTGCTCATTGCGACAGAGGTGGCACTAATGAAGGAAGAGGTCAACGTTACGTTCTTCTTTAAAATGCAAGGCCAGGAAAGGTGGCAGCGGTGGGATTTGAACCCACGCCTCCGAAGAGACTGGAGCCTTAATCCAGCGCCTTAGACCGCTCGGCCACGCTACCTCCCTGCTAGTCGCCGAAAGCGGAACTTGACCCGTTGCCCGGCCCGCTTTAGTGCTTTGCCTTTTCTCCTTGGAAAGTCTGGAGACAGGCAGTGGAAGGGCAGGCAAACTGTCAGGTGCGCAGAGGAGGGGAGACCATGAGGCAAGGTGGGAGATGGGGGCAAGAAGTGAGAAAAAAACTAATCGCAAGCTAGGGCAGGATTCGGAAAGTGAAGCCGAAAAGGGGCTTAGCATGCAGCCCAGGGGTTTCTTTGACTGTCCTAAGCCCACAGGGACTTTGCCGTCCTCAGCTCATGAGACTTGAGATGGGTAGCTTGATTTGCTGAGGAAATGCGGGATGACAGATTCAACTCTGGAGTCAAACATAGCCCGGAACTATCGCCTTAAACTGAGTTTTAAGCCTGGTGCCGATAAAAAGAAAGAAATTAGCCTTAGATCGGGCAAGCCGTTTGACGGGGGAAAATGAGACCCCCTAGGCCAGCTAGGTGGTCGCTGGATGCTGTGCAGACATCAGCAGCTGTTCATTTCATGCCCTCACGTCTCCTCGTTAGTATAGTGGTCAGTATCCCCGCCTGTCACGCGGGAGACCGGGGTTCAATTCCCCGACGGGGAGGTTAAACCTTTTCTGGATTTTTTTTAGTTCTTGACAAATATTCTTGAAGATTAGGCTGAGTCAAGTAGGGAATGGGTGCCAAGAACTGACTCTTTAAGAAAAAAGCACCGGCAACGCTAGTCATTGTACAATATTTGTGCACAATTGCTTACATTAGGCGGCCGGTCCACTTTATTGAGTCCCCCTCAGCACCATTTAGTGCTCCTGTTGTCTGCGAAGTCCAAATTGTAACCCTGAATCAGTTCCTCTTCTGACCCTTTGTATCATGTTACATGACGAGTAATGATCACCTGTTAGCTTTATCCCTAATTATAACTCTCACTCTTTCCCTGCATCTAACCCTAGCTCTAATCCCATCATTAACCTCGGTCCGGGCACACGCGTGAACCCTTACTCTCATCTCAGCCTCTCCTGGTGATACATCACACCTGGGATCGTTTGCTCCCTGTGGGCTGTGGGAAATTTGCTACCAGCACGCCCTGGAAGTGGGGCTCATTCCGCTGCAACGGGAGGTCTTCCCAGGACGCGTCACAGCTCAACGCAAGAGCTCCTGGGTTTCGAAGGCTCTTGCAGCAAGCCTTCACAAAGCAGCAGGGAGCGCCGTTCCAGATGGGAAACTTGAGACTGGATGTCCAGAAAAGCAAGACGTCAGAAGCGAAACCTTTTTCCTGCAGGGTGTGGCATACCATCCGCTTGCTCATTGCGACAGAGGTGGCACTAATGAAGGAAGAGGTCAACGTTACGTTCTTCTTTAAAATGCAAGGCCAGGAAAAGTGGCAGCGGTGGGATTTGAACCCACGCCTCTGAAGAGACTGGAGCCTTAATCCAGCGCCTTAGACCGCTCGGCCACGCTACCTCCCTGCTAGTCGCCGAAAGCGGAACTTGACCCGTTGCCCGGCCCGCTTTAGTGCTTTGCCTTTTCTCCTTGGAAAGTCTGGAGACAGGCAGTGGAAGGGCAGGCAAACTGTCAGGTGCGCAGAGGAGGGGAGACCATGAGGCAAGGTGGGAGATGGGGGCAAGAAGTGAGAAAAAAACTAATCGCAAGCTAGGGCAGGATTCGGAAAGTGAAGCCGAAAAGGGGCTTAGCATGCAGCCCAGGGGTTTCTTTGACTGTCCTAAGCCCACAGGGACTTTGCCGTCCTCAGCTCATGAGACTTGAGATGGGTAGCTTGATTTGCTGAGGAAATGCGGGATGACAGATTCAACTCTGGAGTCAAACATAGCCCGGAACTATCGCCTTAAACTGAGTTTTAAGCCTGGTGCCGATAAAAAGAAAGAAATTAGCCTTAGATCGGGCAAGCCGTTTGACGGGGGAAAATGAGACCCCCTAGGCCAGCTAGGTGGTCGCTGGATGCTGTGCAGACATCAGCAGCTGTTCATTTCATGCCCTCACGTCTCCTCGTTAGTATAGTGGTCAGTATCCCCGCCTGTCACGCGGGAGACCGGGGTTCAATTCCCCGACGGGGAGGTTAAACCTTTTCTGGATTTTTTTTAGTTCTTGACAAATATTCTTGAAGATTAGGCTGAGTCAAGTAGGGAATGGGTGCCAAGAACTGACTCTTTAAGAAAAAAGCACCGGCAACGCTAGTCATCGTACAATATTTGTGCACAATTGCTTACATTAGGCGGCCGGTCCACTTTATTGAGTCCCCCTCAGCACCATTTAGTGCTCCTGTTGTCTGCGAAGTCCAAATTGTAACCCTGAATCAGTTCCTCTTCTGACCCTTTGTATCATGTTACATGACGAGTAATGATCACCTGTTAGCTTTATCCCTAATTATAACTCTCACTCTTTCCCTGCATCTAACCCTAGCTCTAATCCCATCATTAACCTCGGTCCGGGCACACGCGTGAACCCTTACTCTCATCTCAGCCTCTCCTGGTGATACATCACACCTGGGATCGTTTGCTCCCTGTGGGCTGTGGGAAATTTGCTACCAGCACGCCCTGGAAGTGGGGCTCATTCCGCTGCAACGGGAGGTCTTCCCAGGACGCGTCACAGCTCAACGCAAGAGCTCCTGGGTTTCGAAGGCTCTTGCAGCAAGCCTTCACAAAGCAGCAGGGAGCGCCGTTCCAGATGGGAAACTTGAGACTGGATGTCCAGAAAAGCAAGACGTCAGAAGCGAAACCTTTTTCCTGCAGGGTGTGGCATACCATCCGCTTGCTCATTGCGACAGAGGTGGCACTAATGAAGGAAGAGGTCAACGTTACGTTCTTCTTTAAAATGCAAGGCCAGGAAAAGTGGCAGCGGTGGGATTTGAACCCACGCCTCCGAAGAGACTGGAGCCTTAATCCAGCGCCTTAGACCGCTCGGCCACGCTACCTCCCTGCTAGTCGCCGAAAGCGGAACTTGACCCGTTGCCCGGCCCGCTTTAGTGCTTTGCCTTTTCTCCTTGGAAAGTCTGGAGACAGGCAGTGGAAGGTCAGGCAAACTGTCAGGTGCGCAGAGGAGGGGAGACCATGAGGCAAGGTGGGAGATGGGGGCAAGAAGTGAGAAAAAAACTAATCGCAAGCTAGGGCAGGATTCGGAAAGTGAAGCCGAAAAGGGGCTTAGCATGCAGCCCAGGGGTTTCTTTGACTGTCCTAAGCCCACAGGGACTTTGCCGTCCTCAGCTCATGAGACTTGAGATGGGTAGCTTGATTTGCTGAGGAAATGCGGGATGACAGATTCAACTCTGGAGTCAAACATAGCCCGGAACTATCGCCTTAAACTGAGTTTTAAGCCTGGTGCCGATAAAAAGAAAGAAATTAGCCTTAGATCGGGCAAGCCGTTTGACGGGGGAAAATGAGACCCCCTAGGCCAGCTAGGTGGTCGCTGGATGCTGTGCAGACATCAGCAGCTGTTCATTTCATGCCCTCACGTCTCCTCGTTAGTATAGTGGTCAGTATCCCCGCCTGTCACGCGGGAGACCGACGGGGAGGTTAAACCTTTTCTGGATTTTTTTTAGTTCTTGACAAATATTCTTGAAGATTAGGCTGAGTCAAGTAGGGAATGGGTGCCAAGAACTGACTCTTTAAGAAAAAAGCACCGGCAACGCTAGTCATCGTACAATATTTGTGCACAATTGCTTACATTAGGCGGCCGGTCCACTTTATTGAGTCCCCCTCAGCACCATTTAGTGCTCCTGTTGTCTGCGAAGTCCAAATTGTAACCCTGAATCAGTTCCTCTTCTGACCCTTTGTATCATGTTACATGACGAGTAATGATCACCTGTTAGCTTTATCCCTAATTATAACTCTCACTCTTTCCCTGCATCTAACCCTAGCTCTAATCCCATCATTAACCTCGGTCCGGGCACACGCGTGAACCCCTACTCTCATCTCAGCCTCTCCTGGTGATACATCACACCTGGGATCGTTTGCTCCCTGTGGGCTGTGGGAAATTTGCTACCAGCACGCCCTGGAAGTGGGGCTCATTCCGCTGCAACGGGAGGTCTTCCCAGGACGCGTCACAGCTCAACGCAAGAGCTCCTGGGTTTCGAAGGCTCTTGCAGCAAGCCTTCACAAAGCAGCAGGGAGCGCCGTTCCAGATGGGAAACTTGAGACTGGATGTCCAGAAAAGCAAGACGTCAGAAGCGAAACCTTTTTCCTGCAGGGTGTGGCATACCATCCGCTTGCTCATTGCGACAGAGGTGGCACTAATGAAGGAAGAGGTCAACGTTACGTTCTTCTTTAAAATGCAAGGCCAGGAAAAGTGGCAGCGGTGGGATTTGAACCCACGCCTCCGAAGAGACTGGAGCCTTAATCCAGCGCCTTAGACCGCTCGGCCACGCTACCTCCCTGCTAGTCGCCGAAAGCGGAACTTGACCCGTTGCCCGGCCCGCTTTAGAGCTTTGCCTTTTCTCCTTGGAAAGTCTGGAGACAGGCAGTGGAAGGGCAGGCAAACTGTCAGGTGCGCAGAGGAGGGGAGACCATGAGGCAAGGTGGGAGATGGGGGCAAGAAGTGAGAAAAAAACTAATCGCAAGCTAGGGCAGGATTCGGAAAGTGAAGCCGAAAAGGGGCTTAGCATGCAGCCCAGGGGTTTCTTTGACTGTCCTAAGCCCACAGGGACTTTGCCGTCCTCAGCTCATGAGACTTGAGATGGGTAGCTTGATTTGCTGAGGAAATGCGGGATGACAGATTCAACTCTGGAGTCAAACATAGCCCGGAACTATCGCCTTAAACTGAGTTTTAAGCCTGGTGCCGATAAAAAGAAAGAAATTAGCCTTAGATTGGGCAAGCCGTTTGACGGGGGAAAATGAGACCCCCTAGGCCAGCTAGGTGGTCGCTGGATGCTGTGCAGACATCAGCAGCTGTTCATTTCATGCCCTCACGTCTCCTCGTTAGTATAGTGGTCAGTATCCCCGCCTGTCACGCGGGAGACCGGGGTTCAATTCCCCGACGGGGAGGTTAAACCTTTTCTGGATTTTTTTTAGTTCTTGACAAATATTCTTGAAGATTAGGCTGAGTCAAGTAGGGAATGGGTGCCAAGAACTGACTCTTTAAGAAAAAAGCACCGGCAACGCTAGTCATCGTACAATATTTGTGCACAATTGCTTACATTAGGCGGCCGGTCCACTTTATTGAGTCCCCCTCAGCACCATTTAGTGCTCCTGTTGTCTGCGAAGTCCAAATTGTAACCCTGAATCAGTTCCTCTTCTGACCCTTTGTATCATGTTACATGACGAGTAATGATCACCTGTTAGCTTTATCCCTAATTATAACTCTCACTCTTTCCCTGCATCTAACCCTAGCTCTAATCCCATCATTAACCTCGGTCCGGGCACACGCGTGAACCCTTACTCTCATCTCAGCCTCTCCTGGTGATACATCACACCTGGGATCGTTTGCTCCCTGTGGGCTGTGGGAAATTTGCTACCAGCACGCCCTGGAAGTGGGGCTCATTCCGCTGCAACGGGAGGTCTTCCCAGGACGCGTCACAGCTCAACGCAAGAGCTCCTGGGTTTCGAAGGCTCTTGCAGCAAGCCTTCACAAAGCAGCAGGGAGCGCCGTTCCAGATGGGAAACTTGAGACTGGATGTCCAGAAAAGCAAGACGTCAGAAGCGAAACCTTTTTCCTGCAGGGTGTGGCATACCATCCGCTTGCTCATTGCGACAGAGGTGGCACTAATGAAGGAAGAGGTCAACGTTACGTTCTTCTTTAAAATGCAAGGCCAGGAAAAGTGGCAGCGGTGGGATTTGAACCCACGCCTCCGAAGAGACTGGAGCCTTAATCCAGCGCCTTAGACCGCTCGGCCACGCTACCTCCCTGCTAGTCGCCGAAAGCGGAACTTGACCCGTTGCCCGGCCCGCTTTAGTGCTTTGCCTTTTCTCCTTGGAAAGTCTGGAGACAGGCAGTGGAAGGGCAGGCAAACTGTCAGGTGCGCAGAGGAGGGGAGACCATGAGGCAAGGTGGGAGATGGGGGCAAGAAGTGAGAAAAAAACTAATCGCAAGCTAGGGCAGGATTCGGAAAGTGAAGCCGAAAAGGGGCTTAGCATGCAGCCCAGGGGTTTCTTTGACTGTCCTAAGCCCACAGGGACTTTGCCGTCCTCAGCTCATGAGACTTGAGATGGGTAGCTTGATTTGCTGAGGAAATGCGGGATGACAGATTCAACTCTGGAGTCAAACATAGCCCGGAACTATCGCCTTAAACTGAGTTTTAAGCCTGGTGCCGATAAAAAGAAAGAAATTAGCCTTAGATCGGGCAAGCCGTTTGACGGGGGAAAATGAGACCCCCTAGGCCAGCTAGGTGGTCGCTGGATGCTGTGCAGACATCAGCAGCTGTTCATTTCATGCCCTCACGTCTCCTCGTTAGTATAGTGGTCAGTATCCCCGCCTGTCACGCGGGAGACCGGGGTTCAATTCCCCGACGGGGAGGTTAAACCTTTTCTGGATTTTTTTTAGTTCTTGACAAATATTCTTGAAGATTAGGCTGAGTCAAGTAGGGAATGGGTGCCAAGAACTGACTCTTTAAGAAAAAAGCACCGGCAACGCTAGTCATCGTACAATATTTGTGCACAATTGCTTACATTAGGCGGCCGGTCCACTTTATTGAGTCCCCCTCAGCACCATTTAGTGCTCCTGTTGTCTGCGAAGTCCAAATTGTAACCCTGAATCAGTTCCTCTTCTGACCCTTTGTATCATGTTACATGACGAGTAATGATCACCTGTTAGCTTTATCCCTAATTATAACTCTCACTCTTTCCCTGCATCTAACCCTAGCTCTAATCCCATCATTAACCTCGGTCCGGGCACACGCGTGAACCCTTACTCTCATCTCAGCCTCTCCTGGTGATACATCACACCTGGGATCGTTTGCTCCCTGTGGGCTGTGGGAAATTTGCTACCAGCACGCCCTGGAAGTGGGGCTCATTCCGCTGCAACGGGAGGTCTTCCCAGGACGCGTCACAGCTCAACGCAAGAGCTCCTGGGTTTCGAAGGCTCTTGCAGCAAGCCTTCACAAAGCAGCAGGGAGCGCCGTTCCAGATGGGAAACTTGAGACTGGATGTCCAGAAAAGCAAGACGTCAGAAGCGAAACCTTTTTCCTGCAGGGTGTGGCATACCATCCGCTTGCTCATTGCGACAGAGGTGGCACTAATGAAGGAAGAGGTCAACGTTACGTTCTTCTTTAAAATGCAAGGCCAGGAAAAGTGGCAGCGGTGGGATTTGAACCCACGCCTCCGAAGAGACTGGAGCCTTAATCCAGCGCCTTAGACCGCTCGGCCACGCTACCTCCCTGCTAGTCGCCGAAAGCGGAACTTGACCCGTTGCCCGGCCCGCTTTAGTGCTTTGCCTTTTCTCCTTGGAAAGTCTGGAGACAGGCAGTGGAAGGGCAGGCAAACTGTCAGGTGCGCAGAGGAGGGGAGACCATGAGGCAAGGTGGGAGATGGGGGCAAGAAGTGAGAAAAAAACTAATCGCAAGCTAGGGCAGGATTCGGAAAGTGAAGCCGAAAAGGGGCTTAGCATGCAGCCCAGGGGTTTCTTTGACTGTCCTAAGCCCACAGGGACTTTGCCGTCCTCAGCTCATGAGACTTGAGATGGGTAGCTTGATTTGCTGAGGAAATGCGGGATGACAGATTCAACTCTGGAGTCAAACATAGCCCGGAACTATCGCCTTAAACTGAGTTTTAAGCCTGGTGCCGATAAAAAGAAAGAAATTAGCCTTAGATCGGGCAAGCCGTTTGACGGGGGAAAATGAGACCCCCTAGGCCAGCTAGGTGGTCGCTGGATGCTGTGCAGACATCAGCAGCTGTTCATTTCATGCCCTCACGTCTCCTCGTTAGTATAGTGGTCAGTATCCCCCCCTGTCACGCGGGAGACCGGGGTTCAATTCCCCGACGGGGAGGTTAAACCTTTTCTGGATTTTTTTTAGTTCTTGACAAATATTCTTGAAGATTAGGCTGAGTCAAGTAGGGAATGGGTGCCAAGAACTGACTCTTTAAGAAAAAAGCACCGGCAACGCTAGTCATCGTACAATATTTGTGCACAATTGCTTACATTAGGCGGCCGGTCCACTTTATTGAGTCCCCCTCAGCACCATTTAGTGCTCCTGTTGTCTGCGAAGTCCAAATTGTAACCCTGAATCAGTTCCTCTTCTGACCCTTTGTATCATGTTACATGACGAGTAATGATCACCTGTTAGCTTTATCCCTAATTATAACTCTCACTCTTTCCCTGCATCTAACCCTAGCTCTAATCCCATCATTAACCTCGGTCCGGGCACACGCGTGAACCCTTACTCTCATCTCAGCCTCTCCTGGTGATACATCACACCTGGGATCGTTTGCTCCCTGTGGGCTGTGGGAAATTTGCTACCAGCACGCCCTGGAAGTGGGGCTCATTCCGCTGCAACGGGAGGTCTTCCCAGGACGCGTCACAGCTCAACGCAAGAGCTCCTGGGTTTCGAAGGCTCTTGCAGCAAGCCTTCACAAAGCAGCAGGGAGCGCCGTTCCAGATGGGAAACTTGAGACTGGATGTCCAGAAAAGCAAGACGTCAGAAGCGAAACCTTTTTCCTGCAGGGTGTGGCATACCATCCGCTTGCTCATTGCGACAGAGGTGGCACTAATGAAGGAAGAGGTCAACGTTACGTTCTTCTTTAAAATGCAAGGCCAGGAAAGGTGGCAGCGGTGGGATTTGAACCCACGCCTCCGAAGAGACTGGAGCCTTAATCCAGCGCCTTAGACCGCTCGGCCACGCTACCTCCCTGCTAGTCGCCGAAAGCGGAACTTGACCCGTTGCCCGGCCCGCTTTAGTGCTTTGCCTTTTCTCCTTGGAAAGTCTGGAGACAGGCAGTGGAAGGGCAGGCAAACTGTCAGGTGCGCAGAGGAGGGGAGACCATGAGGCAAGGTGGGAGATGGGGGCAAGAAGTGAGAAAAAAACTAATCGCAAGCTAGGGCAGGATTCGGAAAGTGAAGCCGAAAAGGGGCTTAGCATGCAGCCCAGGGGTTTCTTTGACTGTCCTAAGCCCACAGGGACTTTGCCGTCCTCAGCTCATGAGACTTGAGATGGGTAGCTTGATTTGCTGAGGAAATGCGGGATGACAGATTCAACTCTGGAGTCAAACATAGCCCGGAACTATCGCCTTAAACTGAGTTTTAAGCCTGGTGCCGATAAAAAGAAAGAAATTAGCCTTAGATCGGGCAAGCCGTTTGACGGGGGAAAATGAGACCCCCTAGGCCAGCTAGGTGGTCGCTGGATGCTGTGCAGACATCAGCAGCTGTTCATTTCATGCCCTCACGTCTCCTCGTTAGTATAGTGGTCAGTATCCCCGCCTGTCACGCGGGAGACCGGGGTTCAATTCCCCGACGGGGAGGTTAAACCTTTTCTGGATTTTTTTTAGTTCTTGACAAATATTCTTGAAGATTAGGCTGAGTCAAGTAGGGAATGGGTGCCAAGAACTGACTCTTTAAGAAAAAAGCACCGGCAACGCTAGTCATTGTACAATATTTGTGCACAATTGCTTACATTAGGCGGCCGGTCCACTTTATTGAGTCCCCCTCAGCACCATTTAGTGCTCCTGTTGTCTGCGAAGTCCAAATTGTAACCCTGAATCAGTTCCTCTTCTGACCCTTTGTATCATGTTACATGACGAGTAATGATCACCTGTTAGCTTTATCCCTAATTATAACTCTCACTCTTTCCCTGCATCTAACCCTAGCTCTAATCCCATCATTAACCTCGGTCCGGGCACACGCGTGAACCCTTACTCTCATCTCAGCCTCTCCTGGTGATACATCACACCTGGGATCGTTTGCTCCCTGTGGGCTGTGGGAAATTTGCTACCAGCACGCCCTGGAAGTGGGGCTCATTCCGCTGCAACGGGAGGTCTTCCCAGGACGCGTCACAGCTCAACGCAAGAGCTCCTGGGTTTCGAAGGCTCTTGCAGCAAGCCTTCACAAAGCAGCAGGGAGCGCCGTTCCAGATGGGAAACTTGAGACTGGATGTCCAGAAAAGCAAGACGTCAGAAGCGAAACCTTTTTCCTGCAGGGTGTGGCATACCATCCGCTTGCTCATTGCGACAGAGGTGGCACTAATGAAGGAAGAGGTCAACGTTACGTTCTTCTTTAAAATGCAAGGCCAGGAAAAGTGGCAGCGGTGGGATTTGAACCCACGCCTCTGAAGAGACTGGAGCCTTAATCCAGCGCCTTAGACCGCTCGGCCACGCTACCTCCCTGCTAGTCGCCGAAAGCGGAACTTGACCCGTTGCCCGGCCCGCTTTAGTGCTTTGCCTTTTCTCCTTGGAAAGTCTGGAGACAGGCAGTGGAAGGGCAGGCAAACTGTCAGGTGCGCAGAGGAGGGGAGACCATGAGGCAAGGTGGGAGATGGGGGCAAGAAGTGAGAAAAAAACTAATCGCAAGCTAGGGCAGGATTCGGAAAGTGAAGCCGAAAAGGGGCTTAGCATGCAGCCCAGGGGTTTCTTTGACTGTCCTAAGCCCACAGGGACTTTGCCGTCCTCAGCTCATGAGACTTGAGATGGGTAGCTTGATTTGCTGAGGAAATGCGGGATGACAGATTCAACTCTGGAGTCAAACATAGCCCGGAACTATCGCCTTAAACTGAGTTTTAAGCCTGGTGCCGATAAAAAGAAAGAAATTAGCCTTAGATCGGGCAAGCCGTTTGACGGGGGAAAATGAGACCCCCTAGGCCAGCTAGGTGGTCGCTGGATGCTGTGCAGACATCAGCAGCTGTTCATTTCATGCCCTCACGTCTCCTCGTTAGTATAGTGGTCAGTATCCCCGCCTGTCACGCGGGAGACCGGGGTTCAATTCCCCGACGGGGAGGTTAAACCTTTTCTGGATTTTTTTTAGTTCTTGACAAATATTCTTGAAGATTAGGCTGAGTCAAGTAGGGAATGGGTGCCAAGAACTGACTCTTTAAGAAAAAAGCACCGGCAACGCTAGTCATCGTACAATATTTGTGCACAATTGCTTACATTAGGCGGCCGGTCCACTTTATTGAGTCCCCCTCAGCACCATTTAGTGCTCCTGTTGTCTGCGAAGTCCAAATTGTAACCCTGAATCAGTTCCTCTTCTGACCCTTTGTATCATGTTACATGACGAGTAATGATCACCTGTTAGCTTTATCCCTAATTATAACTCTCACTCTTTCCCTGCATCTAACCCTAGCTCTAATCCCATCATTAACCTCGGTCCGGGCACACGCGTGAACCCTTACTCTCATCTCAGCCTCTCCTGGTGATACATCACACCTGGGATCGTTTGCTCCCTGTGGGCTGTGGGAAATTTGCTACCAGCACGCCCTGGAAGTGGGGCTCATTCCGCTGCAACGGGAGGTCTTCCCAGGACGCGTCACAGCTCAACGCAAGAGCTCCTGGGTTTCGAAGGCTCTTGCAGCAAGCCTTCACAAAGCAGCAGGGAGCGCCGTTCCAGATGGGAAACTTGAGACTGGATGTCCAGAAAAGCAAGACGTCAGAAGCGAAACCTTTTTCCTGCAGGGTGTGGCATACCATCCGCTTGCTCATTGCGACAGAGGTGGCACTAATGAAGGAAGAGGTCAACGTTACGTTCTTCTTTAAAATGCAAGGCCAGGAAAAGTGGCAGCGGTGGGATTTGAACCCACGCCTCCGAAGAGACTGGAGCCTTAATCCAGCGCCTTAGACCGCTCGGCCACGCTACCTCCCTGCTAGTCGCCGAAAGCGGAACTTGACCCGTTGCCCGGCCCGCTTTAGTGCTTTGCCTTTTCTCCTTGGAAAGTCTGGAGACAGGCAGTGGAAGGTCAGGCAAACTGTCAGGTGCGCAGAGGAGGGGAGACCATGAGGCAAGGTGGGAGATGGGGGCAAGAAGTGAGAAAAAAACTAATCGCAAGCTAGGGCAGGATTCGGAAAGTGAAGCCGAAAAGGGGCTTAGCATGCAGCCCAGGGGTTTCTTTGACTGTCCTAAGCCCACAGGGACTTTGCCGTCCTCAGCTCATGAGACTTGAGATGGGTAGCTTGATTTGCTGAGGAAATGCGGGATGACAGATTCAACTCTGGAGTCAAACATAGCCCGGAACTATCGCCTTAAACTGAGTTTTAAGCCTGGTGCCGATAAAAAGAAAGAAATTAGCCTTAGATCGGGCAAGCCGTTTGACGGGGGAAAATGAGACCCCCTAGGCCAGCTAGGTGGTCGCTGGATGCTGTGCAGACATCAGCAGCTGTTCATTTCATGCCCTCACGTCTCCTCGTTAGTATAGTGGTCAGTATCCCCGCCTGTCACGCGGGAGACCGACGGGGAGGTTAAACCTTTTCTGGATTTTTTTTAGTTCTTGACAAATATTCTTGAAGATTAGGCTGAGTCAAGTAGGGAATGGGTGCCAAGAACTGACTCTTTAAGAAAAAAGCACCGGCAACGCTAGTCATCGTACAATATTTGTGCACAATTGCTTACATTAGGCGGCCGGTCCACTTTATTGAGTCCCCCTCAGCACCATTTAGTGCTCCTGTTGTCTGCGAAGTCCAAATTGTAACCCTGAATCAGTTCCTCTTCTGACCCTTTGTATCATGTTACATGACGAGTAATGATCACCTGTTAGCTTTATCCCTAATTATAACTCTCACTCTTTCCCTGCATCTAACCCTAGCTCTAATCCCATCATTAACCTCGGTCCGGGCACACGCGTGAACCCCTACTCTCATCTCAGCCTCTCCTGGTGATACATCACACCTGGGATCGTTTGCTCCCTGTGGGCTGTGGGAAATTTGCTACCAGCACGCCCTGGAAGTGGGGCTCATTCCGCTGCAACGGGAGGTCTTCCCAGGACGCGTCACAGCTCAACGCAAGAGCTCCTGGGTTTCGAAGGCTCTTGCAGCAAGCCTTCACAAAGCAGCAGGGAGCGCCGTTCCAGATGGGAAACTTGAGACTGGATGTCCAGAAAAGCAAGACGTCAGAAGCGAAACCTTTTTCCTGCAGGGTGTGGCATACCATCCGCTTGCTCATTGCGACAGAGGTGGCACTAATGAAGGAAGAGGTCAACGTTACGTTCTTCTTTAAAATGCAAGGCCAGGAAAAGTGGCAGCGGTGGGATTTGAACCCACGCCTCCGAAGAGACTGGAGCCTTAATCCAGCGCCTTAGACCGCTCGGCCACGCTACCTCCCTGCTAGTCGCCGAAAGCGGAACTTGACCCGTTGCCCGGCCCGCTTTAGAGCTTTGCCTTTTCTCCTTGGAAAGTCTGGAGACAGGCAGTGGAAGGGCAGGCAAACTGTCAGGTGCGCAGAGGAGGGGAGACCATGAGGCAAGGTGGGAGATGGGGGCAAGAAGTGAGAAAAAAACTAATCGCAAGCTAGGGCAGGATTCGGAAAGTGAAGCCGAAAAGGGGCTTAGCATGCAGCCCAGGGGTTTCTTTGACTGTCCTAAGCCCACAGGGACTTTGCCGTCCTCAGCTCATGAGACTTGAGATGGGTAGCTTGATTTGCTGAGGAAATGCGGGATGACAGATTCAACTCTGGAGTCAAACATAGCCCGGAACTATCGCCTTAAACTGAGTTTTAAGCCTGGTGCCGATAAAAAGAAAGAAATTAGCCTTAGATTGGGCAAGCCGTTTGACGGGGGAAAATGAGACCCCCTAGGCCAGCTAGGTGGTCGCTGGATGCTGTGCAGACATCAGCAGCTGTTCATTTCATGCCCTCACGTCTCCTCGTTAGTATAGTGGTCAGTATCCCCGCCTGTCACGCGGGAGACCGGGGTTCAATTCCCCGACGGGGAGGTTAAACCTTTTCTGGATTTTTTTTAGTTCTTGACAAATATTCTTGAAGATTAGGCTGAGTCAAGTAGGGAATGGGTGCCAAGAACTGACTCTTTAAGAAAAAAGCACCGGCAACGCTAGTCATCGTACAATATTTGTGCACAATTGCTTACATTAGGCGGCCGGTCCACTTTATTGAGTCCCCCTCAGCACCATTTAGTGCTCCTGTTGTCTGCGAAGTCCAAATTGTAACCCTGAATCAGTTCCTCTTCTGACCCTTTGTATCATGTTACATGACGAGTAATGATCACCTGTTAGCTTTATCCCTAATTATAACTCTCACTCTTTCCCTGCATCTAACCCTAGCTCTAATCCCATCATTAACCTCGGTCCGGGCACACGCGTGAACCCTTACTCTCATCTCAGCCTCTCCTGGTGATACATCACACCTGGGATCGTTTGCTCCCTGTGGGCTGTGGGAAATTTGCTACCAGCACGCCCTGGAAGTGGGGCTCATTCCGCTGCAACGGGAGGTCTTCCCAGGACGCGTCACAGCTCAACGCAAGAGCTCCTGGGTTTCGAAGGCTCTTGCAGCAAGCCTTCACAAAGCAGCAGGGAGCGCCGTTCCAGATGGGAAACTTGAGACTGGATGTCCAGAAAAGCAAGACGTCAGAAGCGAAACCTTTTTCCTGCAGGGTGTGGCATACCATCCGCTTGCTCATTGCGACAGAGGTGGCACTAATGAAGGAAGAGGTCAACGTTACGTTCTTCTTTAAAATGCAAGGCCAGGAAAAGTGGCAGCGGTGGGATTTGAACCCACGCCTCCGAAGAGACTGGAGCCTTAATCCAGCGCCTTAGACCGCTCGGCCACGCTACCTCCCTGCTAGTCGCCGAAAGCGGAACTTGACCCGTTGCCCGGCCCGCTTTAGTGCTTTGCCTTTTCTCCTTGGAAAGTCTGGAGACAGGCAGTGGAAGGGCAGGCAAACTGTCAGGTGCGCAGAGGAGGGGAGACCATGAGGCAAGGTGGGAGATGGGGGCAAGAAGTGAGAAAAAAACTAATCGCAAGCTAGGGCAGGATTCGGAAAGTGAAGCCGAAAAGGGGCTTAGCATGCAGCCCAGGGGTTTCTTTGACTGTCCTAAGCCCACAGGGACTTTGCCGTCCTCAGCTCATGAGACTTGAGATGGGTAGCTTGATTTGCTGAGGAAATGCGGGATGACAGATTCAACTCTGGAGTCAAACATAGCCCGGAACTATCGCCTTAAACTGAGTTTTAAGCCTGGTGCCGATAAAAAGAAAGAAATTAGCCTTAGATCGGGCAAGCCGTTTGACGGGGGAAAATGAGACCCCCTAGGCCAGCTAGGTGGTCGCTGGATGCTGTGCAGACATCAGCAGCTGTTCATTTCATGCCCTCACGTCTCCTCGTTAGTATAGTGGTCAGTATCCCCGCCTGTCACGCGGGAGACCGGGGTTCAATTCCCCGACGGGGAGGTTAAACCTTTTCTGGATTTTTTTTAGTTCTTGACAAATATTCTTGAAGATTAGGCTGAGTCAAGTAGGGAATGGGTGCCAAGAACTGACTCTTTAAGAAAAAAGCACCGGCAACGCTAGTCATCGTACAATATTTGTGCACAATTGCTTACATTAGGCGGCCGGTCCACTTTATTGAGTCCCCCTCAGCACCATTTAGTGCTCCTGTTGTCTGCGAAGTCCAAATTGTAACCCTGAATCAGTTCCTCTTCTGACCCTTTGTATCATGTTACATGACGAGTAATGATCACCTGTTAGCTTTATCCCTAATTATAACTCTCACTCTTTCCCTGCATCTAACCCTAGCTCTAATCCCATCATTAACCTCGGTCCGGGCACACGCGTGAACCCTTACTCTCATCTCAGCCTCTCCTGGTGATACATCACACCTGGGATCGTTTGCTCCCTGTGGGCTGTGGGAAATTTGCTACCAGCACGCCCTGGAAGTGGGGCTCATTCCGCTGCAACGGGAGGTCTTCCCAGGACGCGTCACAGCTCAACGCAAGAGCTCCTGGGTTTCGAAGGCTCTTGCAGCAAGCCTTCACAAAGCAGCAGGGAGCGCCGTTCCAGATGGGAAACTTGAGACTGGATGTCCAGAAAAGCAAGACGTCAGAAGCGAAACCTTTTTCCTGCAGGGTGTGGCATACCATCCGCTTGCTCATTGCGACAGAGGTGGCACTAATGAAGGAAGAGGTCAACGTTACGTTCTTCTTTAAAATGCAAGGCCAGGAAAAGTGGCAGCGGTGGGATTTGAACCCACGCCTCCGAAGAGACTGGAGCCTTAATCCAGCGCCTTAGACCGCTCGGCCACGCTACCTCCCTGCTAGTCGCCGAAAGCGGAACTTGACCCGTTGCCCGGCCCGCTTTAGTGCTTTGCCTTTTCTCCTTGGAAAGTCTGGAGACAGGCAGTGGAAGGGCAGGCAAACTGTCAGGTGCGCAGAGGAGGGGAGACCATGAGGCAAGGTGGGAGATGGGGGCAAGAAGTGAGAAAAAAACTAATCGCAAGCTAGGGCAGGATTCGGAAAGTGAAGCCGAAAAGGGGCTTAGCATGCAGCCCAGGGGTTTCTTTGACTGTCCTAAGCCCACAGGGACTTTGCCGTCCTCAGCTCATGAGACTTGAGATGGGTAGCTTGATTTGCTGAGGAAATGCGGGATGACAGATTCAACTCTGGAGTCAAACATAGCCCGGAACTATCGCCTTAAACTGAGTTTTAAGCCTGGTGCCGATAAAAAGAAAGAAATTAGCCTTAGATCGGGCAAGCCGTTTGACGGGGGAAAATGAGACCCCCTAGGCCAGCTAGGTGGTCGCTGGATGCTGTGCAGACATCAGCAGCTGTTCATTTCATGCCCTCACGTCTCCTCGTTAGTATAGTGGTCAGTATCCCCCCCTGTCACGCGGGAGACCGGGGTTCAATTCCCCGACGGGGAGGTTAAACCTTTTCTGGATTTTTTTTAGTTCTTGACAAATATTCTTGAAGATTAGGCTGAGTCAAGTAGGGAATGGGTGCCAAGAACTGACTCTTTAAGAAAAAAGCACCGGCAACGCTAGTCATCGTACAATATTTGTGCACAATTGCTTACATTAGGCGGCCGGTCCACTTTATTGAGTCCCCCTCAGCACCATTTAGTGCTCCTGTTGTCTGCGAAGTCCAAATTGTAACCCTGAATCAGTTCCTCTTCTGACCCTTTGTATCATGTTACATGACGAGTAATGATCACCTGTTAGCTTTATCCCTAATTATAACTCTCACTCTTTCCCTGCATCTAACCCTAGCTCTAATCCCATCATTAACCTCGGTCCGGGCACACGCGTGAACCCTTACTCTCATCTCAGCCTCTCCTGGTGATACATCACACCTGGGATCGTTTGCTCCCTGTGGGCTGTGGGAAATTTGCTACCAGCACG